>NW_022681458.1:94461974-95061974 GCF_009764315.1 Trachypithecus francoisi
ATATGGTTAGTTTACAGTATATTTAAAGAGTGGTGCAACCATTACCAAAGTCTAATTTTAGAACATTTTCATCAGCCCTCAAAGAAACCCCATACCCATTAACAGTCATTCCCAAGTCCCTTCTCCTCTCCTCGCCCTAGAAAACCAATGATCTACTCTCTACCTCTAGATTTGCCTATTCTGGACACTTCATATAAATGAAATCATATAATACGTGGGGTTTATTGTCTGGCTTCTTTCACTTAGCATAATGTTTTCAAGGTTCATCCATGTTGTACATGACTCATTTTTGTTTCATCTTTTAATTGTGGAATAATTTTCCAATATATAGATATATTACATTTTGTTTATCTGTTCTCTGTGATTGTCTTGATCATCCCCTCACAGTAGCATTCTCTTAAACTGCATTCAATGCAGCTAATGAGAAGCAGACCTCTCACCATCTCTTCTTTTTTTTTTTTTTAATTATACTTTAGGTTCTGGGATACATGTGTAGAACATGCAGGTTTGTTACATAGGTATACACGTGCCACGGTGGTTTGCTGCATTCATCAAACCGTTATCTACATTAGTTATTTCTCCTAATGCCATCCCTCCCCTAGTCCCCCATTCCCTGACAGGCCCTGGTATATGATATTCCCCTCCCTGTGTCCGTGTGTTCTCATTGTTCAACTCTCACTTATGAGTGAGAACATGCAGTGTTTGGTTTTCTGTTCCTGTGTTAGTTTGCGGAGAATGATGGTTTCCAGTTTCATCCATGTCCCTGCAAAGGACATGAACTCATCCTTTTTTATGGCTGCATAGTATTCCATGGTATATATGTGCCACATTTTCCTTATCCAGTCTATCACTGATGGGCATTTGGGTTGGTTCCAAGTCTTTCCTATTGTGAATTGTGAATTGAGACAGAGTCTCACCCTGTCACCCAGGCTGGAGTGCAATAGTGCAATTTCAGCTCACTGCACCTCTGCCTCCCAGGTTCAAGTGATTCTCCTGCATCAGTCTCCCGAGTAGATGGGATTACATGCATGTGCCATCACACCCAGCTAATTTTTTGTATCTTTAGTAGACACGGGGTTTCACCATGTTGACCAAGCTGGTCTTGAACTCCTGACCTTGTGATCTGCCTGCCTCAGCCTCCCCAAGTGCTGGGATTACAGGTGTGAGCTATTGCGCCTGGATGAGACTAGATCTTAAAAGACACAGTTGCACTCACCTTGCTCTTTTTTGGAACACTTGCTCTGGGAAAGCCAGCTGTCATGTCATGAGGACACACAAACAGCCCTAAGGGGAAGTTCATATGGCAAGAAACTGAGGTGCTTACCCACAGCGAACACCAACTAACCACACACATGAGTGTGCTATCTTGGAAGTGGGTCCTACAACTCCAGTCAAGCTTTCGGATGACTGTAGCCCTGCCCAACATCTGGACTGCAATATCATGACTGAACCACCAGCTAAGCCACTTCCAAAGTCTTTACCCACTGAAACTGTGAGAGACTACAATATTGTTTTAAGATACTAAGTTTTATGCTAATTTTTATGGAACAATAGAGACTTACTACACATAGCTTTATCCTTAATGTCTTTTTCTCACATTCCATGTTTAATTCACCAGAAAATCATGTTGGCTTTACATTTCAGTATATCCAGAATCTGATCGTCCCTTATTGTCTCCACTGCTACACTCTAGCCCATCATCTCTCATGAGAATTTTCACAACAGCTTCCTTACTGGTTTCCTTGTTTCCACTCCTGTCCTACCTCAGTCTATTCTTTTTTTTTTTTGAGACGGAGTCTCGCTCTGTCGCCCAAGCTGGAGTGCAGTGGCCAGATCTCAGCTCACTGCAAGCTCCGCCTCCCAGGTTCACGCCATTCTCCTGCCTCAGCCTCCCGAGTAGCTGGGACTACAGGTGCCCGCCACCTCGCCCGGCTAGTTTTTTGTACTTTTTTTAAGTAGAGATGGGGTTTCACTGTGTTAGCCAGGATGTTCTACGATCTCCTGACCTTGTGATCCGCCTGCCTCGGCCTCCCAAAGTGCTGGGATTACAGGCTTGAGCCACCGCGCCCGGCCCTCAGTCTATTCTTAAAGGAGCATCCATGATCCTTGTAATACATTAGTTAGATCATGCCACTGTCCTCCTCGAAACCCTGCACATTTTCCTTATTTCACTCATATAAAGGCCCAAATTCTTAGAGTGGCTCAATATCTCATCAACTACCATCCCCAGGGTCTAGAACAGGCCATGTGCACAAACGATATTTTCTAAGCCAAACTGAACTGAAGGTGTGGAGAGAAAGGAGCAGAAAGATGCCCATCGTCATCATGCATAGGGGTTTTGGGAAATGGGAGATGGGAGGAGAATACTGAAAATAGGAATAAGCATAAAGTCTTTTAATAGAATTTCATTATTTATTTATTTTTTCAAATGTTTATTTTATGTACAAAGAACTATCATGGTTTTTCATTGAAGATGCCTTGGAGAATCCTTTGAAGGAAGATCATTTAGTCCAACTTAATGAAACCGATATCCTTCGCTTACTGACAGAAACACTGGCGGCATATATTGAGGCCGTGTTTCCGGATCAGACCGTGCCCATCTGAACAGACGCAACAAGAGCGAGAACCCTGGCTGAATTTTCACAGGTGGCTCCAGTTATAGCTGCTGGTGACCCATCTTGCTGTCAGGAGTGCAAAGAGGCAAAAGGTGAATTTCACTATTTTTTAATTTTTGTAGAGATGGGGTCTTGCTATGTTCCCCAGGCTTGTCTGAAAATCCTGGCCTCAAGTAATCACCCCAGCTTGGCCTCCCAAAGTGCTGGAATTATAGGCATGTGCCACGGTACCTGGCCTTTTAATAGGATTTCAAAGTGTTCCCTCCCTGCCTTCCTCACCACACCTGTAAAATCTAGATAGGAAGACAAGACTGAGAGGTCAGAGAAGAGTGACAAGAGGGAGATGGACAACAAGGAATGACAAAGGCAAGTTCCATCCAGTCTCTGTTTTCTAGAGCTGAGCCCTGACCCCTGAACTGCAAGGGGAGGAGTGTGAAGCTGTCCTGGATTTGAAAAATATACTGAGCATTGGAGCTTTTGTCCTCTAATCACAGTGAACTTTTTTTTTCTTTTTTAAAGCCAACCATGGTCTAGTCTACCTTAATACTTGGCTGAGTTATACCAGGAGGCTGCTATTTGAAATGGTCACACTTTTCAAATACCTCAGCTGGTGACAAACATGGCTATAATGCAAATGGCCCAGAGTCCCTTCAAAATTGCCAAACGTGAGGTTTCAGGCTGGGACTTGCAGTTACTTTAAATTCTCTCTTTGCTCTGAATTCAGCTCAGTTCAAATGAAATGCATGCATCACACATCAAGAACGACAGGGAGCCATCTGAAATTTCCTGAAACACCTGGTGCCAGGCAGGCTGAGGCAGGCAATCCTGTCATGCTGCCCTTGACAGGTTTGTGATAGCATCTTTTTTTGGTCTTTATGTTATTTACTGACAAATTCCAAGTAACGTCAGAGCTGATGAATACAAAACAGCCACTGTGACTGCAATCTTGCCACTACCAAGAGCACAGACTTCAATGGATCCACAGCAGGGCTTTCCAACCAGAAGTGGCATGACCCATGGTGGGTTGGAGAAACAAGTCAATGGATCACGACAGCATTTCACAACAAAAGCAAGGAGGATGAAAATGAGAATACCAGAGTTTACCGTTCAGAGAAAACATAAGAACTGTTTTATGAAACTTCAGCTTTAATTACATATATGCATGTGTGTTTATGTATGTTCTAGGTTTAATATAAAATTAAATTCTTTGCTTACAGTTATGGTCAAAGGAGTTCACAAACCACTGATTTTTGCCAGAGTCGAGGCTGGCAAAATACTATCTTCAAGCCAAAATCAGCTCACTGCCTATTGTCTGTATGGCCTGAAAGATAAGAAAGACTTTAACACTTTGGAATGTTTGGAAAAATTCAAAAAGCAAGATATTTCATGATGTGTGAAAATGATGTGAAATTCAAATTTCAGTGTCCATAAAGTACTATTGGAACACAGCCACATCCATTTGTTTATATATTGTCTGTGGCGCTTTTGGCAAAGTTGAGTGGTTGCAGCAGACACTTTATGGTCCACAAAGCCTAAAATATTTTCTATCTTTATGGGCAAAGTTTACCGACCTCTGATCTGGAGGCCTCATTGTTATGATGCATTTTTTTTTCAAGTCTATATATCTGTTTAATTTGGTTTATAGAAGAAACAGGTAAAGGTTCTGACAGAAGATTGCACTGTGGGATTCTGGGTGTGTCGTGGACACTGCCACTCCTCCCCACATCCCCTGTCCTGTTTTGTGTGCCCCTCCCCTGGCCCCTGTGCCTTCTGTGGCCTGCACCTGTGGCTTTCTGCAGAGGCCTGCCCTCAGGCTCTCAGAGCAGCTTTGCCTGCCTGTGCAGCAGCTGGAGGTACCCAGGAGTTTAAGCTACCACAGGCAGGCCTTTGGTCAAGACAGTGGGGTATGAAATGCAATTCTCTTGCTCAAGTCGTGAGGACAGAACTCTGAAGTGTAACTTTCAATCCAGATGTCCACTATGGGATCAGGCTAGTTCCCTTTCTCTAGACTTTGCCTGAATCACACCCTTGCTTGAATTCTCTCCCTTCCCCATCCTGCTTGCCCCATTCCTTTTGGGTTTCCTGAAGCACTTGCTTTGACACTGGGGTTGCACATGCAACTGACTCTGTCAGAGTCCTCTTTTGGGGAGCCCAGCCTGAGAGAGGAGAAGCAGTGGGGAGATTCACAAAAGGCAACTCTTTCTGACAAAACTTTGGCTTAATGGGTGCTCCCTACAATGTCTTGCTGAATATGGACACTTCCCACATTGTTTTTGTTTTTCTGAAAGGGAGAAGGTGGTTATCTCATTTAAGATGATTTTGCAATGCATTGTAATTTCAAAGAGTTCTGAGATGAGTCAAGATAATTGGATTCTATTTCCAATGGATCCACTGGGCAAGTAATAAGCACCATTAAAGTCGTATGCTCCCATTTGTAGGAGGTAGAGTAGCTAATGTTTAAGCTTTCCCCTATCTTTCCGAGTCTCCTTGTAAAGTGGGTGCTTTAAACCATCTTCTAGATGCTAGCTAATCCTGATCAGGGCACCTAACCTGCAAACCTGGTTGGGCTCCAGAATTCAGGTATATCACTCACACAGCAGAGGTGTTGGACCCGGCATTGTGGGTGGACACCAGAGGTACACTGGAGACCCTCCAGAGGACTCAGTGCTCCCCAACCTCAAGCCTTGACACTGGTTGCCAATCAGCAGCACTCAGAGACTTTGCTTTCCAATATGGAGCCAATACCGGCAGTTTTAGGCTTTAAAACCCCGGGCTCCCTCTCACCTCTTGATCCTAGCTGGGACTGTGCATATTGGGCTTCCTGTGTGGCACCCAATCTTTGGTCTGTTTCTTTCTGTCTTGGACATGCTGCATAGCTGGCTGTTTCTGTAGCAGTCCTGTCCATGTATCAAAGCACTTTTTGGTGAGACAAGAGCAACTGAAAGGAGCCAGGAGAGGTTCTAGGTAGACATGCAAGGGGAGGGAACCCTGTAATGAAAACGGGAGAGCAGGTAAGAAGGTTGGGGACTAGAAGACAGCACACTTTATTTATATCTTGCTTACCATAAAAATTTTAAATGACACATAAGGATATAAAGTATTATTTTGGCCAGGTCTAAGGATCCCTGGGAATTCTGAACATATTGTCTGAGGCCCACAAGTTCTTTATACAAATAATAATAATTATTATTATTATGTTGAGACGGCGTCTCACTCTGTAGCCCAGGCTGGAGTGCATGGTGCGATCTCGGCTCACTGCAACCTCCGCCTCCCAGGTTCAAGCAATTCTCCTGCCTCAGCCTCCTGAGTAGTTGGTATTACAGCTACCACGCCAGGCTACTTTTTGTATTTTTAGTAGAGACCAGGCCAGGCTGGTTTCAAATTCCTGAACTCAGTTGATCTGCTAGCCTTGGTCTCCCAAAGTGCTGGGATTACAGACACGAGCCACAGTGCCCTGCCCACAAAATTATTTTTAATTTTATCTATTCATTTGGATAGCCATCTCAATGATTAAATATGAAAATGTTCACCATCTGGATACCAGAAGATGACCACATTCAACTTAAGGCTAGACCCCAATTCTATCACCCTCATTTTCATTTGTGTTTAAAATCTTTGGGAGTCAACGAAAACTTACAATGATAACATGTTATCTTTTTATTTTTTCCACAATGAAATTAGATTTATCATTTACTTTTAAGTTTATGTAAACAATCACTATCACATACAAAGTTTCAGATACTACATGAAAGGATAATGCCACCACTCATGCCATAAACGCTTTGACCATCCTTCTCTGGTTTTTAATCATTTGTGAGTCAGAAAGCAAGCCTGACTGCCACAAGGTTGGCAGGCCTCAGCATCAAAATGATAACTGTCACCCTTACGTTGAATTCTTCTCTCGTTATCAAGACAAAGCCTCCCTTTGGCTGTGATAATTTACAGTTGAGTGACATTTTCAGATACAAAGACTTCAGTTTTAAGAATTATTTAATAAGTTGAGGATTCAAATTAACATCCTGAAAATTAACATAATTAAAATGAGTAATGCACTACTTTAATTAATGAGGAGTAATGAGAAAAGTCTAGAAGCAGAATTAATATGAAGAGGATACATTTGGCCTATCTGAAAGCCACAGGACATCATGCTGATACTACCTTGAACATTTCAATTATAGAAAATATAGAAACAATAATATTTGAATTTTGGTTATTTTCTAAATGATATAAATGATTCATTTCCAGCTTTTAGCATTTTCTTTCTACACTTTGACTATGAGCTAACTCTGTGTTGAAACTATGCATTTTTTTTCAACATCTACAAAAAATAGAGCAGATTCAGATATTATTTTCTGTTCCCCCAGAATATTTAATGATTGAAAAAACAATCACAACATTAACTTTGCTTTTTATTTTATTTACTTTTCGAGACAGAGTTTCACTCTTGTTGCCTAGGCTGGAGTGCTGTGGTACGATCTCAGCTCACTGCAACCTCTGCCTCTTGGGTTCAAGCGATTCTCCTGCCTCAGCCTCGAGAGTAGATGGGATTACAGACACCTGCCACCACGCCCAGCTAGTTTTTGTATTTTTGGTGGAGATGGGGTTCACCATGTTGGCCAGGCTGGTCTTCAACTCCCGACCTCAGGTGGTCTGCCCACCTCGGTCTCCCAAAGTGTTGGGATTACAGGCATGAGCCATCGCGCCTGGCAAACATTAACCTTACTTTTAAGAGGCCAAAACCAATGTGGAGTTATCAAGTGTCATATCATTAAAACTGCTCTACAGTTTTGGTTCAGTGTGGTCTGATTATCTTGAATTTTAAACATAGATTTCAAGTTTTTTCATAGTTTTTCTAGCATAATAACAATACAAAGAATACTGGCATAGCCAAATGGAAAAAGATTTATGATAGACTTGTACATCTTTCTACAATTGTAACTTCATCAGAAACCTCATTTTTAGCACATCATCTGCGAATTTGGGTTTTTATGACACAGATTCCTAAGGCATTTAATTTGTAAATGATCTTTGGATTTACATTTCTGAGTGCTAAAACATAAAGAGAACACTGGTTTCTAGTACTTACACCTAGTTAAGTAAAATTTAGGATTGAAAATTTTAAGCCAATAGTAAGTATCCAAAGAACTGTTTCCCTTTGTGGGATCAATACATTACCCAAATTTGAGAAATCCTAGTGCAAATAAGCTAAAAAAAAGTCTCTTGTGTCTATGTAGGCTTTTAGACTAAATATAGGAATATATTTTATATTAATGGGACTATCCCATTTGTGTTGTTCTATAACTTAAATTCTCTCTTAATAATATGTCACAGACCTTTGTTTTTTTTAAGTGAAAGTGAAATAGCTGAGTCAAAGAGAATGCACATTTAAATTTAAATTTTTGATAGATATTGTCTAATTGCTTTCCAAAAAGCAATCTATCCCACCCAGGGCACAGAAGTTTGCCACACTCTCACTAACACAGAGTATCAGAGAACTTTTAAGTTTTTGGAAATCTGATGGTTAAGAAGAATTGTGTGTAAACTGAGTAAATGCTATTCTATGTTTCAAGTGTATACAGATGCTGTTGTGATTGTCGAAATATACAATCTTGTCAAAGTATTACTACATTCATTTGACCTACTTATTATGTATTTTCTCAATCAATAGCTACTTAAACCACTATCATGTAGAAGTTTATTTTATTTTAAAAATGGGGTGCTCATATTAAAAAATGTTTGGAAGCTTGCAATACTTGAGAGCTCTTTTCTGCATGAGAATACTATCTAACATCATACTACCCAGAGGAAATGGCAGAGAGGACCTCAGACAGAGCGGCCTAGGCAGCTGTCCCTTCCCTCAGAACTGACACAATATCATCCCAGGGATTCATAGAGGCCCCAAGGAAAGACCAGATTCCTCTTTGAGAGGAGTTTTTTCCTAAGTAATGAATAAAGATATCTTTTCTCTTTTTTATTTCCAAGTCCAGGGCCTTAATTTCCATTATTATAGAATCAGTATAAGATAATACCTTAAACAAACTAACAAAATGCAGCCCGACCATACACCCAGATGACATAAGAAGCATGCTCAGTTGTGCTACTGCTCTTGAAGTTGTCTGGCAGCAGGTGATATGTCCAATTCACCCTTGTATTCCCCACTGCCTGGCAGAATGCATGGCACATAGATGAATGAATGAGCTGAGAGCATCCTTGTATGTATTATAAATCTGTGCAGGATGACGTACTTTCTATTACTTTTCTAATTCTTTGTATGGTTTGGATATTTGTCCCTGTCCAAATCTCATGCTGAAACGTAATCCCAGTGTTGGACGTGAGGCCTAATGAGAGATGTTTGGATCATGGGCCAGCTCCTTGGTGATAAATGAGCTCTTGCTCTGAATTCACATGAGATCTGGTCATTTATGAGTGTGATATGCCTGCTCCTGTTTTGCCTTCTACTATGAGTAAAAGCTCCCTGAGGTCTTCCAGAAGGTGAGCAACGCTGGTGCCATGCTTGTACAGCCTGCAGAACTATGAGCCAATTAAACCTTTTTTCTTTATAAATCACCCAGTCTCAGGTATTTCTTTATAGCAATGCAAGAATGGCTTAATATATTACTCTCAATTGAGTTTTAGCCTTTAAAGAAATCCTTTAGAAATTACTGATTTAGACTTTTGCTAGAATTGATGACAAAATATTTTAAAAGACAAGTATGGATTCTCTCTGAAAATACAACTGACTGATTTCTTAAAAATGAAGCTTCCTATTACAAGAACAGAATATAATCTCCTACCCTGGTTCAGTCTACACTATTCCAAAGAGGAAGTTTACACTTCTGATAATGCTGTGCTGAGCAGACTGAATTAACCACAATCGCAATGACCAATTCTACTGGTTATCTTTAGCCAGAGAAGAAAGCTGTGATTACTATTAGCAATCCTGTTACTAAATGAATCCATCACATCAAATGCCACATTACTGATGAACTAGAAAACTCTACAATTTAGGGGACAAAAATAAAAATGAAATTCTAGCAAAGACATGGAATCAACCTAAATGTCCATCAATGATAGACTGGATAAAAAAAATTTGGTACATATACACCATGGAACACTATACAGCCATAAAAAAGAACGAGATTATGTCCTTTGCAAGGACATGGATGGAGTTGGAAGCCACTATCCTCAGCAAACTAATGAAGGAACAGAAAACCAAACACCGTATGCTCTCACTCAGAAGTAGGAGCTGAATGATGAGAACACACGGACACATAGAGGGGAACAATACACAGTAGAGCTGACTGGGGGTTGAAGGTCAGTGGAAGGAGAGCATCAGGAAGAACAGTTAAGGCTGCTGGGCTTAATACCTAGGTGAGAGGATGATCTGTGCAGCAAATCACCATGGCGTACTTTTTACTATAAACAAACCTGCACATCGTGCATGTGACCCCTAAACTTAAAAGTTGAAAAAAAAAAAAAAAGAAATCCAACAATGACCAATAAGATAAGTCTTTCTGAAGTGTTATTTGACCTCTCTTGTTATTAATTTCTTTTTAAAAAAATTTTAATTGATATATGATTCAATAAAATGTATCCATTTGAATGTACAATTCAGTGGTTTTTAGTATATTCAAAAGGTTGTGCAACTATCACCACTATCTAATTCCAGAATGCTTTCATTACTCCTAAAGAAACTCCCTACCCCTAGCTCCTGGCAGCTACTAATCTACCTTCATTTCCTCCTACTTTCCTCTAGTTAATAATGCCTCTAGCCTTGGGAGGTGGTGGCTGTTAGCATCACAGGCCTTGAGAGAGTTCTGTTTCTAAGATACTTTTCTTGCTCTGCCACCACCACTAAATGCTATTGACCAAGCAAAGAAATCCCAGGGAAGTCTCAGTAGGGCAATTACTCCTTGTCATGTAAAAAGAGAGGGTGTGTGTGAGACGGCTGGGGAAGGATGAACTGATGAGCACGCAGATTATTGCCTTTACTGAAGTAGAGTATTGATTGTCATGGATGGCTGAAGATCACAATCTCTAGAAGAGATAAAATAGCAGGGCCATTACTTTCAGTTAAACAAAGGCATTTGCCATCACAAAGTCCAAGTCTGGGTCTTCCATTTGTTAGCATTATACGAAACTCTTAACTTGCTGACAGTTTGCATCTGACATTTTGTTTTCATTTAAATTTTTAAAAATATTTAAGTGTTTAATTTTTGTGGGTACATAGTAGCTGTATATATTTATGGGGTACACGAGACGTTCTGATACAGGCATGCAATGTGAAATAAGCATGTCATGGAGAATGGGGTATCCATCCCCTCAAGCATTTATCCTTTGTGTTACAAACAAATTACATTTGTTTAGTTATTTTAAAATGTACAATTAAGTTATCAAATATTAGGTCTTATTCTTTCTTTTTTTTTTTTTGTACCCATTAACCATCTCCACCTCACCACCCCAAGCCCCCACTACCCTTCCAAGCCTCTGGTAACCATCCTTCTGCTAAATGGAGCAAGACAGTTTAGGAGAGAGCTGCCTGGGTGTGAGAAGGAAGAGCAGCTCTGACATCCAGGGGTTGACATGGCACTCACAGCCAGGTCTCATTCTGTTGAACATAAACAATTTCATAGAACATTAACATCAGATAAGGCCACTCTGTGATCCTGATGGCTCAACACAAAGATGAGACCACTCTCTTATGTCTGAATATGGACAAAAACATGAACATTGTCCAAACCACCAAAATAGCCAAACGTCCCTTTGCCCTGGCTAATAGGAATGAATGCTGTTTCCTTACTAATCCCAGCTTTAGGTTTTCTGCATTTCTCTCACCCTCTAGCAAAGATTTATTAGGACGCCAAATCACAGAATTGCCTTGGCTACCTGACAGCATCTATTCCAGACCAAGGCCCAGCTTCCTCAAACCCTTTTCAAAATCACATAATTCAAGCCCAAATCTTACCATATGTTCTTTCAAACACTTCTAGCTGAGATGCTTCATAGTTCTCCCTCACTGCAATGAGTAGTAAACCCAACTTGTTCATTTACAGCTATGTTCCCGGTGATATTTGGCTGGAGGACACTGACAGGAGAACAGGCAGCTTCTACAAGGATGACTTCAGGGGACCTTGGAAGGGCTGTTGCCCGAAACTATTTCACCACAGGCAATGCCTGAAATTCCATCCTGAAAATGTTATTCCTTTGGGTGAACACTTATCACCTATTAAAGTAGAAAGGTTCTTAGAGAAGAAATTACCCTTTAAATACTCTTAATCCAGTCAGGTGTGGTGGGTCATGCCTATAATCACAGCACTTTGAGAGACCAAGGTGGGTAGATTGCTTGAGTCCAGGAGTTTGAGACCAGCCTGGGCAAAAATTAGCCAGGCGTGGTGTCATGCACCTGTAGTCCCAGCTGCTTGAGGGGCTGAGGCAGGAGGATCGCTTGAACCTGGGAGGTGGAGGTTGCCGTGAGCCACAGCACTCCAGCCTGGGTGACGGAGTGAGACCCTGGCTCAAAAACTAATAATAAATAAAAATAAATAAATACCCTTAGTCTTAGATGTCTGACTTTGAGTAACCTACTTTCATATTTCATTTATTCTTGAAATTTCCTCATATTTTACCATCTCAGAAATTAAGGCACATCTTATGATCCACGGCATCTTAAATTATCTGAAACATGGTGATTCTTCTGAGCTTGTTTCCTCAGTTGTGAGTTTTAGTAGTGTATTAAATACTATTTCCCAAACCTCAGTTATTTGCAAATAACTCTCACCACCTTTGCTATTTGTATGTGCTATAATAATGACATTCAGATCATATTTGTTCTCTACAGCAACCCCCTTTTAAAAGATAAGTTAATGTGGCATTTTCCTCATAATCATATCCATGAAATCCTGGGCAAGATGCGCTAGCTCTCCCTAAAAATCTAGTTGTAACTTTCCCTAACATATAATATATATTATATGTATTACGATACATACATAATGATAAAAACTTATAAGATATTTTTTCATGTTACACCTAAAATCATCTCTCTCACCCACAGTGGGAGCCATGTCATGTTGGGATGACATGGAACTAGCTGGCCCCTAGAAATATTCTTAGCTCCTGTGTTTGGTGTTTCTGTGGTTATAAGTCAGATATACACCATCTGTGCCCCAAAATTCAAAATCTAAGGGTCAAGACTGACATAGACAGTGACACATATTCTTTAAGCACAAAAATAAATCCTATTAACCATTTACATGGCAAAGTAAAGATAATTGTGTTGAAAGTACTGGAGCTTGAAGTTTAATTAGCTTTATGTTGGCAAAAAGCTTCAAATCTCTTGATACTTGGAAACACATATGATCTTTGCTTCAAAAAAGTTTGTTTTTGAATTTTGTTAGGAAATAAGGAAAACAGGTTTGTTCTGATTAATCTGGGAAAGCCTCTTAGAGAAGAAAAGATTTTAGAAACTACTCGAGCTCTTTCCTTTATGATAACCAGCCAGAGGTCCTCTAAGCCCTTTCTACTCAAAGAATGATTGGTGGACACGAGCATGGCCTGGAGCTTGTTAGAAATGTAGGCTCTTGGGTACTAATGGCAGACCTGCTGAATTGGAATCTGGCCCAATTGGCCATTTTTCCTGGCCCCAAGTGATTTGTATGCATAATAAAGTTTGAGAAGCACTGCTCTAAGCCATCTAAGCCTACCTTAACCGTGGCTTATCTAAAAATAGCCCTTCATAGACATATCCCAGGGTAGATAAGCAAGGAAAGCAGTGGATCCTGATGGATTAAAAACTTGAGATTTTCAAGTGTTTCCTCTCCACCGTCTTTGAGGAACACCACATTACACAGAAGATTTAGGAAGTGAAAGTTTATTTCATTTAGGGGAAAAAATAAACACCAATTTAAACTAAAATCAAAACCCCAAACCATAACTTGTGGTCCTTCTGAGACACTGAGGTTAACATAAAAATAGCACTCATTTTCCTCCTCTTCCCACCAGATCTCACCAACTCACACCCCAGCACTCATGGGCCCGAAACACACCTGTCGCATGTTGTCAAAATGCAAGCTTCCAAATGAACACCTGAAGTGCAAACATCCAAATGAAGTAAAAGATGTATGGGTTAATTTATTCACATAAAAAAGGAAATGTCTACCTCTACATGGAGAAGACATGGGCGTTTTTATGAGGAAACACTTTTCTGGAAAATATTGCCCAGAGGCTCGCTTATTGATCTCAGAACTCCTGTTCCTTCCTTAATTCATTCATTTAGTCAACATTCAACACATATTTGTTAAAGAAATGAGTGAGTGAAATCATTTCCCCTCATGGGCAATAACCCAGAAAGCCCCCTTTTCCTCTCAGCCCCTGTGGAATCTCTGGAATTTTGCCAAAGTCTATTTGATACAGTTTTCTGCCATCCTAACAACAAAATAAAATCAAAACCATTTCTTAAAATTTCCAATGACTAAGCAGAAATTAGTTATTAGGATGGCCAAATGAAATGAGCCAATCAGAAAACAAACAAACAAACAAACAAACAAACAAACAGCCAGGGGACTGCTCCTAACCATGGAGATTCTATCCTCTTGCATGAGCCATACTCTAATATTTAGATATAAGAGGAAATTCTTCTATTTTTAGCCTGAACTCGAAACATTCTAGGCTCCAGTGTTGCCACCATTTCATTTCTGTGTCATATTTCTTCAGCATATTCAAAAACTTTCCCAACTAGCTTCTCAACATTTGCTGTTGGGGATGATAAAGGTTATTGTTAGAACATTATCAGCCGGGCCTGGTGGCTTACACCTGTAATCCCAGCACTTTGGGAGGTCAAGGTGGGCAGATCACTTGAGGTCAGGAGTTTGAGACCAGCCTGACCAACAAGGTGAAACCCGGTCCCTAGTAAAAATACAACTATTAGCCGGGCGTGGTGGTACACACCTGTAATCCCAGCTACCTGGGAGGCTGAGGCAGGAGAATTGCTTGAACCCAGGAGGCAGAGGTTGCAGTGAGCCGAGATAACACCACTGCACTCCAGCCTGGGTAACAGAGCGAGACTCCGTCTCAAAAAAAACAAAAACAAAACAAACAAACATGAAGAACATTATCTCATGTAATTATATATAATCAAGGACTTTGATAAGTCCATACAAATAAGAGTAACATCATTTATCTGAGAGGAAGCATTCCTCAACATGTACATTTTGACAAGCACATTTCAAATCCCAAATATTCACGTGCTTCAGTTTTCTCCAAGTACTGTCTAGCAAGGAGGAAGAATGGAAAGGAGTGGCCAGTTACTGTGCCCCTACTCTATGCCAGGCATTCTGCTGGGTACCTGCTAAGAGTCGGGTAAAGCAGTAGATTAAAATACATCACAGATGAGCCCACTATGTGCTTGGTACTGTTTCCGGCTCTAAGGATCTAAAACAGAAATTCTGATGTAGTCGTTCTTAACCCTGGCAGTATAGTAGAATCACTTGACTTGAAATCTTTAAAAATTTATACTAATGCCTGGACCCCATTCCCAGAGATTTTGATTCAACTGGTTGAAGTGGGGCAGTGGACATCAGGGTTTTTAAGAAGTTCTCTATTTGATCAGCCTGTGGGCCAAGGTTGAGAACTACTACTTTGAAATATATGTTTTTATCATATTGTATTAAAATCATGCATATATAAGTCAGAGTAGTAAGTTTATTGAGATTTCAGTGTAATAGAAAGAATATTTTTCTTTGTGCTTATTGAGAACATGGGCCAGGTCTTATATTTCCAGTACTTATCTTCACTGTGTATTGAAGATCTTAATGATGACTATTGGGAAGCTTCTCAACATCATACCCATACCGCCTAGCCCATCCCATGTGGTTAATATATGTCTATTAAGTAGAAAAAAAGAGGCCAGCTATGGTAGCTCATGTCTATAATTCCAGAACTTTGGGAGTCTGAGGCAGGAGAATTGCTTGAGGTCAGGAGTTTAAGACCAGCCTGGGCAACATGGCGAGACCCCATCTCTACAAAAAATAAAAATAAAAAATAAATGGAAAAAGCTGGGCACAGTGACTCATGCCTATAATCCCAACACTTTGGGAGGCTGGGGCAGGCGGATCACCTGAGGCCAGGAGTTCAAGACCAGCCTGGCCAACATGGTGAAACCCTGTCTCTACTAAAAATACAAAAATTAACGGGGCATGGTGGCGTGTACCTGTAATCCCAGCCACTTGGGGGGCTGAGGCAGGAGAATCACTTGAACCCGGGAGGCGGAGGTTGCAGTGAGACGAGATTGCGCCATTGCACTCCAGCCTGGTTGACAAGGGTAAAATTCCACCTCATAAATAAATAAATAAATAGGTTTCAATTAATGAAGGAATGACGATGTGGTACCATAGTACCACATTACTTCCTTGAGTCAAGGAAGGCAAAGAAATTAGCCTTCCTGAGTCAAAGAAGGCATAGTGAACTAGCTCCACGAACCTATCTCTGTGGCAGCTGTAGAAGTCCTTGGACCCTCCCCTGCTTCATCCGGGGCTCGTCATTGTCAGGGTCGAGGTGTGATTAGGCAAGGAGTGCCTTCCGTGGGAGAATCAGACATGACATTAGCACCATGGGAGAAGAAAGAGTTCCATAGGCTTGGGTAGCCAGGGACTGAATTCTGTGAGAGTAACTCTCCTTTATTTTCTTAGAGTCAACCATTTGACCTTTGACAAATTCTGCCCTCTTTGATACAACTGACTATGGTGGGACTGGGCTGTCAGATATTGAACAAAATTCCTATGATCAAGGCATATTACGCCTGTGTAGGTGTTTTTGTAAGTCTCAGTTGTATTTAAATGTCACCTTCTATGAAAGAATTCATTTGAACAATTTGGGAGACCAGAATCTATGTAGCATATCCTGCTGCCTTGGTACATCCTATACAAGATGTATTACATTGTGTTCTTATCATGGTAGCTTCCCATGACAATAGACCTTTTATTACACATATTTGGATATATTAGAGACCAGCTTATTTTGTGAAGCTTATACTAATATAACATTATAAGCTATTTTTATACTATGCCATGTTCTGTCATGGTCCACCTGTTTGATAGATACTAGTCTCATCCTCCAATACTTGCATAACAAAGAAGTCTTCACTATTTGACATTAATCTATGTAGCTGGTGTGTAAGGCTCTATGCAGGTTATTCTAGGAGGATGCCACCTGCTGCAGCACTAGCCATTGCAAATGTAATTAGAGTGTCCAAGAGTGTCACCTGAGTAGATGCTGGCTCAAGTGGAAGCACCCACTATTTGTTACTGGGACATGCAAAGAGCCTTGTGTGCTCTGATGAGGCAGCACAAGTTACTCAGAATTCTGGGGGACTGAGATGCACGCAGATCCATTCCACAATATCATTTGGAAATTGGGACATTGGCAGGGAGAGGATTCACTTCTGTACAATGGCATCTTTGCAGGAAGATTTTACAAAAAAATTACCCTCCTCCTCACTTGGTCTCTCTCTCATGAATGCTCTTACTCACACTTTCACTTTGTGATCTTGATCAGATTTTATTTCTTTCTCTCTCTTTTTTTTTTTGAGACGGAGTCTCACTCTGTCACCCAGGCTGGAGTGCAATGGCACGATCTCGGCTAACTGCAACCTCCATCTTCTGGGTTCAAGCGATTCTCCTGCCTCAGCCTCCTGAGTATCTGGAAATACAGGTGTCACCACCACGCCTGGCTATTTTTTGTATTTTTAGTAGAGATGGAGTTTCGCTATGTTGGCCAGGCTGGTCTCAAACTCCCAACCTCAGGTGATCCACCTGCCTCGGCTTCCCAGCGTGCTAGGATTACAGGCATGAGCCACCATGCCCGGCCTATCACTTTAAAAAATACACCTGATTTCTAGAATGAGAAGGTAAGAAATAAACATATATCTATATGATACAACATATAAAATACATAGATTCAAGCATCTCATTCTTTTTGTTACATTTTTATCATAACTTGCCCCATTTCACCTGCTGCCAAATTGCCTCTTTATCAACTTATTTTCCATCCTATTTCTTTACTCCTTCCTCTTGTAATTTTGCAATAGTCTTTCTCTTATTGTTCCAGCATCTCTAAAGCTTTTAACCACCGATTTGTCAAGCCAACTCTTTCCCTGTACTGATATTTAAATGACAGGGAATAATTATTAGGCAGAAAATTAGATGAGGTGCTAACCATATTGTCTTCATTTTCCTGACACAAAATTTTCCTGGCGTTTTGTTTATAAAAGATTGACTGCATTGTTCATAATTTGATGTA
Source organism: Trachypithecus francoisi (assembly GCF_009764315.1). Taxonomy (NCBI): domain Eukaryota; kingdom Metazoa; phylum Chordata; class Mammalia; order Primates; family Cercopithecidae; genus Trachypithecus; species Trachypithecus francoisi. Next base: position 94,479,881 of record NW_022681458.1, read on the forward strand.
TTTTTTTTCCTTTCACATTCTTCAATTTCTCCTTTTCTTTACTGAAAGGAAACAGTTACAATTATGTAGGGAAGTACGTTTGAGAATTAGTGCTGGATACCGAAGGTGATATAATAGTTAGCTAGAGCTGCATGACAATGTACTACACACTGGGTGGCTTAAACAACCAGAAATGTATTGTTTCACCATTCTGGAGGCTGCAAACCCAAGATCAAGGTGTCGGCAGGGTTGGTTCCTTGCAAGGGCTGTGTGGAAGAATCCGTTTTGTGCCTCTCCCCTGGTTTCTGGAGGATGAGTGGTCATCTTTTGTGTTCCTTGGCTTGAAGAAGCATCACCCTGATCTCTGCCTTTATCTTCACTTGGCATTCTTCCTATGAGTGTGTCTGTGGACAAATATCCTCATTTCCTAAAGCTACTAGTCATATTGTATTAGAGCCTACCCTAACACCTCATTTTAACCTGATTACTTCTGTAAAGACCCTATCACCAAACAAGATTATATTCTGAGATACTGGGGGTTAGGACTTTGGCTTTGGGGAGACATAGTTCCATCTGTAACAGGGATGCCTTTTTCTGTGCTGTATATATATGACTGGACTGAGAAATGTCTTCCTTCCTCAATAGCTGGCTTGCTTAGACAATGGGCCGTTCCTCCCAGTTTCATTCTGTCTTTTGACCACTTGACATTGGTCTCACCTGGTATCATCATTCTTCAAAGGAAATAGCTATTGCTAGAGAGAGAAAGCAGTGACTTGGTTTCAAAGAACCTGCCCATCATCTCTATGGGAGAACAAAATCTCACTCATACTCTCCATATCTTTGTTCCCGTTTCTCCTCATCCCTCCCCACTGCCCACTCCCCACCTCTTCTCCCAAGCTGTCACCCCCTTTGACATTTCCTTCTGACCCTTCTCAGAAGTCACTCTGGCTTAAGTCACTACCTGCTGCTTTCCAGAAAGCCAAAGAAGCCACCTATCTAGGACTCTTTCTCAAACAGGCAAGATGCCAGCCTTCCTGTTGTGAACTCTTTGTCTCTCTCAGCAGCCCCTCCTGAGGAGACAATCACTGACCCATAAGCAATAAGCTCATGTGTGAGTAAAGAGGTCAGTGGGATGAGCTGAAAATGCCACACCTGGGGGTGGGGAAATGAGTTGAAATGAAGCGGAAAATAAATGGAAGAGTCAACATAGCCTTCCAGAAAACTCAGCTTGAAGCCTCAGGTTCACTCTTCTGGCCTGCTCATGATGTTTCTTGTTGGCTCCCTCGCTACAGAGAGCACACCCTTTACCCTGTCCCAGACAGGGGAATAGAGCTGCAAAGGTGAGTGGTGGTTTAGCTGCCTCCTTTGTTTTTTTGGTTCCTTTGCTCGCAACTAAAGCAAACAAACTAGTAACAATCACTGTGTCCTCATAATGCTCTGACATCAACAAAAATAAAAGGGAATTTTGCCTCTGGGAAACTTTTGTAAGCTGTTTTCCCAGAGATTGGGACAAGCTTACCCCAAATCATCTCCCAATACATCTGGGTATTAGAATTTCCAAACGGGTTATTTCCCAGGAGAACCAGGGACACCAAGAAGGTATCAAAGTGAGGAAGCACATTTTGTTTGAGAAGTATCTGGCAAGGAGCATAATCCAATGGGTGTGGTGGACAGGGCATCCATTTTGGAGTAAAAACACCTCTTACTGCCAGGCTGGTAGTCCACACCATAGCCCCAGCTGGGAGTGGGAGGGCCTCGAGAAGCTGAGGGAGATGGATCGCTGGAGCCCAGGAATTCAAGTCTAGCCTGGGTAACGTAGCAAGACCCAGTCTCAAACAAACAAACAAACAAACAAAAAAAGAAGTCTCTTACTAATTACGTGACTTAAGTGCTCTCAACCTCAATGTTTGCTTTTCAAATCTGTCAAACAGGGAAAATGATTCCTACCTCAAAAGTGACTATTAAGTCACCGAATATAGGCTGGATTACAATGTTTTTGACTTTACAGGTCATTTGGAGGCAAATTCTCTTGCCTATTTCAATAGAAATATCTAAGGCAAGAAAGGAATGAACGGGCAAAGAGAGACAACCAAAGCAAGAAAAGGAAACTAGCTGCTTAATGTGGGAGCACCTGTCTGCACCTAGAACTTCACTGCAAGGCAGATCTTACTCAGATACATCAGACTGGCCAAAGCAAGGCTGGGACAACATGCATGGTCTTAATTTGAAGCTACTCTGGCCTCACGCTCTCCAGTCCAGACCCAGTCCCTCCTTCCAAATGTGCATTTCTGTGCACAGGAGCACATCTACCTGCATACGCATCTTCACAAATTGACAGGGAGACTTTACTATTGTTTTGGATTAGGAGTTGAGGAACAAAGAAACTTTCTTTACTTACGATGGCTCACTCTAGTGTTGCATTTCTCACCTAATTATGTACTCTTTGTAGTATGCTATAATTATTCTGGATATTGTCTTATCTCCCCAAATGAATGCAGATCAGGAATGAGTTTTTATCTCTTTTATATGCACTGAAGCTCCACAATGCTGAGCAGATAGTAAATGTTCAAGAAATGCTACATGAGCTAGATTTCTACTCTGGCTCCAAAAGTTTAACTTGTATTAGAGCAACTCTCCATTGAAAACAAGTAGAATGGCTAAATTTTTTTAAAAAGATCCATCTCTTTGAAGTCATCAAACAGATGGAGTGACCAAGGCAGGCATAAATTAGGGGCAAGGTCCAGGAAAGAAAGGAAATGCATTGAGGCAGACCCGAGTGGACCCACTCCCCTCACCCCCCATCCCACCCAGGCATTTGATTCATAGGAGATGGGGCTGAGAGGCTGAGAATGCAATCAGAAAGAGATGGCTAAGGGATAGAGAGACTGAATGGAGTTTCTAGTAGTCTCACAGGATTGAAGAAATAAAAGTTGGAGCCAAGAGAAGGGGCATGGGTAAGTACCTCAGGTTCTCAGTTGGGATCCCTGGAGGGCCACACCATAGGAATAAAAAAGAACCAGAAATACCTCTGTCTCAGGAAGAGTGAAACCTAACCTCAGATCAGATCAATTCAAGGTTGGATTAAGACAAACAGCCCTATTCTAATTGCCCTACAGAAGCAAAAGTCAGTCTACTCTGGAGGAAGATAACATCATCTAGAACATCTATAATTTTCATGCCATTATTCAGTGGCACTTACCTTTATATATACATCTCTCCTGCCCTTAGCTTTCAAATCTTCTTCTTGAGACGCGGAAGAGGCATAGACAATCAGAAACCCTGCCCTTTAGGTCTGTTTTCTTATCTACAGTGTGAGACCAGCTCTCTGGCTTTGAAATGCTTTGCCTCTACATGTGGAACTAGCCTCAGCCTCACCCCAACTATGTTACATCCTGTTTTAATCACTTGCCATCCACCCTGTCAGTGAGGGGGCTGGGGAGATTCCTGCCCTATGGTTGTGGGGATGGCCAAAGAAAGGACAGCTGGCAGTGGACCTATACGACGTATACACTAGTCACATGTACTCACAGCTTGCAGGAGGAGACACTGCATACCATGCAGGGTTACACAGGATTTGCACTTGGGAAGAGAGTGAACCACCAGGAGCTGGGCAGTGTCAAGAGGGTGAGGTGACCCCTGGTTCCCACGCAAAGATGTGATTGTCATGTTTGACATGTTCCATGGGCTGGCAGGGAACCGAGACCTGGTGTTCAGGGCCAGCAGGAACTGTATCTGGGGTCTTTGATAATGCAGGGAGTTTGACTGGAGGACCTTATCCATGGGAGTTGAGTGGGGATGGGAAGTTGGAATTAGGCCACTTGCAGCTCTCCCAATTTTACCAGTTGTCAAGGCAGCCTTCTAAAACGGTGGAGCCTTCATTTTAGGTATTATGCCACATCCCCCAATGGAGAAGGCCTTACATCTACATCCAGTGACCAACACCTTCTCCCCATGAACGTCTTGACTTTTCATTTATCCTCACAGCTCACAGTCCTTTCTTATAGTCCTCTGGTTCTCACTAAAGTTTGCATCTTTTTCACCTCACATCTTTGCAATAACATCATGCAATGGATCTCCCTGCCTCCATTTCTCCCCTGGCTGAATCTACTCTCATCACAGCTGACATATTAATCTTCACAAAATACCACTTGAAGCTCATTGCTTCCCAGTGGCTCCTTGCAGCCGTTTGATTGCTCCCTGTGTGTGCTCTGGCTTCCGTAAGATCCAGGAACATACACCAGCAACCAGCACAATCAAGAGCTGAGAAAGCCAACTGTAATCCTCCGAGCTTCAACAGCCAGTTCTCTGACTTCAGGATAAAAAAGTAGATACCCACCTCCATGTTGCTACTTTCTAAACATGACCAGATAATAAAAATTAAAAAATAAAATCAGCTTCACTTTTCTTCTTTATCTTTCTCTCCTTTCTTCTCTCTGTCTCTCTCTCTCTCTCTCTCTGTCTCTTTCTTTCCGACAAGGTTTTGCTCTGATACCCAGGCTGAAGTGCAGTGGTGCAATCACAGCTCATTGCAGCCTTAAACTCCTGGGCTCAAGCGATCCTCCTGCCTCAGCCTCCCGAAGTGTTGGGATCACAGGCATAAGCCACTGTGGCAGGCTAACACTAATTTTCTTTTTGACATTTTTTTCAATAAAATAGGTAATCTTGGGTGTAAGACAATACTTCTTATCAGAGTCAAAAAGAGCTATTTTCATTTTGAATAATTAAAAAGAGATGTGGCCATAACTATTATTTTTCCTGAATTGGTCCTTTACAAGAAAAGATGAGGGAAGATAGCCAGTCATAAAGGCTTTCATGTTCCCTGCGACCTCCCACGATGCATGGCCCCTCACAGAGACCACACAGAATCCCCATCACATAATTCCACACTTATTCATCTGGCAGGCTTTTTTATTTTCAATAGAATTTTTCTTTTTTTTTCCTTTTTTTTTTTTTTTTTTTTGCCAGAGTAGTTTTAGGTTAAAAGTAAAATTAAGAGGAAAGTACAGAAAATTCCCATTTATCCCCTTTCCGTACATGCACAACCTCCCCCACTATCAACACCCCACACCAGATTACACCAGACTGGTACTTTTTTTTACAATTAACAAACCTGCCTGAACACATCATTTTTACCCAAAGTCTATAGTTTACATCAGGGTTCACTCTTGGTGTTGTACTCTCCATGTTTTTTGATAAATGTACAATAACATGTATCCATAATTGTAGTATCATACAGAATATTTTCACTGCCCTAAAAATCCTTGTGTTCTATGCATCTCACTCTGCCCCTAACCCCTGGCAACCACTGCTCTTTTTACCGTCCCCATACTTTTAGCTTCTGTGGAACGTCAAACAGTTGGAATCATACAGTATGCAGACTTTTCATATTGGCTTCTTTCACTTAGCAATATGCATTTAAGGTACTGCCATGTCTTTTCATGGCTTGATAGCTCATTTCCTTTTAGCACTGAATAATATCCCTTCATCTGGATCAACCCCAGTTTATTCATCTGTTCACCTACTGAAGGACACCTGAGTTCCTTCCAAGGCTGTGCAATATTGAATAAAGATGCATTGGGGCCGGGCACGGTGGCTCAAGCCTGTAATCCCAGCACTTTGGGAGGCCGAGACGGGCGGATCACGAGGTCAGGAGATCGAGACCATCCTGGCTAACATGGTGAAACCCCGTCTCTACTAAAAAAATACAAAAAATTAGCCGGGCGAGATGGCAGGCGCCTGTAGTCCCAGCTACTCGGGAGGCTGAGGCGAGAGAATGGCGTAAACCGGGAGGCGGAGCTTGCAGTGAGCTGAGATCCGGCCACTGCACTCCAGCCTGGGCGACAGAGCGAGACTCCGTCTCAAAAAAAAAAAAAAAAAAAAAAAAAAAAAAAAGATGCATCGGGTGAATTTTTGCATCATAAACAAACCTATCTGGCCTGGCCAAATGAGACTGTGATGGAAATCCAAACCAACAGCATCATTATGAAGTGCTGCTGTGTGGGGGCTGTGCTTGATTAAGAGACCTGATGCCTACACCAAGACATGGGCTGCAGTAGAAAAATCAGTAGGAATGCAAGAGACTTATTGGGAAAAACAAATCAGGCCTGGGCACTTTTACAGGGATCCCACATTTTCCAGATGGAAACTCTTCCGTTAGCCTCCAAAGCATTCATTGAGCATATTCAAAGTTCAGGGGGATAATGAGGTGACTAAGACAGCTGCCTGCCCTCAGGAAGGCTTGAAAGGAGTGCAAAGATCATCACAGGTTGCACATCTCTAATCCCCAAATCCAAAACGTTCCAAAACCCACAACATTCTGAGTGCTGACACGACACCACAGGTGGATAATTCCATACCTGATCTCATGTGATGGGTTGCAGTCAAAACGCAGGCACACAACACGCACTTTATTCAGCATCTCCAATGGCAAAATGAAATTACCCCCAGGCTATGTGTATGATGGTGTATAAGAAACATAAATACATTTCCTGTTTAGACTTGGATCTCATCCCCAAGATATCTCATTATGTACATGAAATATTCTAAAATCCAAAAGTATTCAAAATCTGAAACATTTCTGGTCCCAAGCATTTCAAATAAGGAATACCTTATCTGTACTACCCATTACAATGAACATTTACTGAGCAAGGACTGAGTGTTAAGCTCTGTGCTAGGCATTTTGTTTAATCCACACGATAACCAGTGAGGGCATTTTACAGAGCAGGGAACTGACGCTGAAGCAGGTTAAAAGAAAGCCCTCCCCAGCTGAGCTGCAGAAACTTAAAGTGTGTTGAGGGCAACCTGGAGCTGCCCCTGTCAATTTGGTGGTGTTCACAGGAAGGGCTGCGCCTTGGAGCCCAAGGTCTAACGTTTTGGTTTCCATTACTTTCCTTCCAAGCCAAGGGCAGGATCAAAGATACAAAGGAAAAATTCCTCCTTAGGTTCGAGAAAAAAAAAAATCACAAAAAGTACAACAGGCTTCTTACCCTAGCAAGGAACCTGGATGCCTTCCTAACAAAGTGTTTGGTATCCCTAAATTAGAGCAAAATGAAGACAGGCCACCTGGGAGAGTACTAACCTCAGAGGGGTGGGGAGGAGGGATGAACTTCGGAGCCTTTGGGACAGTGGACTCTGCAGTACTTTGGCTGACTCCCAACCCAAGATCCTTCTGTGACATTCAAGAGATGAGCTGGGGAAAAAATAAGGGTAGGCAGGGGAGGTCAGAAAAAGAAAAACAAAATGAAACAAAACAAAAAAAAAAGAAAAAAGAAAAACAACAACAACAACCAAAAAAAACTAGGCCGGGAGCAGTGGCTCACACATATAACCCCAGCACTTTGGGAGGCCGAGATGGGCGAATCACCTGAGGTCAGAAGTTCAAGACCAGTCTGGCCAGCATAGAAACCCTGTCTCTACTAAAAATACAAAACTTAGCTGGGCATGGTGGTGCGTGCCTGTAATCCCAGCTACTTGGGAGGCTGAGGCAGCAGAGTCGCTTCAATCCAGGAGGCAGAGGTTGCAATGAGCTGAAATTGCACCACTGCACTCCAGCCTGGGCAACAAAGAAAGACTCTGTCACAAAAAAACAAAATAAACAAAGAAAAAACAAAACAAAACAAAAACTAGAGGAAGCAAGAAGAAGTAAATAAAAATAAAAGAAAAAATTAATGAACTGAAAACAGTACAATTAATCTAAATAAATCCAAAAGCTGATTATTTACAAGTAATACAACAGATAATGGGTGCTCCCACTCACTAGAGCTGCCACTGCGAAATGACTGAAGTCCTGGCAACAGAAACCAACACCAAGTCCCCTATAAAGCACCAACCCTCATGAAGACCAATGAACCAACTGCTGGCAAGCTGAGAACATTGGACTCCTCCCACCCCATGAGGGTCACTGATTCCTCTTGACTGGAAAGAATACATGTGACATGTTTTGATTCACCTTTCCTGCCCACAGGGTCTCAGCCAGCACCACTATCCAAGGGCTTCTAGAATGTTCCATCCACTAACATAGACTCCTGCAAACTATCACAAAGATCAAGGGACTTACTCTCTAGCTAGGGAGGTATGCTGTGCGACACCAGGGGTGGACGGCAGCGGACACAAGAATCCCGGTCCAGGACTGAGGCACTTGTTCCTCCAGTTGATACGTACAGGAGTGGGCTTGCTGATGGCTTTGTTCTTGGTCAAGCCTTCTCCACAAACAGTCCTTGGCTGAAGGGAGCTACCTCAGCCAAGGCTATGCCCTTTGCTAGGTAAGCCAGGGTCTAGTTGAAGTGGAGGCCCAAAGGCCTGTACCCCATTGCTTCAATTTGAGACACCTCTGAGGGCCACCCCAGCTTCAGAACTGAGGCCTTGTTGTAACTGCATTGTGGTTCGAGTTCTCTTTTCATCCACCCTGCTTCTGCCACTCCCTTACAGTATTGTTCCTGAGCGTACTCCCCAACAACCCCCCTGCATGCAAACATCCATCTCAGAGTCTGTTTCCCAGGAAACCCAAACTACAATAGTGCTGATTAGACATTTGAGAAGCAGATTCCACCTGCTTCTTTGTGGATACCAATCACTGCATCCCCAAGAGGCAAAAGTGACACTGAGGGTGAAGAGTGCAGTAAGGTGGCAGAGAAATTCCAGGAATCCCCCCGCCCCTTGCATGTGTGGCTGATGGGTGGCTCTTTTGAACAACTGCAGCAGCAGGAGAGAAGCCAGGAGTTCTATAGACTCGGCCATTTTCCTTTTCCCTCAAGCCTTCTCCCAGAGCTGGACTCCAGAGAACCCTGCTTCTCATTGCTCTTTTGCGGCAGATTCCATTCTACCTGTAGTGGCATCGAGACACCTCCTGTTAACTAGTGACGGAGCTAAGGACAGCCAGGCATGAAAATAAAAGTGCTCCTTCCAGCCTGCTTGTCAATGTCTCCTCAAAGAGAAGCTAAGGGATATTTTCCAGGCAGGACACAGCTTTTTAAATATATTTTTTGCAGCCTACCGGAAAAGGTAGTTTTATCTGAAAGGAAGCATTACCAACCCCAAAACCATTTCTTTGCATTTCAATTGATATAGTTAGGTTTTGCATTCCCACCCAAAATCTCATCTTGAATTGTAATCCCCCAAATCCCCATCATCCCCACATGTCAAGGGAGAGACTAGGTGGAAGTAACCGAATCATGGGGGCAGTTTCCCCCATGCTGTTCTTGTGATAGTGAGTTTTCACAAGATCTGATGGTTTTATAAGGGGCTTTTCCCCACCTTCGTTCAGCACTTCTTCTTGCTGCCTTGTGAAGAAGGTTCTCTTTTCCCCTTCACCTTGTGCCATGATTATAAGTTTCCTGAGACCTCCCTAGCCATGCTGAACTGTGAGTCGATTAAACCTTTTCTTTATATAATAAATGACCCAGTCTTGGGCAGTTATTTTGTTTGTTTGTTTGTTTGTTTTTTGAGATGGAGTCTCATTCTGTCACCAGCTTGGAGTGCAGTGGAGTGATCTTGGCTCACTGCAACTTCTGCCTCCCGGGTTCAAACGATTCTCTTGCCTCAGCCTCCTGAGTAGCTGGGACTATAGGTGTGCGCCATCATGCCCAGGTAATTTTTGTATTTTTAGTAAAGACAGGGTTTCACCATGTTGGCCAGGATGGTCTCGATCTCTTGACCTCCTGATCTGCCTGCCTTGGCTTCCCAAAGTGCTGGGATTACAGGTGTGAGCCACAGAGCCCCTCTGGGCAGTTCTTTATAGCAGTGTGAGAATGGACTAGTACATCAATGTTCACCTTTTAAAATGTGTCCTAACCAAAATCCATGAGTTGGTCACCAAGACACTGAAAGCAGACCAGAAACAAAGTCAAAGAGGCAATGAATGAATCAGATGGTGTCCCCTTGTGGTCCTCGGTCCCAGCACAAAGCCAGAATGTGACTGTGTACATTCTAGCCAGATTCTCCAGTCTCAAATGTTTAAGTCTCCATGTTTGAATGTCAGAATTGGAGGAGGACCCAAAGGGCAAGAAGAATGAACAAGAAGTGGTAGAGGAAGGATTGCAGCTGCTTCTTCCCCACCCTTGTACCATCCTACAAAGGGAGGTGGGGAGAAAGGCCGCATCTCACAGTGGGTTCAGAGATGTGGGGTTGCATGCTGCATCGTCTGCCTCCTCCCTGCACCCAGTGCCTTCTCTGGTGCCCACTCCCTACGCCAAGGATGCGATGACAGGAGGCTGCCATCGATTTGGCATTGATTTGGGTTATGATCTCTCCCCTCCCCTCCCTCCAGCCTAAGCCTGGCTTCTCCTGGGCAGAAGGTGGGGGGCATTGTGAGAGCCAAGTGGGCGTTGAAGGAGTGGCTACTTCAGCCATTCCCTGGCTGTGGGGCACACAGGGCCAGGACTGATCTGGAGGATGGAAGCTGCTGTGTTACCTGAGGATCTTCAGGTCACTAAAGGGACAGTTTGCCACAAGACGCACTGATGCAGCAGCCTGTTGGCAGCATGGTTGACGTCCTAATGGCCAGGCTCTCCTTTTCTCTTTCCTGACCATTCCCCGGGCAGAGCCATCTAGCCCACTTTCCTCCAGCAGATGCCTTCACATCTCAAGACTGGAACTCAGTTACAGGAACAGGCACACGCAGAGCACAGCCCTGCCCTGTTCCGCTGTCCCCTCTTCTCCCTCTGGGCTGGGGGAGCGGGTCACCAGCCCCCACTCATTTTTCTCCCTGACATTATTCTCTGACTCCTTTTTCAAGACCTGGTGTGGGGGGTTTTAGAAGGCCCAGGAGCCTCCTTTGATCCAGCTAGCCCCACAGAAGTGCCATATTACACCTACGGGCACCAGCCGAGCCAGGATATGGTGACACTGAGTAACCCCACGGCACACTGTGGAGTGGTGCAGGGTGGCATGTGGCCAAGGTGACACGCTCGCACACACCCACGCTGCTGTCTCCCACTCACTCCCAGGTCTGGGCAGTACTGGCTCCACAGGGAACGTTTTCTACTACAGTGCAGAGAGCTCTTATTTCATTTTCATTTAGAAACTGTTTAATCAATGAGGACAGCCTGTGGTCAGGCAAACATACCCGCTCTCAGGCTCGGAAGCCTTCTGGTTTAACAGAAGGGCAATGATGACTGTGGTTTGCCATGGGCTCAGATATTTTTCTTGAACATTTTGCTGCACTTTTACCTCAATTGCTAGGTCCTTCCATCAGAAGCCTTGCACCATCTGCAGGCTCAGCCATCTGCTTCAGTCCTGTGGCTTTGACCAGCTGACCTACAGAAGAGATGAAACAAGACCATTGCAGTGGTGGCATGAGCTGGTGACTATGGCTCTGCGACTAGGCTGCTTCTAGAAAAATATCTTCACCCAGACAAATTTCTGTGCACTAAGCTCTTAGGATAGAAAGATGGCCAAAAAGGCATAGTTCTAAAGTCCTACCACGGAGTTGTGGCACATGCAATAATAAAAGCATGGACAGAAACAGCATATAGGAAGAAATGCTATTGGTTTATTTTCTCTATTCTTAAAATTGTTTTCTTTGAAGGAGAGGTGGTCAAGAAGCCCCAGGGAGTAGACACCTTTGCGGGATGTTGAGACACAGCTTGCAAAACTGGTGCAGGACTCAGTGTGGGTGCCACAGCCAGACATCAAGGTCAAATTTGGCCTATGCTCCTTGCTAGCTGTGGGGCCCTGAGCAAGTGACTTAACCTCTCTGGGTCATGGTTTCCTCATCTATAAAAGTGGAGGAAACACAAGTTCCTGTCTGGCAAGCTTATTGTGAGGATTGAATGAGTTAACAGGTGTGAAGCTGTTAGCACAGTTTCTGGTATATATTAAGTGCTGAATTAGCTAGTAGACAACTTCAGAACATCTGCTTTTACCCTTCCTGGGATGCGAATCTTTTCATTTTGCCCAACGGGGATAAAAGTGGAAGAAAAAGCAAAACCCAAGAGATAGAGAATGGGGAGAAGAGAAAAGATGGGGCTGGAAGAGTGAAGAGAAGGGGAGAAACGGGTGGCAAATCCCTGAGTGGATGGGGAGTCTCCCAGGCACCTCCATGCCTCCATGTGCCAAGTCGGAATCTCCTTGCAGAAGAACTGAGTTACACAGTCCAAAAAGACGCATTGCCCAGGGGCTCATGGGAAACAAAATGGCAGTATCTTGATTTCTGAGAAAGGCCATAACTTTGGAGGATAAACACTCCAAAGTTTCACATGCCAGCCCAGGAAGTGAATGCAGTGTTAACAGCAGGGGGGAAACACGGATGGCACCCAAGGAAGTCAGTCGTGTACATAATATTGAGTGTTATAGGTGCTATCTGTGTTGTTATGTTATACAAAATTGGTGTTTTTTTTTGTTTTTTTTTTGTTTTGTTTTTTTTTGTGGAGTCTCACTCTGTCACCCAGTCTGGAGTGCAGTGGCATGATCTCGGTTCACTGCAAGCTCCACCTCCTGGGTTCACGCCATTCTCCTGCCTCAGCCTCCTGAGTAGCTGGGACTACAGGTGCCCGCCACCACACCTGGCTAATTCTTTTGTATTTTTAGTGGAGACAGGGTTTCACCATGTTAGCCAGGATGGTCTCGATCTCCTGACCTCGTGATCTGCCTGCCTTAGCCTCCCAAAATGCTGGGATTACAGGCGTGAGCCACCACGCCCGGCCTATATTTCTTTTTCTTTTTCTTTTTTTTTTTTGACAAGAATCTTGCTCTGTTGCCCAAGATGGAGTATAGTGGTGCAATCTTAGCTCATTGCAACCTCCGCCTCCTGGGTGCAAGTGATTTTTGTGCCTCAGCCTCCCAAATAGCTGGGATTACAGGCGCCCACTGCCACATCCGGCTAACATCTTGTATTTTTAGTAGACGGGGTTTCCCCATTTGGCCAGGCTGGTCTCAAATTCCCGACCTCAGGTGATTCACCCGCCTTGGCCTCCTAAAGTGCTGAGATTACAGGCTTGAGCCACCGTGCCCAGCCTGATTATATTTCTTAATGTAAATATGAAGATAATTTACCCAGTACTTCATATATTCTCAGGAACATTAGGGTAAAAGGCGGGAACACATGTCATTCGACTATATTCCTGCTATTGATAATCTGGCATGCCTTGATGTGAGTGCTGCTGAGTGATGAAGAAGAAGTTCCAAGCAGACAAGCAGGGAACAGACAGACATAACACTCAGTGGGGAGAACGTGTCTAGCGGTCCAAGTACAAGGCACAGCATGGTAAGTCCAGAATACACAGGCACTAGAGCATGACCTGAGCCTAAAGTACAAGGAGAGGCAGATAAGGCTGGAGGGTGAGGGTTGCATCAGCACACGAGGTGTCTTGTCTGGGCACTTGAACTTGATTTTTCCGAGCTGTAAGAAATCACCAGAGGGTGTTGAGCAGGGGAATGCCACTTAGAAACACAGTGTAGAATGGTTTTGAAGGGACAATCCTTAGACAGTGGGAAAAATGTTACAGATCTCCTGCAGTGGTTCAAGCAGGACAGATGAAAGCCTGAGCTAAAGCAGAAGAATCCAGGAATCCAGGTATGGAAGCAAAATCAGTGGAGCTTGAAGAACTTATTGATAGGAGGAGGGATGACTCCCTGGTTTCTGGTTTGAGTAACTGGAGTGGATCATGGTGATTCAGGAGACAAGGGGTAACTTTCTTACTTGATGCAGGATGAAGATGAGGGACTGAGTGTAGGGAAATATGTGTACATATGAGTGGAAGGAGTGAAGTTAGTGAAAGGCTCCTTGCAAAGCTAAATGGAAAAGACGTTTAGCTTTTCTGCTATTTTATATTATCTTTGCCACCTCTTCTCTTCTTTAGAGTGAGAATAAAGATACTCCAAAGCAGAACAAAGAACTAACATTTACTATGTGCTTCCTTTGTGACTTCTTTGGATGGGTAAAGTCTTTACCTATATTACTGCATTTGACCCTCAAAACAGTAGTGAAATGAATATTGTGTCTGGTTTATAGATGCACAAATTGAGATTCAAAAGAATTAAGTAATGTGCTAAAAGTCTTATAACTAATAAATGGCAGAGCTGATACCGCTTTATCAGAAAAAGAGAATTTCAGGAAACAAAAAAGAATTTTACATTGTTCCTATTTCTGGTTGGGAGAAAACAGGTTGATACATGTGGATAAACAAATGCACATTGGCAGTTTTATTAACACCTTACATTTATTATATTTTTATGCTTTCCTTATCTCAGATTACTCTCAAAATATCTGTATAAGGCAGCCAGTGTAAATGCTAGTATCTCTATCAGTCAATCAACAAACAACTGGGCACCACACTGAGCAAGTCACTGTTCATGTGAAGTTTTCCTTATGGTCCTGCTTACAAGAATTTTACTGTCTAATAAAGAGTCATTATAGGGGCTACATAGCAACATGGGGTGCATATTCAGTGCTAAATGAAGGCTGTAAACTATTTTCAAAACTGCGTTCCCTGGAAACCCCAGATCCTAGTTCCTACAGAGTAATAGTTCTCAAAGGGTGGAATGATTTTGCCCCCTAGGGGACATTTGGTGATGTCTGGAGACATTTTTCATTCTCACAGCCTTGGAGGGTGTGCACTGCTGACATCTATTAGGCACAGGGCAGGGATGCTGCTGAGCATCCTGCAATGCATAGGACAGAACCCACAGTAAAGAATTATCCAGCCCAAAATTGCAACAGTCTTTTTGAGAGGTTGAGAAAGCTGCTCTAGGGTAATACAATTACTTGATTTTATTTTTAAAACTATACTTTATTTAAAAATAGTAATAAAACAACAGATATGCTGAAAATGCTTACATACTACTTAAAAAAATTTTTTTTATTATACTTCAAGTTCTAGGGTACATGTGCACAACGTGCAGGTTTGTTACATATGTATACATGTGCCATGTTGGTGTGCCGCACCCATTAACTCATCATTTACGTTAGGTATATCTCTTAATGCTATCCCTCCCCGCTCCCCACCACAGGCCCCAGTGTGTGATGTTCCCTACCCTGTGTCCAAGTGTTCTCATGGTTAAATTCCCACCTATGAGTGAGAACATGAAGTGTTTGGTTTTCTGTCCTTGCGATAGTTTGCTCAGAATGATGGTTTCCAGCTGCATCCATGTCCCTACAAAGGACATGAACTCATCCTTTTTTATGGATGCATAGTATTCCATGGTGTATATGTGACACATTTTCTCAATCCAGTCTATCATTGATGGACATTTGGGTTGGTTCTAAGTCTTTGCTATTGTGAATAGTGCCGCAATAAACTTACGTGTGCATATGTCTTTATAGCAGCATGATTTATAATCCTTTGGGTATATACCCAGTAATAGGATGGCTGGGTCAAACGGTATTTCTAGTTCTAGATCCTTGAGGAACCGCCACAATGTCTTCCACAATGATTGAACTAGTTTACACTCCCACCAACAGTGTAAAACTGTTCCTATTTCTCCACATCCTCTCCAATACCTGTTTTCTGACTTTTTAATGATTGCCATTCTAACTGGTGTGAGATGGTATCTCATTGTGGTCTTGATTTGCATTTCTCTGATGGCCAGTGATGATGAGCATTTTTTCATGTGTCTGTTGACTGCATAAATGTCTTCTTTTGAGAAGTGTCTGTTCATATCCTTTGCCAACTTTTTGATGGGGTTGATTTTTTCTTGTAAATTGCTTTAAGTTCTTTGTAGATTCTGGATAGTAGCCCTTTGTCAGATAGGTAGATTGTAAAACTTTTCTCCCATTCTGTAGGTTGCCTGTTCATTCTGATAGTGGTTTCTTTTGCTGTGCAGAAGCTCTTTAGTTTAAGTAGATCCCATTTGTCAATTTTGGCTTTTGTTGCCATTGCTTTCGATGTTTTAGTCATGAAGGCCTTGCCCATGCCTATGTCCTGAATGGTATTGCCTAGGTTTTCTTCTAGGGTTTTTATGGTTTTAGGTCTAAAATTTAAGTCTTTAATCCATCTTGAATTAATTTTTGTATAAGGTGTAAGGAAGGGATCCAGTTTCAGCTGTCTACTTATGGCTAGCCAATTTTCCCAGCACCATTTATTAAATAGGAAATCCTTTCCCCATTTCTTGTTTTGGTCAGGTTTGTCAAAGATCAGATGGTTGTAGATGTGTGGTATTATTTCTGAGTGCTCTGTTCTGTTCCATTGGTCTATATCTCTGTTTTGGTACCAGTAGCATGCTGTTTTTGTTACTGTAGCCTTGTAGTATAGTTTGAAGTCAGGTGGCGTGATGCCTCCAGCTTTGTTCTTTTGACTTAGTATTGTCTTGGCAATGCGGGCTCTTTTTTGGTTCCATATGAACTTTAAAGTAGTTTTTTCCAATTCTGTGAAGAAAGTCATTGGTAGTTTGATGGGGATGGCATTGAATCTATAAATTACCTTGGGCGGTATGGCCATTTTCACAATGTTGATTCTTCCTATCCATGGACATGGAATGTTCTTCCATCTGTTTGTGTCCTCTTTTATTTCATTGAGCAGTGGTTTGTAGTTCTCTTTGAAGAGTCCCTCACATCCCTTGTAAGTTGGATTCCTAGGTATTTTATTCTCTTTGAAGCAGTTGTGAATGGGAGTTCACTCATGACTTGGCTCTCTGTCTGTTATTGGTGTATAGGAATGCTTGTGACTTTTGCACATTGATTTTGTATCCTGAGACTTTACTGAAGTTGCTTATCAGCTTAAGAAGATTTTGGGCTGAGACGATGGAGTTTTCTAAATATACAATCATGTCATCTGCAAACTGGGACAATTTGACTTCCTCTTTTCCTAACTGAATACCCTTTCTTTCTTCCTCCTGCCTGAATGCCCTGGCCAGAACTTCCAACACTATGTTGAATAGGAGTGGTGAGAGAGGGCATCCCTGTCACGTGCCAGTTTTCAAAGGGAATGCTTCCAGTTTTTGCCCATTCAGTATGATATTGGCTGTGGGTTTGTCATAAATAGCTCTTATTATTTTGAGATACATCCCATCAATACCCAGTTTATTGAGAGTTTTTAGCATGAAGCGCTGTTGAATTTTTTCGAAGGCCGTTTCTGCATCTATTGAGATAATCATGTGGTTTTTGTCTTTGATTCTGTTTCTGTGATGGATTATGTTTATTGATTTGCATAGATTACATACTAAATTTTAACACATTCTACTCACCAAAGGATTAAACACTGCTGCCAGATTAAATGGTTTTGTGGAGAACCTGGACTAAATCTTGCTGGCACAGCAATTGTAAAGGAGAAGAGTTTCTAACAAGATTACCTACTCTGAAGAATCTCCTCAAATTTCCAGATGAGCTGTTATTTAAAAAAAAAAAAAAAACAAAACAAAACAAAAAAAACAAAAAACACATTATTTCCAACTATTTGTGTGCACCAGGTTTAAGAGATAAAATGCAAAAATAGGCTGGGCGCGGTGGCTCAAGCCTGTAATCCTAGCACTTTGGGAGGCCGAGGCGGGCGGATCACGAGGTCAGGAGATCGAGACCATCCTGGCTAACACGGTGAAACCCCGTCTCTACTAAAAATACAAAAAATTTAGCTGGGCGTGGTGGCGGGCGCCTGTAGTCCCAGCTACTCGGAGGCTGAGGCAGGAGAATGGCATGAACCCGGGAGGCCGAGCTTGCAGTGAGCCGAGATTGTGCCACTGCACTCCAGCCTGGGCGACACAGTGAGACTCTGTCTCAAAAAAAAAAAAAAAAAAATTTACAAAAAAAAAGCAAAAATAAATTTGGAAGCTGAAGCTAATGAAAGACTACTGTCATCTACAGCACTGAATTTCATATTTTTGTATCTATTGAACAGTCTAATTGATTTTACAAGTAAATGTTAAATTTAAACTTATAAATTTGAATGAAATACTGATTTTCATTTGGGGGAAATGAAAAGGCCTGTACTACTAACAAATAGGCCTGGGCACTGGAACGGGAAGATCCATGACCTGCCCCTCCAAGTGTTCATGCAAACCAGCAGCATGGAGGGCTTGGCAAAAATGCAGAATCCCCAGCCCCTGCCCAGACTTTCTGAATCATGATCTGCCTTTCACACACAAGATTCCCCTACACACACGAGTTTGAGAAGTGCCGGTTGATAGGACTTCATAGAAGAGAAATCAAGTAGGGCTGGTATCAACGGTGAAGACTTCTGGCACAGTGGGATTTCTGCAGGGCATGATTCAAATTCAAGAGACAAGGACATATGGAGTGGACATTTCAAGCAAGGAAAGGGGCAATAGGAGGGGGCTGGGAATAGACCACCCAGGCCAGACAGAGGTTCTAGTAAGTAGCAGGACACTTAGGAACAGCTTGAGGATGTGGGGGGAGAGGAAATTTGGGGCTGACAGAGGCGGCTGGCAGCCAGCCAGGTCCCCACTTCGGGCTGCCCCTTACCTTGTGGACAGAGCAGCGTCCGCCGGAATTCCAGGCCAGGATCGCCAACCGCGTAGCCACCATGAACCAATTAAACCTCCAGCAGCCCCAGGAAGTCGGAGCTCATTATCTCCAATGTCTAGATGGGGAGCGGACCACTTCCGAAGCTGTAATTACCGGAGGTCAGAGGGCACCTGAGGCAGGAAGTCTGGTCTGTCCCAGCACATTCTTGGCGCTCCCAGATTTTCCCTCCGAGGAGAACGGAGGAGGAGCTGCTCTCCTAAGCTGGAAGTCCTTCCACAGTTTAAGGGGCTTCAACGAGCCCTAGCTGGGGGAAAAAGGGCCTTCGACCATCTTCACTCAAGCTAGGCTCTGTGAAAAGAACCTCCGAGACAGTAGCCTCCTGCCTGGGAGGGAGCAGGCTGCTGGACAGGATTGCTGGAGAGATGCCCGCCTAGGGCAGCCTTAGGGAGGAAGGAATTGGAGGCAGCTGTGGAGGCGGCCTGCCGGAGGAGGGCTCCAGTGGGGCTATTCCAGAGAGGTTGGAACTATTAATTTAATAACCATCCAATCAAGCTGTGAGGGAACTACAATTGAGTCATGAAATTACCTCGTTTTCTTAAGAATACACAGGCCTATGAAAGCTTATCTGTCTCCTGAATTCTCACAGATGCCCTGGGAAAAAGGCTTTGCAGCTTGGCTGTTGGCCTGAAGCACAAGCTCTCACCGACTGAGACCTCTTGACCAGCCCTGATTTTGCTAGGAGCCTGTCCTAGGGTCCGCTTTCTCTTGACTCCTGAGAGGTCCCGTGAGGTTTCTAAGTCAAGGCAATGGACTAGATTCCCTTAGAAGGGCAAGTGCCCTAGGCAAGAAGGGGAACGTCAGGGCCAGTTGCTCGGTCCTTTCAGGGCCACCCACAGTGACCCTGGTCCTAGAGGCTGGGCTGCCCTTCCCCTGCCCAGCACTGCTCAGAGCATATGTTAACATCCAGCTGGGGCCCTTATCTCAGCCTGGAGGCAGATTCATCAACTTCTGGAGGCTAAGGGCTAGCTTGAGGCCCTGCCTCCCCGAGATGCTGCCCCTTTGATTCCTGCTTAATCACTCCCAGCTGTTCAGGGTCCTGAGCTAGTATAGATTTTCTGGCAAGAAAAGGCTCTGAAACTTGAGCCATTTACTAGGCGGCTGGGACGCTTTTGGGAACACAGCCCGTGCCGTTGGTGCCAGTCAGGGCTGTACCACAGTCCTGGGAATCTCCACGAAGAGTGGGAGAAAAAGGCAGAGGCTCCCTGGGGAGAGAGACCTGGGAAGTCACTCCCATCCCTTGGCCGGGCTCAAGCAAGAGATCTGTCCCTGAGTTTAAGGAATGATCTTTGGGACAAGCCTCAATGCACAGAGTCTAGGACTTCACCAGAACAGAGGAACGGAGGTGTTTTGTTTCTCCTCCAAACTCCTGAGACTTATTCTTCTGGTATATGAAGAAATTGTTCCTTACAGCTGCAAAAAACCCAGGGAGAGGATAACGTTAAGCTAAGAACATCTTAATATAGGATGCACATTTGGACCTTCTGCAAGGTACTGCTAGCAAGGCGGGGACAGAGGAGGTAGTGATGGTGGGTAGAGGTGTGATGATAAACAGGGAGGCCCCAAGTTCATTGTTATACACTCAGTTAAGGGGTACCACAGGTAGGGTGCTCTTCAGTCAGGAGGGAGTGAGGTACACCAGAATCCCTGGAGGAGCACTTCAGGGGGAAGAGGGGCAGGCTCAAGAAAGGAAGAAAAGGAAGCTCAAAGCTGATGGGTTAGCCCAGCCCAAGCCCAGGTTATTCCTGGCTCTTTTGGAGAGGAAGCCAACCCTGATGGGCTGGACTGGATTTCAAGCTACCGGGCCAGGCATCCAACGGGGCCTATGGAAAGATTGACAGTTGACCTCTCCAGGGATCAAGGGCATGGTGGGGCCTAGGTGATTTCAAACCTGAAGCCCCAGACAAGCATAGTATAGCTATGTAATAGAATACTACATAGTCATTAAAAATCATGCTATTCTTTAAGAATATTTATATGGGGAAATTATTATATATTTGTTTCTTGTTTTGTTTATTTATTTTTGTTTTTTGTTTTTGAGATGGGGTCTCAATCTGTCACCCAGTTTGGAGTGCAGTGTCATGATCTTGGCTAGCTGCAACCTCCACCTTCCAGGCTCAAGTGATCCTCCCACTTCAACCTCCTGAGTAGCTAGGACCACAGGTGTGCACCAGCATGCCCAGCTAATTTTTGGTAGTTTGCTAGAAATGGGGTTTTGCCGTGTTGCCCAGGCTGGTCTTGGACTCCTGGGCTCAAGCAATCCACCTGCCTCAGCCTCCCAAAGTGCTGGGATTACAGGGGTGAGTCACCGCACCCAGCCTTCATTATATATTTGTAACTGGAAAAAAACCAAAAAACAAAAAAACAAAAAACAAAGCTAGCATTACTAACAGTAGAAACAGCAGGTACAGATATGGAGTCCAGTTATTTTGCTGAATACACCCACTTCTACCGCTGGCCTTGGAAGGTACTGGTTATCAGCACTGGTTATCTCTGTGTAGCAACATTGTGGGTAACATTTGTTTTCTTCATGTTTTTCTCTGTGTTCCAAACTTTCTGTAATCAACATGCTTTGCTTTTGTAATCAGAGGACAATAATTGCTTATTTAAATGGTAGCACTCGCTCTATTTAAACTAGTTCCATTTAAAGGTCAGAGAGTCAGGGAGCCGTGGGCAAATGAGAAGGGGCTGGGTGGGCTCTGTTACTGGCCTGCCAGCATTCGTTCCCCCTTCTTCCTTCAGTTCTCTCCTTTGCTGTGCTGTGCGACTTCCATGCACGCGTCCAGACCCACTCTCCACTTCTCTCTTCCCCACTTTATGTCCTGGAGGGAGGCTGACCTTTATGGACAACATCAGAAGCCTTGGCTGGGTTTGGCTAGTAGGGGACACCAGCGGGAAATCAAAGGGAGCTGGGAATGTGAAACTGGGTGTTGATCCCTCGGGCTTCCTCCCAGCAGGCTGGCTGCGACCCTCTTCAAAAGGCCATGTCTCCCTCTGATGCTTGTCTTCACACAGTTCTCTTTGTCTGTGGTACCCTCACCTTCCTTTGCCAGTCTTGGGGTGGTACAATGGGCTGAGTGTTGGTTCCCCCCGCCCTCGCCAATCATGTCAACACCCTAACCCCTAGAACCTGGGAATATGACCTTTTTTTGGAAAAAGGTCTCTGTCAATGTAATTAAATTAAGGATTTTGAGATGAAGAGTTTATTCTGGATTATCTAGGTGGGCTCTAAATCTAATAAGTGTCCTTACAAAAAAGAAGCAGAGGGAGATTTGACATACAGCAGAGAAGGAGACAACGTGAGGAGGCAGAGATTGGAGCGATGCAGCCACAAGCCAAGGAGTGCCCACAGCTGCAGGAGGCTGGGAGGCAGAGTGATTCTTTCCTCAGGCCTCCCGGGGGAGTGTGACCTGGGGCCTCTGGGGACATCTGGCCTCCAGAACTGTGAAAGAATAAATTTCTGTTGTTTTAAGCCACCTAATTTGTGTTATTTTGTTATAGTGGCCACAGGAAACCAATATAGATGGTAAGATGGTAACAGTATGCCCTGTTACTGGCCTTCCAGGTGCCGTGGTTTTTTTGTTTTGTTTTGTTTTGTTTTGCTTTCCTTAGACCGTTCATACTGTTGTAGTCTCACTGTTAACCTCTCTTCACATTACTCGGTTTTCATGAGCCACCTGTTTCCTGCAGGAGCCTGTCTGACATGGGTGTCTGCCTCACCCACAGGTAACCTGTGCCCCAGGGCAAGCTGACCCCACCTTATATCCAGGGGTCATTCCTGGTTTTTCCAAGCAATTATGGTAATCCTGTTCCCTTTGCAAGTGGTCCAAGAATGGACATGTCCAAAATGTGGCCACATCAGAGGGAAATCTGGAGAGTTTCTGGGACAATTCCATCTTCCGTGATAAAGCCACAGGAAGAGATGGTCCTTCTATCCCTCTTCCTCCCCTGGACATGGCATGTCGGGGTGTGATGCCTGCAGCTGCTGCAATTTGAGCCCATTGGTGAGCCAGTGATTCCACCAGCCCTGAAGGTGGTCCTACCCCAGCCTTCCAGTCACGTGAGATAATACATTTCTATACCGCTTATTTCCATTTGAGTTGGGGTGTTATCAGTGGCTAGAAGCCTAGTAAATGTTGGCGATTTAGATTGGTTCTACATTGCCTTAATGCAAAGATGGTCGAATTGTTTTAAATATCCTAGCATCTTAAAAATACTTTCAAAACTTGAAAAATCTTGATGAAAAAACCTTTCATGATATATATGTGTTCACGCTTTGTCGAAAATAGTAGCAAAACAAAATGCATAAAGATTTATAGTCAACTATCACGTTCAACGGGGAGAGGGTCTGAAATAATGGCAATAAGGTAACAATAGAAATAAGGTGAAACAAAAACAATTCTGTGTAACACAAGTGGGATATTCAAATCAGCAAACAACTATGAGAGCTGTTATATGCCAGGCACTCAGCACTGGGGAATAAACGGGACCAAGATCTTGGTCATTTTCCTTGAAGCGCTTACATATTATTTTTAAAACTGGCTGGGCACAGTGGTTTACGCTTGTAATCCCAGCACTTTGGGATGTTGAGGTGGGAGGACCACTTGGGGCTAGGAGTTTGAGATCAGCCTGGCCAACATAGTGAGACCCTGCCTCTACAAAAAACAAAACAAAAAAAATTAGCCAGGAGTGGTGGCACGTGCCTGTAGTCCCGGCTACTCAGGAGGCTGACATAGGAGGGTCGCGTCAGTCCAGTAGTTTGAGGCTGCCGTGAGCTACGATTGTGCTACAGCAAACCAAAAACCCCAAACCCAAAAAACGTCCAGGTTATATTTCATCCAAGTTGTGGAAAACAAATGCAAAACAGTTCATCCAGTATTCATCTACACTTGTATGTTCACTTTCTGTACTGCTGTTGATTATATACTTGGTGACAAATACAGTTACAAGGTCAAAGTGAGTGCAGTTTAGAGGAAGAAAAATAGGAATTTGATTCAGAAATATCACATAAGCAAAGTGGGGTGGAAAAAATTGATCACTACCCCAAAATGCTGAAAACTATGTTCTACTTGTAAAATAGTGCTTGGAACTGTAACTGGTATTTCCCAGACACCCTATTGAAAGAGAACTGGTTGAAGGCTTACAGGGCAGCAGTAGCATCCCAGGCCTTCCCATCAAACTCCACAGAATAAAACAGATTGACATAAGAGCCATTTTTTTATCAGCCAAGACCTCTGCCCCTTAATATCAGGAGCAGGAAGAACACATCCCTCAGTAAGTGTAGGCACATTCTTGAAACAAAACCCACTCGCACCAGCCTGAGAGTCCCATGCAGAGCCATTCCTTTTGGGTCAGATAGGTCCACTCCATAAATCCTCTTTAAAATACTAACACCTTTGGCAGGGGTATCAAATTAACTCACAACAATGGGTGATCCCTTTAGTTCTTCATCAGGGCTCCAAGAGAGATGGGAATATGGGGGAATGAAGAAGACAGGGATTAAGAGAACATTGTTTGGAAAAGCTGGGACAGGTGAGATATTCAAGTTGGGAAATCCCTGGCAAGCAGAAGGCTGAGTGAGGGGCCTGGAGACAAGCCACATACTTTCACCTCTTTCCTTGGTCTTATTTCCCATTTCTCCTTGGCTTTCTTCTTTGAAGCAATGCCTCAGGGGAGGCCAACCTCATTCCACAAGCTTCTAAAGGTTTGCTCCATGAAACACTGGTTCTACATGATACTCTTAGAAAATTCTGCAGTAAGTTTGGGAAATGCTGTGTACTGAAAGTCCTCAGAGAGTCATAAGTAAGTTAGCAAATTCATGGCTCCAAGAAGTTGCTCTGACTGGTGTACATTTAGGCCAGGGGTTTCCCGAATATTTTTGGTCAAAGAGCTCTTTAGTGCATGTTATCACCTGTTAAGAATACATTCTGAGAAAGGCATATCTGATGCTCATAGTTTTCCATTAGAGTATTTGTTACCAAGTTTTAAGATGATATAGCCTCCAATATTTTCTTCTTTTGATATCTCTCTACCTAATTGCCAACCCATGGTGTCTGGGCAGGGAAGAGAAGAGACAAAAATGTGTTTTGGACACTCAGCTGTTTCTTGTTGGCTTTCCTAGCAAACAATTTGGATGGAAACAGATTTTAACTATTCCTTACTTTAGAGTTAGCAGATGAGCCACAGATTGTAATTATCTAGGCTCTCTTTTCTTTATTAATCTGGAAACTTGGAAGTTGGTTTCTGCTTAGTTGTTCTCAGCAAAACTTGGCCTCCTTTAAAGCAGTAGCCTCCTTAGTAAGCTCCTTTTCCTTACCCTGTACTCTGGAAAAAGCCCAAACATCATATCTCCCCAAGGAGAGCTGGTTTAGGAAAACTGCGAGTCTTCCTGGCTGGAAGGTGTTTCAAATAGAATCGTCACAGATGTAACTGCATGTTCAGGATATTGTCTGGAAACCACCAAACTATCAAGTATTTGAGACCACAAGAGGCAGATCCAAGGGCTCACTGTAAAACTTTGCCACTCAGAGTAAACTCTGTGAGCCAGAAGCCAGGTACCACTGAGAACTTGTTAGAAATACAAGATCTGAGAGCCCACCACCCCCCGTCCCGCCCCCTGCCTCCCAAAGCAGAATCTGCATTTGAACAGACCCCCAAGCCATTTATATGCACAAAGCCTAAGAAATACCAACTTCATTTCATCATATCTCATTCATTTATTAACAAGCAATTATCAGGTACCCCACTAGACACCCCGCTGTTCTAAATATTGGGGTCACAGTGGTTAAAAAGGTAGGTAAGGTCCTGATTCTCATGCAGCTTACATTCTAGTGGGGAAGACAGACATAAACACATTTAAAAGTAAAGATGTCAGGAAGTGGCAAGTGCCTGAAGAAGTAAGTTTTCTAATGGATTAGCAAATGAATGGGAGTCAAGGGTGAGATGCAATGGTCAGGCAGCATCAGTCTGAATAGAGACCTGCCCAGGGAGAAAGAGAAGCCGCATGGTAGCCTGGGGCAGGAACATTCCAGACAGATGGCATAGTGAGAGCAAAGGCCCCAGGGAGAGTATGAACTTGAGAACAGCGAGAAAGGAGACAGGTGTGGCTAAAGCTAAGCAAATTAAGAAACTCGGCAGTCAGAGAGTTAGAGAAGGGCCAGATTATGTGCACCGAAGAGTCTAAAATTGAGCGTGCATCAGAATCACTTGGAGGAGGGCTTGTTAAAACATAGGTTGTTGGGTCCTACCCCAGAGTTTCCAACTCAGTAGCTCTCGGGTGGGGCCCAAGAATTGGCATTTCTGACAAGGCCCAGGTGATGGTGATCCTGCAAGTCCAAGGACCGCACTTGGAGAACCACTGATGGAGAGTGTTGCGGGTCCTTGTAAGGAGGTCAGTTATACTCAAAGTGTGATGGAAGCCATCAGAAGATTCTAAGCAGGGGAGTGACAAGAGCTGATGTTCATTTTCTTCTGTTATCCCCAGAGGAGCAGACCTCTCCAGTCATCCACTATCACCTAGACTCGCATCCCCTTCCTGCTGTGTTCGTCACCTGATTTGGTCCAGTTTCCCACCCATTCTCTTCATTTCCTCCCAAACACGTCCACTGTGCCTTCTGGAAGCCCCACTCCTTGACTCTCAATTTTACCTGTCCTCAGCCTACATCAGAGCCTTCCCTCTTTCTTCCTTGCCTTAATTGGAGCCTGGCTGATCCCAAGAATACAACATTCACACAGCTGTTTCTGGCACAGCCTGTCTGATAGCTTACAGTCCGTGAACCTTAGGGCCTGGAAGGAGTGTTGGTGCCTGCTTGTTCTCTACTATTGCTCCTGGAACTTAACCTCTGTTACCTTTTACAAAATATCCTGCCCATTAAAGGCTCTGGCTTCCTGACTGTACCACTCGATCACATGTCCTCATTCACGTGATCCATTCACTCATTCACTGTACCACACCTCCTGGCTCCCCATCTTTTTCTCTGCATAGCCCTTCTTGACAATCTCATTGAAGTAACCATACAATGTCCCCTCTAGCAGCCTGGCTTCTCAGTTTCCTGGACCTTCTCATCTCTAATGATGTTTTCTCCCTCCCTCCACCTCAAGGTGATAGCCTTAACCTTGTCACCACCAGAAACTGTTCTGCTGCTGCAAGCCCAACGCCCCACTCTCTCATAAGCTTTCTGTCCTTGACACCTGCTTAAGCATGTACTGTGACAATTCTTCAACTCTGCTGAGATCTCTTTTCTGTTGGCTTCACCACCTTTTACAATTTGTCAGCCAACTTTCTGTTCACTCCTCGTGTCCAGCTTAGGGCTTATGGTTCCTCACCATAAACACTTCTTTCCAAAACTCTCATCCTCAGAATCCCCTTGCCTTTCCACGGAGTGTCCTACAAAACACTAAGCAAACCCACCCATCTATCTCTCCACTCAAGCAGCTCGACATTACTATGGAAAAGTCAAACAAGCAGGCTGCTTTCACTTTCAGTTCATCGCAGACCTCAAAGGGGTACTTGGAACTCCTAGGCAATATTGCTGTGTTTCTCTGTTAAAACCAGCATTCGTATTCTTCTAGGTTACTTTTTCATTCCTTTTTTATCCTTAAAACTCCCACAGCCCTTCCCTACTTTTTAGTCTCAGCTGATGAACTCTCCTCATGTTTGACTGAGGAAAAAGAGGCTGTCCAATGGAAATGCTCACATTCCTCCACCTTGAAACCTACAAGCACAGCCACACTTGCTGGCCTCCTCTGCCCCTTCCCTCTGCTCAGCTGTGTCCAAGTGGCCTCCTATCATCCATTCAGTCCCTCCCATCAGCGTCTCCCTTGCTACTGGATCGTTCTCATTGGCACACACACCTGCTTCAGTATCGCCCATCTGTTTCTTCTGTAATTTATATCTGTACTTCCAAATAATACAGCTATTTTTAGGTTCTTCAGTTTTAGACACTTATTGCCTTCTTGCACCCTCCTTGTGCATATTTCCCCTCCACCCACCCTCACAACGTTGTTACAGCACCATTTTTGGCTAAATCAATGTTCTGTGCTAGCATTACTATAAGTACTCACAGCTGAACCATATAGGCTGTTATTCTTCTATGGGTCAACTTTGGTTTTCTTGGAGTTACTAATTACCTCGTTTTTTCATTGCTCAGTCTTCCAAATATCAATTACTAAGTTTTTGCTAAGCTTTCCAATCAAATTGCAAAAGTCCTCTCCTGAGTCACAGGTAACCATTCAAGACTGCTTCTTCACCCCCAAATCCAGCTACCACCAATGAACAGCTCTGCTGGGACTGTCACCTGTGCATGTGTGTGGCCTCTCCAGTGTGGCCAGGGTAGGGGAGTGGGACTTCTCATGCCGCAGTTCAGGACTCCGAGAGTGAGTATTCCTGAGACAGGGTGGAGGTCTCAAGGCCTTTTATGACCTTGCCTGGAAGTCACATAGGGTTGCTTCTCCCCTGTTGCAATGATGGAAGCAGTCAAAACCTCACCCAGATAATGGGGAAAAAAGCACAAAGCTCTCTTCTCTGTGTAAGGAATGTTCAGGAAGATTTATGGCCATGTTTTAAAGCTGCCACAGAGACAACTTATGTGAGATAATACTAAAATTGTGTTGAAAATAGTCCAAACGTTTCCAAAGAATTTTCTTTTTTTTTCTTTTTTGAGACAATGTCTCACTCTCTTGCCCAGGCTGGCGAGCGGTGGCATGATCTCAGTTCACTGCAACCTCCACCTCCTGGGATCAGGAGATTCTTGTGCCTCAGCCTCTCTGGTTGCTGGAATTACAGGTATGCGCAACCACGCCCAGCTAATTTGTGTGTGTGTGTGTGTGTGTGTGTGTGTGTATTCTTAGTAGAGATGGGGTTTTACCATGTTACCCAGGCTGGTCTGGAACTCCTGGCCTCAAGTGATCTGCTCGCCTAGGCTTCCCATAGTATTGGGATTACAGGCGTGAGTCACCGCGCACAGCCAAGAATTTTCATTGTTGTATATAGAAAATACATGGCGATATCAGAAACATAAATACTGTACAGTATTGTCATGAGCTTAAGTAGAATATCTTTGGAGGGAATCCCAAGAAGCTGGTACCGGGAGAAACTGGGTGACTGGAGGCTGGAGCAGGAAGAGACTTTGCCCTGTAGACCGTTTTGCATCTTTTGAATGTTTCGTCATGGGCTTGGACTGCATTTCCAAAAATATTAAATGATCAAACGTCTTTGACGATGTCACAGCTTCTCCTGGCCATGTCAGCTCCCAGGATAGTCTAGACCAGGGCTGTCCAAGAGAACTTTCTGTGACGACGGAACTATTCTGTATCTGACCTGTCCAGTACAGCAGACGCTAGCCTCACGTGTCTGCTGAGCACTTGAAATGTGGCCAGTACGATTAAGGAATTAAATTTTTAACTTAAATGTTAATCGCCATCTGTGGCTAGTGACTACATCCTGGATGTGCTGAGGCAAGGGGCTGGGAGGAGCTTGCACATGTGGGATATGGGGTGGGGAGCACGAGATCCCTTGAGTCATGGTATCCAAACATTTTTGCACATGTGCGCCCTAAAACAGTTTTAAACAACTGTATATCTCTTTGCAGAAATTAAAGTTGACCTCTAAATGCTTCCTCCTTAGTTTAAAAGTTTATTTTTGTTAGGAGCTATAAAAGATTAAACATTTCATAAGATGAAATAAGATGAGGACTAACTATAATTTGAATAAGTATTTCATGAGCTGGTTTGATAAAGTAAGTTTTAATTACTGAATAATGCAGACTGAATCTGAAAGTAATCATTTTAAAATGCTTTAACCTATACTGCCTTAGCTGTTCTAAACTTAGAGCACCTCAATGTGGGTCACGCTTCACCCTTGACAGAAATAATATACATAAGACAGGGAAAGACAGCATGCCCTGAGGATGGAAGATGCCTTGATGAATCATTAAAGAAGCCCCCAGAAACCAATTGATCAATCTCCCCTCTTTTGGTTGAAGGAAGTTTTTACACCCCAGAGTAAGGCTGCATGTTGCGATCACGATGGGTGACTACGGCATGGAGACTTCCATGAGATGATTTTAGAACTCAGTGCTTTGGACATTAAGACTGTGGAAGTGGATTTCCTCTAAATCACTCATGGACATTTATCCTCCTGAAAGATCTGTACACCCTCAGGTGTACTTGACCCCAGTTTGAAGACCGCTGCTATGACAAGGTGGAAGCTGGGCTTAGCACTCAGTTGCCTACCACTACTGGCTTCAACTGAGACCCGCCACAGAGGAAAGATAAGGGACAGTCCCCGGGGTCCCCTCCAGCTGAGACAGGGTGGCCCTGTCAGCGTCCTTGCCTCAGACCTCTGGCCTGCTCTCCAAGACTCATTCAGCTGGAATTTTTAAGCCTGTTCCAAGTGGAAAGGGGCAAACCCAGGCCTGCCTTCTTGCAGGGCTCAAGGATGAGCAAGGCAAGACTTAATGCCTTTTTCCCAGTACACTCTGCTCCATCACCCCCTCCTCACATCACGCCATCCTCCCTAGACCTGCAGTTACTTCAGATGGAATGCAGAATAGACGGGTTTGGAGAATTGCAGTTCACTAGCATGGGGGCATAGGGCTGCGAGGGGCTGACTCAGTAATGGCAGTCTGAGTAACCTAGGACTGATTAGAGTGCCGTCCTCAGGGCCGTCATGTCTAAACTAGGGGTTGCTCCTAAGATGAAAATTGCATGAGGTCCAAATTACTAGAGGCCAAGGCAGGCAGATCATGAGATCAAGACATCGAGGCCATCCTGGCCAACATGGTGAAACCCACACTAAAAATATAAAAATTAGCTGGGCGTGGTGGCACACACCTGTAGTTCCAGCTACTTGGGAGGCTGAGGCAGGAGAATCGCTTGAACCCAGGAGGTGGAGGGTGCAGTGAGCCGAGATTGCGCCACTTCACTGCAGCCTGGTGACAGAGCAAGACTCCTTCTCAAAAAAACAAAAAACAAAACAAAACAAAAAAACACCTGAATTCAGCCCACAGAGTTGGTATTTGTGTGCCACACTGGAGACCAAGGCACCATCTGTCAAAATGGCCGATACAGAGTCCACTTTTTTCTTCTGGCTGAGTGAGGACAGATCACTTCTTTGGTCAAGCACTGGATGTGTAGTTGGCTTGCATCTAAGAGCCATATTGTATAAAAAATGTATTTTTTTAAGCCCAAGAATCATATTTGTATGTGGAGGGCTCACACTGAGAGGCTGGTGGGAATTGGGCCCTGGGGGTGGCAAAGAGCCCCACCCCCAATGACTTCCTCACCTGGGGCAAAAGATCACTGATGGACTGATGGGGACAGAGAAGCTGAAAGCATTCCCATTGCTGCTTTGTGACAGGTTCCACACTAAGCAGTCTATGCACACCTTTCAGACAGAAGTTAGCACAAAAGCCCCTCCATCTCACCTCACTCCCCATTTAGGTGCATTTGGCCTACTTCCTAACACACGAGGGCCCTGAGACTGCCAAGAAGTGGCAAACGTCCCAGCCATTAAACATCTAATGAGCAAGTGAGTATCTAAACGGTGCTTGTCCTGGGGAAAGGTTGAAGGGACCCAGAGATACACAGCAGCTGAACCAGTTGAGTTGAAAATGAAGATGGATGAGTTAAGTGTGACATAATGAAGGCACTTCATTGGACAAGATCTTGATGATCTTCAGGAGAAGAAGCTTAAGTCAGCAACACATTTTCTCTAATTTTCTGCCATGGGGTAACTTTTAAAACATCAATTAATAACTTCTACAGCATGTTATCAATTTGCCTACGATTCTCATTATAAAGAAAAGCAATTGCCTACCATGAACACGGCTGGTTTAAAAGTCTCGAAGGCTTGTATCCACGTATTCCATCATGTTAACCTTGGTGGTAAATGCTCATCTCTTCTTTGAAATTGATTCCATATTAACACTGTCAGAAGATAATTCACACACTGCCTCTTCTCTTCCCCCATCCCATCCCCTTCATTAAATGTTCACTGTCCATTTCC
This sequence comes from Trachypithecus francoisi, assembly GCF_009764315.1. Taxonomy (NCBI): domain Eukaryota; kingdom Metazoa; phylum Chordata; class Mammalia; order Primates; family Cercopithecidae; genus Trachypithecus; species Trachypithecus francoisi. Next base: position 94,511,275 of record NW_022681458.1, read on the forward strand.
CAATAGGAAAGCACTCAGTGGGATCCTCCTGGGTCAGCGACCTGAATAGCCCCCCAGCCTCCAGATGCCAGTGGAGAAACAAGGACACACCAGTCAGAGAGCAAGTGAGAGGCCCCTCTACCAGCTCATGGATGATGTCGGCTCTCGGGGGATTGTATTTCTGGTCCAGCACTGCCAATGACTGCCTTCTGTTATTTTTAAATAATAACTTGGCTGATGCCATATTACCTCTGCCTCTGTATTTTATTTGAAGTTACCAAAATGATCAGGATGTTATTCATCCAAATAGAAAAAAGGCCAATGCTTCCCTCTTTAACTCAGAAAGCAGCCCTTCTGCATCTCTTGGCATCAAGGACACATTTGTTCCTGGGTGGGAAGGTCCAGGTACCATCCACCTTGGCATTGTCTGTTCTGGAGCTATTTGTTTGCTCATGTACAGCCAGGGGCTGACTGTCTTCTAAACGTATCCCCACACCCATGTCTTTGCTGTCCTCCCATGAAATGCCTGCCACTCAAGAAGTTGCCCTTGAAGGGAGGGGGCTTCTAGGGAGGGGGCTTCTAGGGAGGGGACTTCCAGGGAGGGGACTTCTAGGGAGAAGACGTCTATAAAGGGGGCTTCTAGGGAGGGGGCTTCTATAATGGGGGCTTCTGTGGGGGTCTTTTGGGGAAGGGGCTTCTTGGGCTACTGTCCCTTCAAGGGCTACTTCTGGGTCTCTTGACATCTACCCACCATGCCCTCCACAGCACTGACATCTTCTTTCTCTGAATTCCAGTGGCCCACTGCCCAGTTCGATGGCACTGATTTCTGCCTTAGAGTTGCTTATGCGTGTCTACGGATGAGTCTTGGCCATGCCTTGCAGTAGCAGGAGCCTCATAAATGGTAAAGCTTCATTGTGAGTGCAGCACTCAGGCTCAGAGTGTGAGGGAGAGCACTTCAGCCTCCAAACATGCAACACATGCGCCCCACGGCTCCCCCAGGGCTCATGTTCAGCCTCCTTGTTCCAGTCTGGAACCATCAGATGCATTGGTTGTGCTGGCTAGGGTTGCCCTTGGAGATGCCAGTCCAGAGTGCTGGATAGGAACCACCTGGGTGGGCTCTGTCACCCAGGGTGGGCTCACCTGGTTATGCCAAATTGAAAGTCAAGTAGATGAGGTCCTCTAGCAGCAGAGAAATGGTGATCACAAGATGGAAAAGAACCCAGGGAGGACTTGCATTCACTATAGCTCTCACTTGGATTCATTAGACAAATGAAAAATTAGCTTTTATTCATTCTCTGTCACTTGCTCACTGTATTTACTGTTTCCAGCCCTGCCACTCCCTCTCTTGCCCCTGCCAGCGTGGAGGAGTTTTAGTTCCTCTGTGTAGGCAGTCATTCCTTTATTCAGCTGCTTGTGTCCTCATATGGCTGTCTTCTTACAAGGATACTAGTTGCATTGGATTAGGGGTCCATGGTACTCCAGTACAACTCTTAGCTATGTCTGCAAAGACCCTGTTTACAGATAACACCACACTTTGAGGTACCAGGGATTAGGATGTCAACATATCTTTTTAAGGGGATATCATTCAACTGTAACATCATTGGATCTGGGAGAAATGGGGGTTAGGGTTAAAGATGGGTATGCCCTCTGAGCTATTAGTCCAGCAGGAAGGAGATCCAGGGATGGCTGCAAAATCCCTTGAGAGTGGAAATATTCTGAGAAAGCAAACAATAAGGGCACGGGTTAGGAAGAAAATAAGAGAAAAGAGTGAGGAAGTAGGGCAAGAATGAGGAGAGGGGAGGTTGAAGGAAGGAGGGGGCACCTGAGCCCAGGGAGACTCATGGGCAGTGAGGAACAAGGAGGAGGATGGCTGGGAGCACCTTCTGGAGGGCAGGAAACCACAGACTCTGTGTAGGAAATCTGGTTATTGCGGGTAACTATTTAGGAGTTCATTAAGCAACTTCCTGCCTGAGGCTGGAAGTGTAGTGGGTGTTCTGCTCAGCCAGCTGATGGTCTTGCTTCATGTGGCTTTGAAGTGGATGAGCACATGGGAGAAGTCAGGGTTATGGTATTTTGAGCCACATCCCTGAGCTGTGGACTTAAGTCCAGGCTGACAGACACCCCAGCAAGGGGACTGGTAGAACTGCCTGGGGGGTGTGGAGCTGATTCCTTTGGGAGCTGAGCCCAGGCCCTGGCTAGACAGTGTCTCAGACCCTCTATGGAAAGCAGGTACAGCTCCAAGCTCCCTTGGATCCAGAAGGAAACACCACTCCCAGCAGCCATCTATAGTATAGTTCCCAAGACCATCCTACTGATCTCTGCCCTCAGGGGACTCTGCTGTGGGTCCAGTAGAGAATGAATGGGTTGGAGTGGGTGGAACAGGTTGCTCTGTCTGGGGCTCTAGGGAACCATGTGTCTCCTCCTTCCAGGCACAGTGCTGAGCACTGGCATAAATCCTTGTTCTACACTGGCCCATTCTTCAGGGTCATCCCTTGGCAAATTCGGAAAGAAGGTGAAGGTTCCCCTACAACCCCTGGGCCCCCAGCATTCTGGGATAACACACTAGACTTCCAGGTCCTGGCCATGGGTCTCCACAGCTCTGAACCTCTCATGTCTCCAGCAGTGTCCAGTCAAGTGCCCTGCCTTGGGTTCTATTTTGTTTCTTAATAGATGACAATTATTGAACTTGATAAGCCAATCAGAACAATGTTGGAAAAGAACTAACGTGTTACTAGATTATTGTTCTCAATGGACTCCTTTAGTCAGAGATGTTGCTTGCCAACTGCAGGAAGTGACTCTAGGCAATTGAAGCAGAAACACCACTTACTGGAAGGACAGGCAGCTCATGGCATGGACAGATGGGAAGGAACCACATTGCCGTGGAAGCAGACAAGGCCAGGCTGAGCAGAGGTGGCTCCTGGGGGACCATGATCTTGGTGCCACCCTGGTGGCTCTGGATGCTCAACACCGCTGTCCTGGACTGGCCTTGGCAGAGGCACCCGTGGGTCATCTTCAGTGGCCCCAGGCCTTTGTGTCACTCCTTCAAGCTTGATGATTCTGGCTGCGGCACTTGATTGCAAGCCCCAGACCCAGCATCCCTCTCTAGCTGCCTGGAATGGGAAAAGATTACACATCCATTTGTTTCTGTAGTGAGGGGGGAGCCCTTTCTCCCCCACTGCCCCATCCCACCACCTATTCTAGGATTTCTCCAAAATAGGATGAGTGTTCAATGTGGGCAGCCCAAAAGAACAACTGTCTAGTGAAATAATATGTGTATACATTCATAAAGGGGGCCTCCCAAGACAACACCCTAACTCAAAAGAGTGACTCTCATGGGGATTTCAGGCACCAAGACAGATGGGCAGGGGAGACTTGCCTAAGGTCATAGGCAGACACCCTGTGAGTAGAAGCTTAGGTCTTCTAATTACAGATTCCAGTTCTGTTGACCACACTGACCGAATTAAGCACAGAGCTCAACTCACATTTGCTAAATGAATGAATGAATTTTTGAGTCTTCCACTGCGTGATGATCTGCCTCAAATACATTAAGAAAAGAGGCAGGATAAAATGATCAATTAAAAGAAATCTAATGGCCTTGGGGCAAGCTATTAAACTTTTTTGGATCTCCGTTTCCTTATTTTGAGAGATAAGAAGGTTGGACAAGACTGATCTCTAAGAACTTACCCTTGAACGCATTGCAGAAAGAAATTTTGTCACATATAAGACAGTTGGAAATTTGAACACTGACCACATAATTTGAAGATGTTAAGAAATTACTTTTAATTAATCACTTTTTAGGTGAGCTATGATTTTGTCTTAAAAAGTGTCTTTGTCCTTTAAAGTTACATGCTGAAATAATTTGGGATGAAATGACATGATGTCTGGGATGTTTGTTTTGTTTTGTTTTGTTTTGAGACAGGGTCTTACTCTGACACCTAGGCTGGAGTGCAGTGGTACAATCTTGGCTCACTATAGCCTGGACCTCCTAGGGTCAAGCAGCGATCCTCCCACCTCAGCCTCCCAAGTAGCTGGGACTACAGGTGTGTGCCGCCATGCCCAGCCAATTCTTTTTTTGTAGACATGGGGTTTTGCCATGTTGCCCAAGCTGCTCTCGAACCCCTGGGCTCAAGAAATCTGCCTGCCTTGGCCTCCCAAAGTTCTGGGATTATAGGCATGAGCCACTGTGTCTGGCTGATATCTGAGATTTTAATAAATTGGAGAGAAAAGTGGGTAGGAAAATTGATTTAAAAAACAGGCTCTGAGTTGATAATTATTGAGAATGGATTATGTGTACAGGATGATCTGTTATGCTATTTTGTCCACTTTTTATATGTTTGAAACTTTCCATGATAAAGTGTTAAAAAACAAAGAAAACAATCTTTTTTCTGCAGCCCTGTAGTGCCCATCGCAGTCAGAGCTTGTGCTGGGCCCTGGGATGGTCACCCAGCATCTCTTGCTCCTTTGCTGTTTCCTAAAATAACTGCTTGATTTCATGCAGGTGTCATCTCACACACAGCCCTGTGACTCAAGGGAAGGTGACCCATTCCCACCTCCAGCCCCGATTAGTCTCAGCCCATCAGAGTGAGCCCAACCTTCCTGCCAATGATTAGTTCCAGAAAGACACGGGATAGAAGGAGAGGTTTGGTGGGTCTCTGAGAAATGTTCTCCCTGCTCTCCTACTCAGCTAAACAGGAGGGAGGAAGGAGGTGGCCTCAGGTACCACCAGCAACCATACTGCAACCTGGAGGAAAACCAGCTTCAGAATGAAGCCAATGTGCTAAGGAGCAGAGCAGAGAGATGGGAGAAGCCCAAGCCCTTGGCAGCAGTGCTGAGATGCTGGATCAACAGCTCTGAAGTCCATCTGATTGCTCAGTTCCCCTTTACATGATATCATAAATTTTCATTCTTTTTTTTTTTTTTGAGGCAGAGTCTCACTCTGTTGCCCAGGCTGGAGTGCAGTGGTGTAATCTCGGCTCACTGCAACCTCCACCTCCCGGATTCAAGCGATTCTCCTGTCTCAGCCTCCTGAGTAGCTGGGACTACAGGCTCCCACCACCACGCCTGGCTAATGTTTGTATTTTTCATAGAGACAGGGTTTTCTCATGTTGGCCAGGCTGATCTCAAACTCCTGACCTCAAGTGATATGCCTGCCTCGGCCTCCCATGACATAAATTTTCATATCCTTCAAGCCACTTTGTTTTTTTTTTTTTACAACAAAGAGATAAATCTTTGTAAATAACCAAGACTATTCTAACAAACCCAGGGCTGAGTGACCACTCTCCCTAACTGGTGGAATGAGCTATCAAACCTTTTTGGCTCTCTGTTTCCTTATTTTGAAAGATAAGGGAGGGGGTCCCTGATCCTTCAGTCACCCCTGTAGTTTGGAATGCAGGAGGCAGGCAGTGGTACGAGGGGTCTCTCAGAAGGTGGAAACATTGGCATACCCTGGCACCATTTCGACCCAGACAGTTTTTCCTAATGTCACACCATCCTTCTTTGAATGGCATTAACCTGAAGTTCCGGACACAAGATTAAGTGTCACCTTCCAAGGGGCTGATAGGAAAGTTGTGCCCGGCTTTTGCTGCTGTGGATTGCTGTGAGAATATGAGACGAAGGAGGGACACCTCTAGAGGCCTAGCAGCCACCTCACCACTGCCAAAAAGCATGGAAACAAAGGAAACTCCTGGGTTTCTTTAAGGGGAATTCCAGGCCCCTAGCTGGCCCTGAGAAGTAAGTAAGCAACTTGATAAGCAAGAAGGTAAATAGTAGCTTAAAACAATAGCCAGGGAAGCTAGAATCACGGGATGTTCGGTTCCCTCTAGAAATTAAAGAACGCATCTTAACATGTGTTTTTTAGACACCCAGCGTCCTGCCAAACTTTGCACCTGCTGGTACAAAGACCTCAGATAAGGGGGAACTGAGGACTGAACTCTGACTACTGTCAATTTCTTCCTGGGGACCCTGGAGGAGGTCACAACCCCAGGCCAGAACTAACACTCTTTCCTGCTGATCGCAAATTTATTTTATTATTTTATTATCTAAGATAGGGTCTCACTCTATCATCCAGGCTGGAGGGCAGTGGTGATCATAACTCACTGTAGCCTCCAACTCCTGAGTTCAAGCAATCCTCCTGCCTCAACCTCCTGAAAGCTGGGATTATGAATGTGAGCCATTGCACCAATTTGTGTGTGTGTGTGTGTGTGTGTGTGTGTAGACAGGGTCTTGCTTTGTTGCCCAGGCTGGTGAGCTCAAATTTTTAGACAAAGCTTTGCCTCCTGAACCACTTACAGATCAGAAAATCTTTGAATCCACCTATGACCCTCTTTGACATGTCAAGCCTTTTTAGGTCAAACCAGTGTATAACCACCATGCACTGATTTATGACTTTGCCTGTAACCTTTGCCTTTTCGCTTTTAAAAACCCTTACCTGTAAGCCATCAGGGAGTTCAGGGAGTTAGCTGCCCAGTTCTCCTTGCTTGGTGCCTTGCAATAAATGCCTCACTTTTTCTTGCTGCAATCCTGATACCAGTGTTTGGCTTTTCAGTTCAATAACAAATACTAATGGCACCCTTTCCCTGACAGAATATTCATGATGGAAATGATGCAAATCCATTTTTATTATCACGAGATGCTGAGAAGGTCATTAGCAGGAGCGGGAGACTGTACTGTGGCTTGGCCATTGGACCAGGAGTTCCTATGGCAGGGGAGGGCATGAAGCTTGTAAAGGGCTCTGGCTTGTCCCCCATATTAGAGATGGAGTTGCTGGTCTTCCGCCTTCTCCAAGTCTCATGCTTAAGTAGACTTGAAATCCAGCGGATGGTATCATTGAACTGAGCCTCAGCAAGGCTGCATTTAGGGGTCATTCATAAAGCAGAGAGCTCTCCTTAGGTTTCCAGTGAGAGCTGGTGTTGAGCATTTCAGGAAGCAATTAATATACAACCTGGGGAAACCTGAGAGCAGGGGTTGTCCTGGACTCTCCTCTCTTTCATGACTACTGCAGGCAGCCAAGCTCCAACTTTTCAGTCTATTAGCTCCTCAGTCTCTGATGAATTGTCCTGTCCTTCCTACCATCGCTGCCACCACCCAGGTGCAAATCATCACTATTTCTCATCTGGACAATTGCAATATTTCCTAATGTTCTCTTTGAATTGATTGCTGCTGCTTGCCTACTCAGTTCTTTCCATAAAAGTCAGAACGATCCTTCAAAAATGCAAATCTCATAGTGTCTTTTCCTTTCCTGGAACCTGCCAATTGCTTCCCACTGCCCACGGTGTTCTCCATGCTGACGCCCTTGTTCCCCCATCACCATTAGACGCCCAGGACATCTTGACTCCCCACACATACCCCATTCTCCCACCTCAGACTTTCCACATAGGCTGATGCCTTGGTTTGGAGCTGTTAGCTCTCCACCTGCCCCTTCATCCCACAGTCCCAAGTCCTTTCTGTTCTATCTTACATGTTACCTCTTGGAGGAGAAGTTTTCTTCCTCTGTCTCCCAATTCCAGTTAAGTCCCATCCTCTTAACATGTGCCCACCATATCTTTTTTTTTTTGAGATGGAGTCTCGCTCTGTCTCCCAGGCTGGAGTGCAGTGGCCGGATCTCAGCTCACTGCAAGCTTCGCCTCCCGAGTTTACGCCATTCTCCTGTCTCAGCCTCCCGAGTAGCTGGGACTACAGGCGCCCACCACCTCGCCCGGCTAGTTTTTTTTTTGTATTTTTTAGTAGAGACGGGGTTTCACCATGTTAGCCAGGATGGTCTCGATCTCCTGACCTCGTGATCCACTCGTCTCAGCCTCCCAAAGTGATGGGATTACAGGCTTGAGCCACCGCGCCCGGCCTCGCCCACCATATCTTGTCTGTCTCCTTCAAATATTCGATATAATGGAAACCTTCTTCCTCATTCAATTAAAAGGTTAGAGATTTTGTTCACAGTGCTCCACACTCCATCACAAGCAGCTATCACAGTGCCTGGCACACAATCAATGATTAGTAAATAAATATCGGCTGGCTGCCTATCAAGTGTGGCCCCAACTACCCCCTCGAGACTCTCTTTGGCCTCTTAATTAAGCATCTACAGAGCTTCACATCCACGAAGTTCCTGCTGGTGGGGACAGAACATGGAAAGAAATGGATGTAGACAGAGTCGGTTTGGAACCTGGAAGCAAGGCTTCCAGAGAGAAGCGTTGCCTTCCAGAGAGAAAATGTCTTGGTTAGATTTCTGGACATTCTGGACATTCTCCACACAAGCGGACTTGTTTCTTACTGTTTGTTGTAAAATGTTGGTGTCACTCAAAGATACGGACTACAGACCTGAAACAGAAAGCACAGGCTGAGAGGAAGAAAGGCTGGAGCCATTTCCTGTTCCCCCTGCAGTACACACCAGGGTAGAGGGCATCCTTGTTGTCCCCTTCCTGCCTCCTCAGTAGTATGTGGAAACTTTGGAGATTCCCATCAGTGTCTCTCCTGGGCTGCAGAGAGAGGTCTGGTGGGAGAAACCACAGCTGGGATGCCAGGGGTGGGGTGAGGTTCCCATGAGGCCTCATGTGTGGGAGCCACTGGTTTCTTCCCTTGGAAGGACATGGGCACTTAGAGTAGCTCACTTCCTGAAGGGAGATGTGGCTGCAGGGGAGCGCACCTTCTCCTCCATGGATGGCTGTTGGCCTGTTTCTCAGGGTGAGGGGAGCCTCCTTTCCACTCCCTTTCTTCAGAGTCAACCACAGACACCTGAAGCTCATTTCCATGTGCCTCTCTGGAAAAATCAGAGTTGCTTTATCGTGCAGTTTCGTGTGGAAGAGCGGAGACTGTTCTGCCAGGAAATACAGTAGCCGGGCGCGGTGGCTCACGCCTGTAATCCCAGCACTTTGGGAGCCTGAGTGGGGCGGATCACCTGAGCACTTTGGGAGGCCAAGGTGGGCGGATCACGAGGTCAGGAGTTCAAACCAGCCTGGCCAACATGGTGAAACCCCAGCTCTACTAAAAATACAAAATTTAGTTGGGTATGGTGGCGGGCGCCTGCAATCCCAGCTACTCGGGAGGCTGAGGCAGGAGAATCGCTTGAATCCGGGAGGCAAAGGTTGCAGTGAGCCGAGTTCGCGCCACTACACTCCAGCTGGGTGACAGAGCAAAACTCCATTTCAAAGAACACAGTGGCCGGCACCTGGCCCCAGCCAGGATGGCTGAGAAATCAAGGCGTCCTACAGGTGGGCCTGGCCACAGCGGCTCGGGGGGCCCCGCCATATTGGAGATGGGTGGGCGAGGGGGTGGGAAGCGTGGGACAGTGTCAGCTGGTGCAGCGTGGCGGAGTTCAGCAGCCTAGGTTTGGACGGAGCCGTGTGACTTCGATCTCTTCCTCCTCAAGGCCGACGGTTGTTTGGTGTAATAACATGGAGCTGGTTGTGTGGACCTGGAGAGAATGCGTGTGGATTTCTGAGCTCTAAGGCTGCCTGGATGGATTCAAGAAAAGACGTGCACAGCTATGTTTGGGGGGCTGAGCCCAAGGGGCTTGACCGGTGCCTTCTGTGCCGCCATGCTGCCTTCACAGTGGCTTCTGGAACACCCTCAGCTCTGTGCTCTCCAGAGCCCGCATCAGAACTTCTGGAACTTTTCTGCTGAAGTGTCCCTAACAAGAGCAAATGCCTGCCCCCGAGCCATAGATAGGAAATTTCTTTTAAGTCCCTTGTTCTATCTTAAAAATTCATGTGAATTTTGCATCTTACTCCATAATCTATTCATGCTTGTTTTAATATAAATATATTCATTTCCTCAAATATTCAAATAGAATATACAGTTCTAGGAAGTCGCTGGGAGAAGGGGGCTGGGTGACGAGGAAAAGGAGGGAGAACTTGGCCCTTCATATCTGAAACCTTATTCAATTCTCCCCATAACCCTATGAGGTAGAGGCTTTTTTTTTTTTTTTTTTTTTTCCAGAGGAGATATCTTTCTGTGAAAGAACTAAAACATTACAGGTTTTTAAAAAGCAGAATGTGAACGTCCTCTGTAATCTAACTCCCTAAAGAAGCCCCTGGTAAACAGTATCTGTGGCATCTTCATTTCCATCAGCCCTCCAAGTGTGGACCATCCCTGCCCCCCAGAGTCTGTGGCGTGTGTCTTGCTTGCACTGTGACTTGCCCTGTGCACAGAGAACAGCCTCCTGCCTATTTCCCATTTTGTTCATCAAATGTAAGCTTTGGCCTGATGTCACCTCCATCAGAAACCAAAAGAAGTAACAGGAGGGACACTAACTTCGTAAGGCCCTTGCCTGATCTTACTTTCTAAGTAGCCGAGGTCCTGGCTCAATCTGACAGTTTCCCGGCACGGAGCTGCCATGAGCTGGTGCTCAGGGAAGAGAGGAGCCCATGCAGACGTCCATTCAGAGCCTAATGAGGAGGAGGGAAGGAGGTGGACATGATGGTGTTTGTCACCCTGCTATGGGTAAGAGATGGGATTAAAAAGAAGCTACACACAGAAGGTCAGTGAGCTCCCTGCCGTAAGGACTTTGGAGACCTGGTCCAGAGGTTGGAATTCAACACAGCATTGGGGTGAAAGTATTTTTCTCCCACATCTGCAGGTAAGTAGGAGCTCAAGAAGATGGCCACACTCCCGGAGATTCTGGCCAAAATACCAATGAGTGGCTTCGTGGACAGTGATCAGTGAGGGATCCAGGAAGAGGATCCTGAGAGGGGAGCTGTTTTTTCACACAGGGGAGACCCCAGCAATACTAGCAGGGGGTGGGGAGGTGGGGAAGGGGCAGGGCTCAAGGTGATGCCAGGGCAGAGGCGATGACCCAGTATAATTTAATGTTAATATTTGTGTGGCCTGAATAACATCCACATCTGGGAAAGGCTTAGGGAAATTCAGCTTAGAGGAAAATAACATCAACCAAGCATTTCATCATGTGATCCCTTTTGCCCATGGATGGTTCTAAAAACAAAAACAAACAAAAAACAAACTGAAACTTACATATTGAATGAATTTGCTTCTTCAAAGCAGTATCCCAGGAGGTTACCCATGCATTCCAACAATGCTCATGATACTTTCAGAAATTGTCTTTGAAAACTGACTTCAGAGCCATTCTGTGAGTCATACTTTGGAGTCTCCTGGTTTGATCACCCAATTTATCCTTCAGCTTTGCCTTTGAATAATTTTTTTTTTTTTAGTTATACTTTAAGTTCTAGGGTACATGTGCATAATGTGCAGGTTTGTTACATATGTATACTTGTGCCATGTTGGTGTACTGCACCCATTAACTCGTCAGCACCCATCAATTCATCATTTATATCAGGTATAACTCCCAATGCAATCCCTCCCCCCTCCCCCCTCCCCATTATAGGCCCCAATGTGTGGTGTTCCCCTTCCGGAGTCCAAGTGATCTCATTGTTCAGTTCCCACCTATGAGTGAGAACATGCGGTGTTTGGTTTTCTGTTCTTGTGATAGTTTGCTAAGAATGATGGTTTCCAGCTGCATCCATGTCCCTACAAAGGATGCAAACTCATCCTTTTTTATGGCTGCATAATATTCCATGGTGTATATGTGCCACATTTTCTTAATCCAGTCTGTCACTGATGGACATTTGGGTTGATTCCAAGTCTTTGCTATTGTGAATAGTGCCGCAATAAACATAATAAACATACGTGTGCATGTGTCTTTATAGCAGCATGATTTATAATCCTTTGGGTATATACCCAGTAGTGGGATGGCTGGGTCATATGGTACATCTAGCTCTAGATCCTTGAGGAATCACCATACTGTTTTCCATAATGGTTGAACTAGTTTACAATCCCACCAACAGTGTAAAAGTGTTCCTATTTCTCCACATCCTCTCCAGCACCTGTTGTTTCCTGACTTTGTAATGATTGCCATTCTAACTGGTGTGAGATGGTATCTCATTGTGGTTTTGATTTGCATTTCTCTGATGGCCAGTGATGATGAGCATTTTTTCATGTGTCTGTTGGCTGTATGAATGTCTTCTTTTGAGAAATGTCTGTTCATATCCTTTGCCCACTTTTTGATGGGGTTGTTTGCTTTTTTCCTTGAACAGAGTCCTCAGAAATAATACCACACATCTACAGCCATCTGATCTTTGACAAACCTGAGAGAAACAAGAAATGGGGAAAGGATTCCCTATTTAATAAATGGTGCTGGGAAAATTGGCTAGCCATAAGTAGAAAGCTGAAACTGGATCCTTTCCTTACCCTTATATGAAATTAATTCAAGATGGATTAGAGACTTAAATGTTAGACCTAATACCATAAAAACCCTAGAAGAAAACCTAGGTAGTACCATTCAGGACATAGGCATGGGCAAGGACTTCATGTCTAAAACACCAAAAGCAACGGCAGCAAAAGCCAAAATTGACAAATGGGATCTAATTAAACTAAAGAGCTTCTGCACAGCAGAAGAAACTACCATCAGAATGAACAAGCAACCTACAGAATGGGAGAAAATTTTTGCAATCTACTCATCTGACAAAGGGCTAATATCCAGAATCTACAAAGAACTTAAACAAATTTACAAGAAAAAAGCCTTTGAATAATTTTTGTTTGATTCCAAAGATAAAAATCATTTGTCAAAAAATGCTCGTCCACCAAGCCTCCTCCTCTGTAGACGGTAAATTTCTTAAATCAATGGCGAATGCCTGGTTCATCTTTGGCCATCCAAGCCCCGGCCAGGCACTTCCAAAATGCCTGATCCACATTTCTTCTGAGGCTGTTCACTCTACTCCACAGGGCTGTTTCCAACACTGTTAGGTTCTGCAGATAGCAGACCCCCAAAATCAAAACATCTGACTTTTCTTCCCAGGTGGCTTTTTGGGATTAAACAGTTATCCCCGAAAAGGAAGCATTATTCTAAATCTGCACCCACCCCAGCCCATGGTAGAAATACCTTCTGGAATAAGCATCAACAATTTAGCCTTTTTCTGGTGGTTAAGGTCACAGGGAACAGTCTGTGAACATTTTTCTCTATGTTGCTTTTCTTTTCAGGGGCGTAGAATAGAGATGAAAAAGCACAGCTCTGGGAGCACACAGAACAGAAAGCTGACACTCGCGGGATTGATTATGCATTCACTTATTTATTACAATTTTAAAAACATGGCCCAGCTGCTTCAGCTTACACAAGCCGGGCTGAAATATTTCACTCGATAGTATTCTCATCTGCTGGTTATAATACTGAATGACTTAATGCAAGGGTTTTTTTTTTTTTTTTTTTAACCCTAAAAGAAGAAAATCAAAATTAAGTAAAAAATAATGTTAGTGCCTAAAACTGGGATTCAAACATTCAAATGTTTCCAAGGAATTATCCATTGTTGGCCTTCCTTTCCCTATGCATTGGTCCATAGCAGCCCCCGTCCCTAGGGGTGCATATGGGACCCCCTTCACGTGTGAGGTTTTCCAGTTGCTCACATGTGTCCCTCATGGGATCCAGAAGGCCCAGGCTCACACCTGTTCATGTGTATCCTATAAAACGCTCCCAGGAGATCCCCAGCCTCTGGCTGAGAATATGTGATCTGTAACCATCTGATCACTGCTGCCATGCGGTTTCGCTCCTGTTAGCATCACATCCCTCATACATTATGTTTTGATCAAACGATGGAATAGTCTGATGCCAACTGTCTTAGACTGGAGGAATGTGTTGGCTCATGTAACTGGAGAGTCCAGAGGTAGGTTTGGCACAAGACATTGTTTTGTTCAGCTACTCAAAAGTTGTTAAGAACGGGCTCCTCTCCTCTAGGCGTGGCCCTTCTCAGGTTGGTTATTTACCTCAGACTAGGCAGGAGGGCTGCCAGCTGCTCTGGCCTCATAACCTCCGAGTCCATCAGAAACTTAGTCTCCATTTCTCAGCTGTTTGAATGATGTTATGTGATCTAACTCTTGGGTCCAAGTCAGGTTCCAAGTGCCCATTTCATTGGTACCAGCCGGGTTTCATTTGTAGAACACATAAGCCACTCTAGATATTGAAAGCAGAGCAGGATTTAATGCCGATACTGGATGCTTGCAGAATTATTGGGTGGTCTGAAGGAGTGAGTTCCAGGTGGAATCTTCAGAAATGACTCCCAGAACACAGCAGAACTGACCTGCTTCAGGGAGCTATGGTCTTTGAAACACCTGGCAAGATGGGGGATCAGGAGGCTGCCATGGGAACAACTGAGTTCAAGTTCACATACCACATTTGTAATTCAGGTGTCAGGAGGCCAGCACTGCCACCCATCTGCTTCTCAAACCCAAGACACAAGTGTCACATACCTGTCTTCCAAATCTTGAGTGGAACATTTTGGATGATAATTTACATTCAGATCATTGCCCACAGAATAGTCAGGAAAAGGTAGTTTTTAGCTGTACAGCTCTTGCAAGTTGCAATACAGGATGGCAAACTGGAGAGAGGTTGGAAAGGATTCTGAGAGCCAGTCCACCATGGGAGGAGGCTTGTGGCAGGATGGGGGCAGGGAGTAGGGGGGGCAAGGCTTCCCTTTGCCAGGCCTTGAGCGACACTCAGCTCCTGGGACTAGGGGAAGGTCAAGTCCAGTGGAGACAAGAGGAAGGTCAAGTCTACCAGTAGCCTGGGGACTAACAGTCCAGGTTAGGTTATAGTATAGTCATTATACTGTTGCTAGAAGGTGAGGTAAAAGATGCTGGGTGACAAAACCAAAAAATATCCCCTGCAATGTATATGAAGCTTCATTGCTTACAAGCACCTTCACATACACTAATTCATTTGATTCTCACCAAACTCCATGAAGAAGGAAGGTCAAACCCCATGAAGGAGGAAGGAGGAAGGTCAAATCGTATCATTCCCATCTTACAGATGAGGAAGTCCAGACTCAGAGGTAAGAGCTCACCCAGGTGAATCTCTTACAACTGGTGAGTGGCAGAGCTTAGATTCAGACCCAGTCTCCTGACTTAAATCCTGTTTCCTTGGGCTGGATCAGCATGAGAAGAAATTTCCTTCTGAAACTTAAGTTGCTGGAGCCCAGCCCTTCTGTGCAGAGTCTTGGGCCAGGGAAAGCAGTTTCCCGTGTCTTGGAAGCTACAGTCAGACTGGAGCACGGGGCGGTGGCGGACTCTTGCACAAGAGCAGGGGTGGGACACAGGCACGAGCACTTGGGTGCTTTGCCCTCTTGTCATTTGGTCTTTATGTGAAGAATAAAGGAGGAGTTTCACATTTGTTTGTTTAATGACAAGTGTTCCAAGATGCTACAGTAACGTTACAAATTATAAATTTAGGGCATGGATGGGCCATTTCTCCCAAAGAGCAATATTTTTAGCATTAGCCATTCTCACGTAAATGGAAAATCTTCTTTGATAAGAGATCAAAGCAGATCCCTCCTTCCAGCCTTCCTTGTGGGCTGCGAAGTGACTGGGTTTGCATAAACCAGATTACAGCCACACAGAGCTGTTAGCAGCATTACAGATGCCTCTTGCTGTCAGCACCCAGGAAAGCCCACACTTCCCCGGACAGGAAAGTGATGCTCCTGGGGGAGCTGCTTCTCCATCAGGTTCTTGAAGGCTCAGGCCTCTACGGTGACAGAGATCTCAACCCCTTGCCACACGGCCTCCTGGGACACCACATGTAAAAGACGGGGATTTGGCCTGGGCCAGTGGGGAAACGTGAATTTGGGGGCTCATCTCTGGGAAGTGCTGCATGTAGCTCAGACGAGGCCCTGACAGCTGTCTGTGCAGATGGCTTTACTCCACTGGGCCATAAGGCCAAACCACATTTGGGATCAAAGAGGGTCTCCTTTTTCATACATGTTGTTGGGTCAACAAACTCCTAAAATTCTCACCACCCTTCTTCAGAGAAGGCCTTCGTGAGGAGTCGGTCCCTCCCGAGGTCCTGGCCAAGAAGGGCCAAGTTGGCTCAGTCTTCATGTCATCTACACCAGGACCTAGCGAGGCCTTTATAGCATTCTGCACAGAGAGCTGTTTTTTTTTTTTTTTTTTTTTTTTTTTTATTCTTTCCTATTGCTTCATTTTACCAAAGGTAAGGAGACACTTGGTTATAGGCTGAATTGTGTCCCCCCAAAATTCTTATGTTGAAGCCGCAACTCCCCAGTACCTCAGAATGTGACTGTATTTGGAGACAGAGCCTTTAAGAAGGTGATGAAAGTAGGTCATATGGGTGGGCCTAAGACAGTAGGACTGGTGTCCTTAAAAAGAGGAGATTAGAATACAGACTCAGAGAGGGAAGACCACGTGAAGACATAGGGAGAAGATGGCCAAGGAGAGAGGGAGGCCACAGAAGAAACCAACCCTGCTGATACCTTGAGCTTGGACTTCTAGCCTCCAGGATTGTAAGAAAAGAAATTTCTGTTGCTTAAGTCACCCAACTTGTAGTACTCTCTTATGACAGCCCTAGCAAACTAATACATCTGCCCTCAAGAGCAACTGTAAGCATGATTTCTTGCCCCTGCTCTCTAGCCCTTTTTCTGACTAGAACTGCTAATAATTTGCCTTCTGGATCCAGAGATGGCAACGAGGCCATCCCCAGTAGGCGTGAGCTTGGAGTTCCTTCTCAATGACTGTGGTGTCATCCACATGTGATCTCTGTCTCTCCCTCTTTCTAATCCTTCTAGCTCTGAGGACTTGCAGAGGCTCACCAGATGCTTCTGGCTGGGGAACAGTCTGTGGAGAGGAACAGAGGGGAGAAGAGGACCCGCATGTACAACTCACCTTCTCGGTCCCCTCCGTTCTAGCTAACCGATTTACCAGATCTTACAACTCTTCTCTGCATCATGGGTTTAATCCAGTGGGCATCACCTTCCCAAGTGTATTTCCAGCAACACCAGCACAGCACACAGACACATGCTTGCCTGCAGCTTGTGTTTTTCAGACAAGGCCTGTGCATCATCCATGCAGGCGTGATGAGGCTCGTCACGGTCCTAAGTCTGAGCTGCTGAGACGTTGTTGATGATGACCATTGGCAAATCAGCCACTTGCTCACAGGCCTTCACGGTATAGCCATTGTTCTGTTTATTGTATTTATTTATAAGCATCGTGAAATCTTAGGAGAAAAAGGAGTAACCACACCACTAATAGTGTACAATGCAGATCACCTCTCCCCATGTGGAAGTCCCGTAGCACCCACTGATCCATCCCAGGCTTTTCATCTGCACCGTCTCCTGTCTCCTTACCAAGCTCCCCTGTGTGGGCAGCTCTCCTCCGGACCATCTTCATCCTCCCCGTCACGCCCCGCACAAGTCCTGGCATGCACTGTGGCTCAATTCGTATTTTCCAGAGGAACAAATTATGCTCATAATTTAGATTAATTTGCAAATAAATAGCAATTTTCATTTCAAAGTATTTTTCCTTTATCATCCTCTCTGTAACCATCATTGCAGTTAGGGAAACAGATACATAAGAGTATTTGGGATTTAGAGGAACTGCTACTCCTATTTTCCAAACATAATTGTCCTTTCCTTCTCCCTGTATCTGATACTATTAAGATGAAACTTTTCCCAAATAATTGGCCCAGCATCTTCCATGGTGCCTGGACTGGAGTAGGCATTCAGGAAATATCTGTTGAATGAATGGATGGGCGAGTGAGTAAAAGCTCACTTAAGGTAAAGGACAAATGTTCTTATTTAACACTCAGCCACCCAGTAACTCCAAGTTTCTTAAAACTCCTCACGTTCAGGCCTCACAGCCTCCACTTAGCGCATTGTTTTAGAAATGTTTTAGCCTAGTGCCCGTATCTCAGAAGAAGATACACTCTTGGTGATCTGGCCCAGATTCCAGAGTGTCCCAGAGCACGGAAACTTCCTCCGAGCCCTCCTGCTGAACCTTCACAACATGCGTGGGTGGTGCATCCTCCTCCGTAACACCGCGGTGTTTGTATCTATGTTAAAGTATTTTGAATCACTCATAGCTGAGGACGACTGATGCTCCATGAAGACATGTCCTGTCTATCGTGGCTTCCAATGCCTCTGGTACAATACCGTGTCCCCTCAGATGTCTGTGCACCCCTGAGTGCCCAGCAGATGCTGAAGCCAGGGAAGCCTAAGTCAGTCCACTGAGCTCGGGAGGAAAATGTTAGAACTCCCCATGTACAGATTTTTAATGTTACCATAGGATGTCAGAGGGTTGCACTATCCTGCTGCCTTAAGCCTGTCTGGGAGGAACCAGTGGACAGTGTCGTGCTGAGGCTGGGGCTTGGGGTGGAGCAGTCCTGCTGCCCGGTGCTCAGAGGCCCCTCACAGTGGCTGGTGGTTAGCCTACCTCATTCCTGCTCTTGCATTAACACCCCCCACCCCAACCTGGGGGTAGCTGGGAAAAGCTCTCTTCTCTAAGGGCACTAGCAGCTAATAAACCTGGCTTGTTTGTGACATCTGGAGGTCACTGAAGGAGACAGCTGGCTGGCAAGGGTGTGCACGAGGGCGAGAAGAGTTTAATCTTAAATTGCGTACATCAACAGTTGCATTTTTAGCTCGATATCAACAAGAGCCTGCAGGCACAACATTCCCTGTGGGACCATTCCTGGGACAGACAATCCAGCTGGGCTGTGAAAGAGAGGGCACTGACAGGAAGGATGGCTTATCCGGAGCGGTGCACACATGCACTCATGCACACATGTACACGACACACAAACACATGCACACACATACATGCAGGCACATAGCCACGCAAACACAAACACAAATGTGCACATGCACACACGTACATACACAGACACATAGACACACACATGCACACACAGACATGCACATATGGACACAGAGACACAGACACGTACACACATGTACACAGACACATGAACATGCTTACACAATCACACAGACACATGTACATGCTTACACAGACACATACATATATGCATATGTGCACAAAGACACACACAGACGTGTATACAAACATACACGTGCACAGAGACACACAACTGCACACACATACACCTGCACACATACAACACACAGACATGCACATACACACACCTGCACAGAGATGCATATGAAGAGCAGAGTTAGGGAGTCCAGCGAGCTTCGCAAGGGAGTCAGTCACCTGGTCTGGGCATATGGTGTGGAGTAGTCAAGTTTTAACATGTGTTTGAAGGAGAAGGATACAAAGCACAGAGGACACACAAGAATGATACAACTGTAAAGAAGCATCAGTGAAAATTAAGAAAAAATATAGCATCATTAATTTATGTAAAAGAGACATGTTAAGTGGGATGCGAAGCAGAGATGACAATTCTAGACAGCTGTCTGAAGCCCACATCTAATATGTGTATGGAAGCCATCCGGGTGGTAGAGATGGTGAACGCAGTGGACACATCCATGTGGAGGAAATGGTGAGGGCATGATTTGAGGAGGGTATAGCACATTGAAGGACGTGCCTGCAGCTCCATCTGGCTGGAGCATGGGCATGAAGGGAAGCAGGCCCAAGATGGGGGGCACAAAGTGTATGAAAGGCCTCCATCCCAGGAAGCTCGTCCGCCTTTACAAAATACCAGACCCTGTGGCATAACAACTGAATTAAGCAACATTTATTTCCTCACAGCTCTGGAGGCTCAAAGTCCAAGATTCAGGGACCGGTAGGGTTGTTTTTTCCTGAAGCCACACTCCTTGGTTTGCAAAGGGCCACCTTCTCACTGTGTCCTCTGTGCAGAACACACCACTGGCATTTCACCCTGTTCTTATAATGACACCCATCCTGTCAGATTGGGACCTCACGCATCTCACCATGTTTAACCTTAATGCCCTCCTGAAAGGCCCCATCTCTAAAAACAGTCATATTGGGGGTTAGGGATTCAACATATGAATTTGGTGGGACACAATTCAAGCCACACTCAGGAGTTGAGATTTTTATCCCTTGACTTTTACTCAGCAGAGTAACAGATTTGATAGATCTGTTACTCGCTCTGGCAGCAATGTGGATTCTTAATTAGAGAGGAGGGAACCAGAGCCAAGAGCCCAGTTCAGAAGTCACGGCTGCATCAGCAGTGATGCGGATTGGAGGTGATGGTGGTCTCAACTGGACAGAAGCAGTAGGAATGGAGAGAATTGAGAGATGTTAGGGAGGCAGTGATTGGCTTAGGGGAAAGGGAGTGGAAAGCCTTCTGGTGGAGGGAGCTGCTCTTCACTGACAGGGCAGCGGCCAGTGAGGGGTGCCTTTAAGGGGCAGCTGGTGAGTGACCGGAGTTGAGGTTCTGGTGAGGCAGAGGGAATGGGAGATGAGCACTAATGGACCCACCAAGAAGGGTGGCAGTGAGCTTAGTGTGCTTGGTTTCAATGGAGGGGGCTCCGTGCAAGCCTGGGGGATGTCTCAGCTTCTTCCTGCAAAGACACAAGCCCAAGGTCATGACCTCTGCTCTAGTGACCCATTCACAAAAATAAGTGATTGACAGGGAGTTGGCCATGCAAACCCAGAAAAGAGCAAGGAATCAAGACATGCGCACACAGAAAAGAACATTTGGAAAGTGAATACAAGACGAGGAGATGGAGACAATTGCACTTTCAAAAAGCTGTCAGCAAGGAGGAGAACAAGGAGCTGAAGGTCTTTTTGTCAAGTTTTGTTTGATCTGTCACGAGGAGAGACACATTTGCCTGATGGTCAGAAGAGGTTGGTAGAGAAGGGGAGGCTGAAGGTGCGCAGGAGAGGTGGCCCTGGGGAGAGTCTCCAAGTGTTTTCTTTTTTTAATTTTATTTTACTTTAAGTCCTGGGATACCTGTGCAGAACGTGCAGGTTTGTTACACAGGTAAATGTGTGCCACGGTGGTTTGCTGCATCTGTCAACCCATCACCTAGGTATTAAGCCCAGTGTGCATTAGCTGTTTGTCCTGATGCTCTCCTTCCCCTTGCCATGCCCCCCGACAGGCCCCGGCATGTGTTGTTCCCCTCCCTGTGTCCATGTTGTTCTCACTGTTCAGCTCTTATGAGTGAGAACATGCAGTCTTTGGTTTTCTGTTCTTGTGTTAGTTTGCTGAGGTTGATGGCTTCCAGCTTCATCCATGTCCCTGCAAAAGACATGATCTCATTCTTTTTTATGACTGCATAGTATTCCATGGTGTGTAGGTACCACATTTTCTTTATTCCAAGTGATTTTGGCCTTCAGAGGTGAGCGAATTCTCATCTGCTGCTTCTACCTTCTTTGTGACAGGATGTGCCACTTTGGACCCACCCCTCCTGTTTTTATGTGCAGGAATTTCAGTAGGCCTACCTCCCCTGGCTCTCTCCCCACCCAGCCCTCCCTCTCCCTGTGGTCAGTGTTGGCTCCTGGATGGAGAGTCTGGGAGAAGGAGCTGAGGAAGCTCACCTGGACCCGGGCTTGCTTGCCCCTGCCGAGCCCCGCACCTGCTGCCTTCTTGGGGTGGCCCAAGTTCCCAGTGACTGGTTCCAAGGTGCCTGGCGGGGTTACAGCCGGGTGTGTGGGAATACAGATTCTTCATGGATCCTCAGGCAGGAGCTGGAGGAGCATGTAGGCGATGAGAGTAAAATGCCTTTTAGACTCTGCTTTGCAAAGCCCTGCCTTGGAGGGCACGATTCTGGAATTCAACCTTTCTCTCCCCTTTTGATCAAGCAGCTCAACCCTGATGCCCCTCTTTTGTTTCAGCTTCCTGGTAACATTTCTTTTGAAGAAAGTTGTCTTGTGGTTAAAAAAAAAAAAAAACTTTTAAAGAAAACCCACAAATCTAGTGCAACTGCCTCATTTTTCAGATAAGGAGGCCCAGAGAGTCAACTCTTTCACCTTTCTAGATTTCAGTTTTGATTTGGG
The DNA here is from genome assembly GCF_009764315.1 of Trachypithecus francoisi. Classification (NCBI taxonomy): domain Eukaryota; kingdom Metazoa; phylum Chordata; class Mammalia; order Primates; family Cercopithecidae; genus Trachypithecus; species Trachypithecus francoisi. The sequence continues at coordinate 94,532,956 of NW_022681458.1, forward strand.
AATTGGGTATTTTTCTTAAATTGGAGCATACTTTTTATCCAAGTTCTGAGCTGCAATCAAAAGAATCACATTTCCTTTGAAAACTGAATTTAGGTCAGTGACATTGGCGACGACCAGGCCAACAGCAGGAGACGAGGAGGCCCATGTGTGAAGCTGCTCCTTTCCCTCCAAGTCAAGTGCATGCAGCTGAAAAAGAAGCTGGTGCTTGCAGATGTGCAAAGCAACCCAGGAGCTCCTGTTTTCTGGTATTTTACGTGGGTCCAGTGTTCACATGTAGCGGGGAAGACGTGCCTCTGCCAGGCATCTCCTGGCCACTGAGCAGTTCCCTCCAGAGTCAGAGACTGTGGATCAGGAAAGAGCAGGGAGAGGGAGGTGAGGACACACGGGTTGGCTTTGCTTCTGGCACCCACCTTCTCAGTTGGTGGGTGGCCTGTCTCCCTGTCTTAGCACAGGCTGCCATAGCAAAATCCCACAAACTGGAGTGGCTTAAACAACAGTTCTGGAAGCTGGAAGTCCAAGATCAAGGCGTCATCAAGGTTGGTTTCTCCTGAGGCCTCTCTCCTTGGCTTGCAGATGGTCATGCTAGAATTAGGGCTTCAGTGTATGACTCTGGGGAGGACATGATTCAGTCTATAAAACTCCCTTAACTCTCTGAAGTGAAGCTGTTTTGGTTGGAGGCTTATCCTCTCCCACGTCTCTTCCTGTTACCTGAATCAGGCCTGGCACGGTTCTCAGGATCTCTTTCAACAGCCCCTGGCATGGGCTGGGAATAGATGTATTCTGCTCTTTCAGGTCTGAAATCCTCAAAACCCACCTGAATGCTGGGAAAAGTGCCCTTGTCTAATATGACACCAGTGGCTTAGGTTCACTTGGCCCAAACTCTTAATTCTACAGCCTCCCTACAGTTTCCTACCTTTTGGTCACCAGTTTCTCTCTGACTCCTTGCTAAGTTCCTTAGGTCTGCTGGCCTCAGACCAGCTACAGAAGTCCATCCCTTTACAGTCTCCACACACTCACAACCCAAGCAGCATTTTCCTTGGTCACTTAACTTCCAGATGGCTTCAGGTGGAGACAGAACAGGATCGTATCTGTGTGCAACAAACTTCTGCAACCTCCTCCTGGCCCTCAGTTCCTCATCTACCCCAGAGCTGGTGCTCCCCTGCTTATTTGGCCCCTGAGAAGTGCGGCCCTGCTCTCATGTGCAGCTGATGCTGTGCTGCCCTGCCCAACTCCCATTCAGGACTGAGGAGCCCATCTTCTATCTGCATGGGATGTTGCCCCTAGAAGCTCTCACAGCTGAGCCCTTGCCCAGGAACTGCCCCAGACTGAAGGGAGCTGCCTCACCCAACAGGGCATCCTATACCCAGTGACTTCTCCATGGGAGGTGGGGTACAAAGCACAGCCCTTATGTCTCCCTTTGGGGCAATGTGAAAGGCCACCCCAGTTCCAGTTCCCCATGGAACTGGCAGATGACTGTGCTGCCACTTTCCTCTCTGCTCAATGTCCTGCTGCCTCTTTACCCTTACAGGTGCTGACCCTGAGAACCTTCCCTGGTAAACTTCTTGTATGCCAATCTCCCTCTGCGAGACCATCTCTGGAAAACCTGGGTCTGGCTGCCCCCGGGGGCACCCCATCAAGGTAATCTGCATTTTCCCAGCCTCCCCCAGAGTCCTAGTAAGTCAAATTCTCTCCATCTTTTGTCATCATTCCCTTTTTATTGATAGAGAAATGAAGGCTTGGAAGGGAGGAGGCATAACAGGACCAACCTCACCCATTGCACTGGTGGCAGAGCCAGCTGGAAGGGCACTGCTGCTGGGTTAGGTGCCACTCCCTGTAGGTTTGGTTATCTAGTTGACTTACTGTGTGGCACTGTGGGTGCCTGATGGTAAAACTAAGCTGGATAGTCTTGGCTATTGGAGAAGAAAAATCTCTCCCTATCCATGCATCCCATCGCTTTGTGTTTCCTCATAGGTGGTCAGCTTCATCAACAATCCTTTTTATAACATCATTCTATCCCAACCAGAATGCTCAATCTCCTTATGCAGTTTGGTTAGGGTTCTTTTGGTTGCCAGGAACTGAAAGCCATTCAGGATCATGAGGTCAGATGATCTCTGGAAAATCCAATAACTCTAAGTACCTGAGTTTAGGAAGGGTTGGATCTCAGGTGGCTTCAGGGATCACTTCTATCTCATCTCCCTTTTGAGAGGTGGTAATTTATGGTGGCTAAAAGCAAGGACTTGGGAGCCAGCCTATTTAGTTTACATCGTGGCTTTCCAGAGAGTCATTTTGGGAACACTATGTTTGTGCCTCGGTTTCTCATCTGTAAAATGAGGATAATCATAGCATCCATGTCATAAGATTGCTATGAGAAATAAATAAGGTAATTTAATATAAAGGACTTAGTGCAGCACTGGGCATACAGGAAGTGCTAGAGGTAGTCGTTCTTTCTCATTCATGGCTTCTTCACTTTCCCCCCGTATCTGTTGTTCTCTCTTTCCCAGCTACTTCCTGTGGTACCCCATGACTTATGCATACACACAACCTGATAACAGCCACTTTATTCTCTCATCAACTTGATTTTCATCTCAAGGATCCATTCCTGAAGGGCATCTCCTCTCTGTGCCTCTTGGTTTGGACTTCCTATGAGAACGAATCTGATGGTTCCATATTCATCTTTTTGAGCCCAGTCAGTCAGGTGACATGTCATTGGAAACTTAGGTTGGCCCTCCTCAAAGGTGCTCTTCTTGGTCCAACCATTTGAGGCCAGGAGATTGGTATAACTGTTGGGATAACCAATTCCCTTTCCACTCAGCAGGCACATGGGTAGGGGTAGACTGTGAGAAGGGAGAGCAGGTAGAGCAGAAGCCCCTGAGAATGCCTACTGCACCATCCTGCCAAACAACCTCAATCCCGACTTTCCCTTCGCCATGATTTCTTTCACTGCACCTGCTGAAGGAATAATCTTTCTGGATGGCTTTGCTCCCTCTTTCCCTCTTTAATTCCTTTCATCTGACTGCCCGTTCTACGCACTCACCTGGGTGTGTTTGCTAGAAATCCCTATTTATGTCCTGCAAACAAAATTCACAACTGTCTGGTCCTTTTTCTTCCTGACCCCCCGCATCATTGAGGCTCCTCTGTGAAATCTCCCCTTGTGGATTCCATGCTGCTGGCCATCCTTCTGCTCCTCCTGCCTCACTCTCCAGCTACTTCAACAGACACTTGTGTGTCTAATCTTCTGACATAGATTGTGAGCTTCTAGAAGACAGAAACAATATGCCACAAAGCGATTAAACAGTACTATGTAAGTGACCAATGGCAGGGAGAGGTTTAAAAATATTGCACTGGAGGTGTCATGGCATCCATGTTTCTATACAATGAGGGCTCCTTTTTAAGCTATAACTTCAATCTAAACATAACTAACTCTTGCCATAAAAAGAGGTACAAAGCACTTGCTCCCTTTGGTGCTGTGAATGTTTATCTATCTCCAAAGAGAAAGCACAACCACCACCAGAATATGTAGGTGGCAGAAACAGGAAACTATAAATACCACAATACGAGATTTTTTTTTAGAGCTTCATGGAGGAAATCAAAGCAGTTTATAGGAAACGATTGGCATTTAGTATTTCGTGGCTGTTTCATGCAAAGGCTGAGACATACTACCAAGAATCTGTGGCAAGAGGCAGCAGATGACAGCACAGGAAGCCCAGTGGTGACCTAGATCAGACCAGAGCTATGCCTTCAACTAGAGAGGTTAAGAGTGATTGCCAGCCACTTTTCTCATGAAGGAGAGACAGAAGCAATTCTTGAAGTTCTTTGTTGTTAAGTATAGAGAATAAAATTTCTCTGGTTCTTACCGCAAAGAATGTTGGCTTAGTCTCAACAAGTACAGTTGGTTTTACAGACTCCTTGAGGAGTTGTTATAAATCTGGACTGAATGGGCCCAGCCTTCCTATAGATGCCTGGTATCCTGAGTGGGCAAGAAAGGTTAACAGTCCCTCAATACAGAATTTAGTCTTCCTGAGGTTTCCTCGTGTCTGTATACGGTAAGTGTGATAGGCATTTGGTAAGCATATGCTCAATGGAGGAGATTCATTCCTCCTGGAACAGGTTAGGCCTGATGTCAATTCCTGAAAAAAAGGGGCTCCTACTAGGACTAAAGCTAGTTAATGAATTTGATTACTTTGTCAGGAACATGAACTATTCATTACAGGGCATGATTTAAAAACTCAGAGGTCAGTTCCCTCTTTATCAGCATGGGCTGATTCTGAGCCATCCTTCATACAAAACTCAGCCTCTAAACTAGCTATAACAATAAAAGCAATTATAGCACACCCATCATAACTTTTTTGCAATTTCTCTAAAGATTTTTGGAGGCACAAGGGGAGTTTATGTTGCCCAGTACATGGCATAAATGGCTTTTCAAGAAAAAACTTTCTTTGAGGTAAGTCTCTTCTCCCCAGATCTCTTCCTGATCCTCCTATGGAAAATGGGGTGGGTTCGAGGGCAGAGCACCTGCCCTTTTCCACTTTCTACTGGCTTGCCAGCACCCCACTTCCACCATGGCTTCTGCTCACTTTCTAGGCTTACTGTCTACCCCTCTTCTTCCTTATGTTACATTCAAGAGTTATTAAATCCCTTACAGTTCACAGAAAATCATACTGTTCTCCACCCCTCCTTACCCCTCAGCCCCACCCCTGATCTCTGCACTTCTTTTCCTCTTTCTTGAGTGTCTTTAGCCCCTGCTGGCCATGCCTTATTTAAGCCTCCAGTGTTCCAAAGCCCTTTGTAATGTATACCTGGCTTGTGGCTCCTGTCAGTGTCTTACAATCACTGCTTCCATGTCTTTCTCATCCATTGGAACATGAGCTCTTTTTTCACTTTATTTCAGAGTTAAGATGATCTATAAATACTTGAATGACTGAACAAACAAATGTGACCCCTTAGAAACCGAGGCATTACCTGGAAGCATGGAAATTTACCCAGATTGCTTTATGGATGTTTTCGTTGTTCACCTGGTTTAGTCTTTAGGCTTATAAAGAGTTCTGGGTTCAGATTAAAAATCTGCCATAAGCCAGTTTCCCTCAGGGCTGGGCTCCTCAAGAGAAAATGCCTCAGGGTGGCTAACTATAGGATCCCTGGGGAACATGTGTCCTTGTGCCTTGAAAAGGCCTTAGCGCTGAGTCAGGATACCTTATGATTTCACTTGTACAGTGTTTGCAAAGCACCTTCATATGTATGTTCATGTGAACTTTGTGATAACACTGTGGGGTAGGCAGGGTAATATCAGGGTCTAAACGGATGTAAAAACTCAGGTTCAGAGAAGGTGAGGCATTTGCCCAAGCTCACACAGCTAACTACAGAGCTGAAAATAGAACACAGGTTAGCTCCTGCCCCACAATACCATGACCTTATGAATGAGCTGCCAAGAACCATCCACCTTGGGTACTTGTCAAGAAAGCTGGGAGGCTGGGAATGGGGGAGTACACGTGCGTATGCAGAGTCAGGAGGCCTGACCCAGGCTTGAGAAGTTCTGCAATGGCTTCGGTGTGCCCTGTGGTTATCTCCCTGCATACTGGGTAGGTGACTCTCCTGAGCAGGTGACAGAGCCTGGCAGTGATCCTGCCTCGAATGCAGATAAATATATTTGGGTAGAAACTTTGAGCTTGTAGAGAGATCAAGGTTACACACATAACCTAATATAAAGCATAGCTTCCATGTTAGTTACCGGATTTTCAAGAATTCTTTCCTTCTATTCTTCTTTCCTTTACCATTTAATTAGAATTGATCATATGCAGCTGAAGAGGAAAACCTAGGTTATTCTTTGAAGAGCTCTTTTTGATGGTTTGGTTCCATCACTGCCTATGCTCACTGGAGAAGCTTATTAGGACCTTTCTGTATTCCTATTCTTTCATAAGTCACTTAACTCGATTTATTTAAGCCTCCCAGTGTTCCAAAGTGACAATATTCTGTCACTCAGGCCAAGATTGCCAAAGTTGAATGCATACACCCTGGGCACGATGCAAGGTAATCCACTGGGGCAAGGGAGGAAAATATAAACCTATCAGTTCATCTCAGTGTTTCCTAGTTTCTGTTTTGTGTGTTTTACAACACATAAAGTACATATGCACATATGTATATGAACATAGTATGTCCTCAATTTTATTTTTACTTTACTGATAGGAATTCTTGATGAAAAGGTTGGAGACCATTGCCTTAGAGAAAGGAAAGCTATGCTCTGAGACAGGAACCACACAGCTCTTTCACTGTGTTCTCTGCTCAGAAAGCTGTGGGCTCTTCACGATGGCCATGGTCATGGCTTGATTCTTTTGGCCAACATGGTTGCCTTAGAAGGCACAGGGCACACACTTCCCCTACCACCCCAACACTTCACCCCCTTCAGGATCCCGTGGATATTTGGGAAGAGCCAGGAAACCAAGAGAAATGGGGGAGGAAACGGTCTCTTATTGCCTTTGCTGACTCTTGCCTAGACAGACAGCTTGTCCAGAAGCAGCCCAGTGCATCTCTTCATTCCAATTCTTGCATGCTTTTTTCTCCCAGCTCTGGCGAATGTTTGCTTCCCATTTTGCCAAATAAACCAGAACAGTGAGAATCAGCCTGAAATCACAAGCTCCTGACCTCCATGCTTATTTAGAAATTCAAAGGAATCCACCGATTCTAAATAATCCTGATTTGATTGGAAAAGGGAGACAGAATCTGTAAAAGGTCACAGGAGATTTTTCCTAAGGTTATCTCCCTGACCACCAAAGGTATCTAAGATTAACTTGGCAGGGAAAGCTATGTTCTGGGGGGACCTGGCCACAGTTCAGGGACCAAAGCCTCAGGGCCACCCATCCTTCTGGCTGTGTTCCTCATACACAGTGTTCTGCAGTCGGAGCTGGAAGGACAGGAAACCCCACAGAGGCTCTACTAAAACCCTCACAGAGGCTCAGCTAAACCTACCCCTTCTACCAGGGCTGAACACATTCTGCCCCATTCTGTCCCCCTCTTTTAGCAAGATATGCCCAAGTCTTCAGTCTGGAAAAGTCTAGGTACAGAATTTAGACACGAACTTCCAACTAAGAAATAATCATCCTTAATAGCACTTAAAAATACTACCACTTAGAATATTAGTTCTTTCTTCTCCCCTTTTAAAAGCATTCTTCCATGTATTATCTCTTTTTATTTTTATGGTAGTATTTTGAGTACAGCTAATCCTAAGATAGTTATGAACACCCCCTTACACCCACTCTCTTACTCCCAAATCTTCTGGGAACTTCCTGACTCTTGATTGGTTCAAAATCTTACTCCTCTCAAGACTATCCATGTTTAAATTAAAGAAGAGAGCTACATGGTTAAATGCGGACAGCAGGACCCTCTTAAGTGACCACCACACGGAACGCTGGTTCTCTAAGATACATGAGGGCTGCGTCACTCCCATAAACTGAGTGAGGCTCAGCCTCTAATATTAACAGTAATAGTCTGGGTGCGGTGGCTCACGCCAGCACTTTGGGAGGCCAAGGTGGGTGGATCATGGTGGATCATGAGGTCAGAAGACTGAGACCATCCTGGCTAACATGGTGAAACCCCGTCTCTACTCAAAATACAAAAAAATTAGCCAGGCATGGTGGCGGGCGCCTGTAGTCCCAGCTACTTGGGAGGCTGAGGCAGGAGAATGGCATGAAATTGGGAGGTGGAGCTTGCAGTGAGACGAGATCGCGCCACTGCACTCCAGCCTGGGTGACAGAGCAAGACTTCGTCTCAAAACAAAACAAAAAAACAAAAAAGTAGTAATAGTAACAATAACCTAACTTACATAGCACTTACTATATAGAGGACACCCTTCTACATGTTTTATCTGTATTTATTTATGCAATCCTCACATAATTTTGTGAGGTAGACTCTATTATCATCCCAATTTTTTAGGTTAGTAAAACTAAGGCAGGGGAGTTTGCCTGAAGTCACACAGCTCCTGAAATGACTGAATCCACACCCTGGGAGTCTGGCTCCAGGATCTTTTTAGTGATTTGTACTGAATCACAGATCACAGAGCCAGTCAGTGGCAAGATCTAAGCCTCCAAATTTCAGTCTCTCAGGTTAAAAATATACTTTTCCCTGTACTGAACTCTGCATTCCTTGATTGGACTGATTTTAGGTTGTTTATATTTTTTGAATCCTGAGCTATTTATTTATAGAGCTGGTTCCAGCTTCACTCAGGCTGAAGGTTAGAAGTTCTTGAATTATACTGATTCTGACTCTGTCCTGATCCATTTCTGTGTATGGCCTCATGGACAGTGGAATTCATCTAGGAAACACTCTCAGTAGTAGATCCAGAAAACTTGGGCTCTAAGGGGAGAACCAGAAAAGGCTTCTACAATGCTGTTCCCTTTCAGCAGAACTTTCCTAGACAAGTAAACCACTCTCCTACCTGTAAAGGTGTCCCAGGAAGGCCAGGCATGGTGGCTCACGCCTGCAATCCCAGCACTTTGGGAGGCCAAGGTGGGTGGATCATTTGAGGTCCAGAGTTTGAGACCAGCCTGGTCAACATGGCGAAACCCTGTCTCTACTAAAAATAAAAAATTAGCTGGGCGTGGTGGCACCCGCCTGTAATCCCAGCTACCTGGGAGGTTGAGGCAGGAGAATCGCTTGAGCCTGGGAGGTAGAGGTTGTGGTGAGTTGATATTGTGCCACTGCGCTCCAGTCTGGGCGACAGAGTGCGACCCTGTCTCAAGAGAAAAAACAAAAAAAAGTGTCCCAAGAAGATACAGTCACTCTGGACAGATCTCTTTATTTTGACAACACCTTTCCCCTTTGCTAACCTAAAACTTTCATACTGCAGTTTAATAATACATGTTCCCTGAGTGCCTGGCATGTGCCAGGTATGAAGAACTTTATCTAATCTACGTTATCTCATTCAATCTTTAATCAATCCCACGAGGGAAGTGCTGTTATCACCCCCTTTTGTCAAAAGCTAAGTACAGATAGGTTAAGTAACTTGCCCCAAATCAAACAACTAGTTAGTGGCACAGTCTAGATTTGAATGTATCTAGATTGGGACCCTTCAGGGTCCAGTCTGTAACTGTTCCAATGGGCTGCCCCCCCAGTTGGTTCATTTTCTGTGCACAGGGCCCTGTGCTAGAGGAAGGGGCTATTGGCTGGCCTCAGGATCGTAGGATTGGGTGCCTGTTATTGCACTGCCTCTGTTTGTTTTTTAAAAAATAATTAACTTTAAAAATCCCTAAAGTTCACTGTTTATTGAGTGTAGGAGGTGAGTAAGGGCAGCTGGGGATACTCTGAAGAGCATGTACATAATCACAGGCTGGAGTGGATGATGAAAGGCCACCGTGGTCTCCCCTGCTGTGGGGCAGAGATCCTGGTAGCCAGATGGCCCTGTTTTGGGGACTGACCGCCTGTGGTCCTGATTTTCTTTGCTTTCATAATCCTCAGGGCTCACCTGGTACCTCTGGCATCCTGAGTTCTCCACTGCAGCTTCCTGCGTCCTGGGGGAGGCGTGTAAGAAACCAAAGGCCCATACCTGGCCTGCACTTACCTGTGCGCTCTGCTTGGCGGGCCTTGCTTCCTACCATATTAGCAAAATGTCCTAGGATTTTAAATGTTCCTGACCTTTAATCACCAAAGTAGGAACATTATTGCTTTCCCATTTGTGTAGAAGAATTAGGGAATAATGTTGGCGGTAAGTTTCAGTGTACTGCAGAACATTTCTTCATGACTACTATCATGAATTTACATATATATATATATATATATATATACACACACACACACATATTTACAATAACCTCAAGACTGAGAAGGAAACTGCTTAGCAAATGTAATATGAAGAATTATGGTGAGTCTGAATTGTTATTTTAATTGTCGAGGAAGGATGTGCTTTTTGCAATGCTGTGCTGAAATGAGATAAATGTATTGTGTGCTTTTCAGTCTTATCCCTCTCCAACTGCCCATTCTTAACACTGCAGCCAGAATAAATATTTCCAAAACACAAACCTGATCCTATCCCCCCCTCCTTAAAAACCTACAATAATTCCCCATTACTGCCATGTTAAGGGCAAAATCTTGAGAAGACTTGCCTTGACCTCTGCGACTCTGCAGCCATTCTTCTCTCCTGCTTCATCTGACCTTCAAGCCTTTCCACATGCCATTCTCTTTGCCTCAAACACACTGTCCTTCACCCTCCCTGAGGCCACACAGTCTTCCTTTGCCTGTTTTCTATTCTTCTTTCTCTGATCCTTGTTCAAGCCCCCATCCCTATTAAACGAAGTCAGCAGCCCTGCCATGTGCTCCCCTATCCCTTATCATCCTTACTTGTACTTACATGTTTGTTGGGCCATCTCCTTCGTTAGCTCTGTAAGGGCGGAGAATGGGCTTGTCTTATTTGTCATTGTATCCCCACGACTACGCACTCCGTAAGAATGTATTGAATGAATAAATGTATCCAGGATACCACCAAGCTCTACGGAACTGCTTCTATCAGAACTTATAAGAGGATTGCACAAAAACTGACACCTGAAGTAGGCTGCTGTAGAAAGCTGTTAAAATATATACATAACATGCTCCCCTTAGCCCAGTTCCTCATTTTGGCCTAATGGAGGCAGCTACACTATCATCTGGAAGTCTTCCATTACTTGAAGCTCCTTGTATTACCCAAAGAGAGCTATCAGTTTTCTTGCAAACTCTGAGCCATGAGTATTTAGGTATCTCTACTAAACTACTATTTGAGCATCCTCAAAACATGATCGTTCTGAGTCTTAGATCGAAAGTGTCAAAGGTGTTCAAAGCAAATCTGACATTAATGTATTTACTCCTTTATCTACAGACTGAGAAGCACTCATTTGGCATGAATTTTGGCTGCTTCTAGGAATCAGGTTCCTGTTGATTACTGCATGCAAATATGCCCATATTTCACACAGACATAAGCCTAACTGATTCCATCAAGGCAGTGGTTTTCAAATCTCGCTTTGCCCTCCCTCCCCTACCCCACCTCCACCTCTCACCCTGGGAGTAATGTCTGGAGTTATTTTTGATTGTCACAATTTAGGAGGAGGCTCTACTGGCATCTAGTGAGTAGAGGCCATGGATGCTGACAAATATCCAATAATGCATGGGCCAGCCTCCAGAACAAAAAATGACCTGGCCCAAAACATCAACAGTACCTAAGCTGGGAAGCCTAGGTTGCCCAAGTCAATAGCCCAAGGTTGAGGCGACATTCTGTAGCCACCTTTGCTCACAAAAGCTAGACCCCATTCATCTGTGTGGTGCTTTCTAAGACATGTGGAAACAAAGACAAGAATAAGTTAAAAAGCAATAAGAGGCTGGGCTCTTCCCCTGCCTAATGTTAGAATGAAAGATGTGTAGCTTGTCTCTCAAAAAGAATAATTCAGTTGGAGAGTCTTCCTAGGTAGATCCCTGTCATGGATCAATTAATCTCCTGTGGAAATCTCATAATGCAAAACATTTGGCATGGAACTTAACAGATTCTTGGGTGTGGAAAGGAATTTTGGTAAAATCAAAACCATATTTGTTTTTCATATTGAAAATGTTCAAGTCATTTTCTTTTCCTATTAGTATAACCATTTGGACAAAAATATCCATGTGAAATGCAGGTGAAATGTAAACTGCTACACTTCTACATAGACAATCCAGTGTATTTATACTTAATCCATAAAGGCATGATGTTACAAAACACATTTGTATATTATGAAGCCATCTGGCATCAAATTTTCCAATTTATAGACAACTTTGTATTTACATAACAAATTATTAAATCAACCATTTTTCCGGTTTATAAAAGGTCACTGAGGTACACACACAGTGTGTATAAATGCAGATAAGGCTGGTAATACATATTTACAGTAGATACAAATTAATCTTTCATATTTGAAGATAATGCTTTTTATATATTTTTTTATATCAGACTCCCCACTGTTAGCAGGATTTCCCATGCTTGAGTTGTTTATTGCTTTTTGGCTCACTGATTTAATATTCACTTCTGGGTTGTTTACACATATGAATTACTAATGTTCTTATCTCTTTGGCTAATGCAAATGTGATAGAGTTAATGAAAGAAAAAGATAAAGTAATTCAATATTACACTTCTGGCTGGTTGATAATTTTTGTTCATGTCCCCCAAATGAATCAATGCACAACTCATTTGATATACTACATTGAAAAGTCTTGAGTCTTGCATTACACCATTTGGGCATAAATGGGCAAAGTAAACAAGATATCCAATTTTGAGCAAGGCCTAGTCTTTTGGCTTTCTTTTCAGAAAGAGCAATGCTACCAACATCTTAAGCATCTTAGATTTTAAAATCTTAATGCATATATGCTTGTGACTTGCAAGGGAACACTGCAAACTTCATGGAAGATTACCAAAGTTAACAACAATGTGCTATCATGGTCTAAAATGAAAAATGAGTCACCTCGTAGGATATAAGAATCTTCCTAAAACTTACAGAAAGTGAAATAACTGCCCTCTTCTCCTCCTGCAATTCTGCAGTGTTATGTTCAAATAAGAAGGCTGTGTTTACTTAAAAAACAGACATAGCAAAAACTCAAAGTCAGGGTCCAAATAAAAGACTAAAAGTGGCCCATGATATCACAAGGGATGAATGTTCTTAAAGCGTTTTCATTCATAATGGTACTAAAAAGAACAAGCCAAAAATGTTCCTTTAAATAAATAAAAACCCTGGTTTGCATTTAATGCTACAAACAAGACAAATCACACAAAAGCTGCTCAGTTAATTTTCCACTCATTTGAAATAATTTTTAAAACCTTCTTAGAGGTTTAGTTTATTCTCCTTGTGCTTCCTAAGACTGTTAAGGGACACAAAATAAAATTAGATTTCCTTTTCCAGCAGGAACTATTATGTTCTTTAAAGAAGAAACATTTTTTCATCTGTTTCCATTCTTGGATTTGTTTTTTAAAAAAAGTTTATTTTAGGGAATAAAAATTTTGGTAACATAGAAGGCCTAGCCTTCGTTTAAAAAATGAATTGGCTTCAATATAAAGAGAAAGAAATGGCTCTATGGGCAAAATTGAAGTGTGAGTGACCAATTTTTTAATTGTAAAGTAGGTGCAACATTTTAAAAAATGTTACAGCACTGTATGACCTGTAATGCTAACAATATTTACATTAACTGCTTACACAAAACCATATAATTGTAAGAGAGAGGAAAAAAACCCACGTGGACTGAAACTACTACACCTAGCACCCATATCAAAGCCAGAGCAACCAGTGAAATCATGGGCACAAACATACTTTACATTGTCTACTGATGTAAAGTATACAACGGGAGGGAAGCACAAACTGAATTAGCTCAAAATACCAAAAAGAAGGCTTGGTCAACACAAACTCAGCCTGAAGACAGAAAAGCAAAGGCTAAAAAATCTACATGTCAACACAGACACACATACAGACACACCCAGCCTACAAACACACATGTCTGTCTGTCTGTGAACAAACAAAAATGTGTAGGAAAAAACAGTAGAAAAACAGGTTGGCGAAAAAAAAAAAAAAGACATTAATGGTTTAAACATATTAGCCACATCAACTTTTAACTTATAAACATGTGTCAACTAAACTACACAAAAGATCACTTCCTGTGACTGCATGAAGGAACTGGGCAGGCAATCCCACCATTACAAGAGAGACAAAATGAACCTACCCCCTGAAGGAAGGTTTCCTACTTTGAGGTCATGAAGCCCAGGGTAGCCAGTTGCATTCTGTCAGGCTTGGGGGTAGGTTGAAAGTGGAACAGAGGGACAGAGAGACACAGGAGACCTAGGGGAATAACTAAGAGCTGTTGCTATCAAAAGCGAGCCCAGGTGGCATGCTCTGTGCTGTGGCCCTAAGAAACCAACTCAAGGAATGACCTTGGTCTCCATTTTCCTGAGTTACTGGAACTCTGCTACATGACAGGACTGAGGAGTTTGGGCGGTGGGTGGGAGAGGAGCAGTAGGTGAGGTGGTGGGCAGGTTGAGGTGCTGAGCCTGCTATTGGAGAACCTCCTAGCAGCCTGAGTGGCAGACTGTTGCCTGAGCCCCAGGCTAGAGGACAAGACAGTGCTCTCTAGGGGTTTAAGGGTTTGGGGCAGGGACTGGTGGTTCCAAGAATAAAGGGATAATAGATCCCTTCTTTTCACAATCCATCAACTGAAATCAGGCTGGAAGCCTAAACTTTGCTTAACTGCCTAGAAGATAGGGTAATACCACCACCACAAAAATTGTGAGAAGAAGACGGAAAATTATGTTGTGCTACATTTCTTATTAATTACCTTGTACTTTACAATGGCTCACAGTTTTAGGTTTGTATACTTGTAATGTAGTATTTTCTCTCTACATTTGTTTCACATTTTTTCTTACTTAATATAATATAAATAATTTGGTTAATAGATTTAACCTGCACATTTTAGCCACATTAATATATATAAGAATCTGTTAATGGTATAAATAATTCTTTAAATAAAATAAATCTGATATGCTACACAATACTGATAAAAAAATTACCATTGCTAATAATTTTGTAAGCCACCTTAACTTCTGGGTTAAGTAATACTGATGAATGGATATGAAACTTGCTTTGATGATTCATATTTATTTTTGCCACTACAAAAAAAAAATGAATTATAATCAATCTTACCTCTGATAATGGTTGCAAAGTGGGGCTTTTGCCTCCATGTATGGAAATAGAAAGTTTTACCTTGTCAGATATCATTTGCAAAAAAACTCTCAATTCTGAGCACCAGCGATGGTGCAGTCAGTATAAGCTATCTGCTTCAACAGGTGGCTATCAAATGTTAACTACAGAAATGGCTGAGTAAAATATTCCATCTAAGATTTTTTTTTTATAAAACCTATTCTATTTTAAAACTTAGGTAAAAAAAATATGCAACAAATGGTTGCAGTTTCTGAATTCTTAATTTAGACCTGTGAGCCCTCTTCCCTTTAGAAATCTGCAAGGTTGCAATTTCCTAGACACCCGAAATTGAGTCCAGTGCTTCCAGGCAAGGTTCATTCCAAACACACAATATAAATGGACACTCAGTGGTGTGCAGTGTATGTCATAATTCAGATATTACATCATCATGCCTTTTCTCTGCTGTTAAATACAAAAACAGCATCTTTTACATTATCATAGAAAAGCATTTAGGTTGTATTTTTATTTATCACTTTACACTGGTAGTCTCTGGTAGGTGTACTCCATAGAAACCAAAGAATTTTGTACACTATTTCTTTGTACAATAAAAGATAAAGTGTGCATTAGGTACGCTTGTACATGACAATATTGTACAATATTTACATTTCTGATATCACCATGAAATTCTGTATTTTCTATATACAACATTGAAAATTCTTCAGAAACATTTGGACTATTTCTTATAATCACAATTTAGTATTATAGAAAAAGAGTTTCTCAGTAATCTCTTGACCATTTATCACTCTCATCACACAGAGATTTTGATTGGTTTTTCCAGCATTCATTATCCTTCCTGATCAAAAAACTTTTGTATCACTGTTTCTTTTAGCACCCTATGGTGGTGGTAGCTATCTGCCATAGTCTAAATATTGATATAACAGTGGCTATATCAATACCTATATACAGATACATCTGTGCATGTTCCTTTATTAAACACTGCGCATTAGTGGAGTAGTCTCTGTTATCTGGAGATCTTTCTCCTCTTGGGTTTGGGGGGTCTCATTTGTCTGTCACCCTGTGGGATTTGGTGTACCTGGAAATAAAAAGGTAGAAAAAAAAACAACAACAGAGGATGAAATCACAAACACCATACAATTTCTGACAAAGAAACAGGGTAGGGAGTAGACTCTGGCTTTCACTTTCAATTACTGATATCCTGAGGCACTTCAAATGTTTACCAAGACCCCAGATGTCAGTGTGCCCACAGTCATTACAGAGAATGCAGAATGCTAGAAACTCATAAGCAGTGCAACACTCTGGGGGTGCCAATAGACAGTGGAAAACAAAGGATGAACTGGACAAAATCAAGTATGGGAAATGCAATGTGCAGTTGTTACCCCATTGTCCATTTAAAACAAAAATAAAGCCTTCCCTGTCAGAGACCCTAGATCACCAATTTCACTACAGCCTGGAAGAGTGAATAATTATACAACAAACATACCCCATTTTTTCCCTCACTTTGTTACCCTACTTATTTTACAATGACTAGGAAGGGTCACAAATTACAAGAACATGCACACATAGCTCAGCCTAAGGATGTTTGTTCATGAGAAGAATCAAAATGGAAAAGAGAATACCACTATCATCTGTTGGCAGATCTGAAATTGTGTAGTCTGGGAGGAGCAGTTAATACAATTCACCTTTCTTTATGTACTAATGCAGGAACTAGCAACATTTAGTGCTGTTCATCAGATTGAGCAACGGCTGAGCAGCATTAGATAGCAGATATAATTTGGAGGAGGGAGTGATCAAATTGTCTCGTAGCTATCGGTGGGAAGGAGCAAGGTCCAAAGACCCAGGAGAGGAGGGATGAACCCAAGGCAGTGGTGTAGCAAATGCTTTATCAGCATTTGGACACAAGTCCATTGTAGCATTTTGCCAGTTTCTGTGGTGTAAAACTTTTATCCTGGCCAACCTTATGTCACAGGACTTAGAGTTAGGAAGAGATGAGTACAATTGACTCTCAAGATCCACTACAAGTTGGCTCAATTACATGCTTAAAAAGAATGTTTAGACAACAGCAAAGGGCAATGCTATCCAGACTCAAATGCAGAATGCTTTTAAAAAAATAATATTTTCGGCCGGGCGCGGTGGCTCAAGCCTGTAATCCCAGCACTTTGGGAGGCCGAGACGGGTGGATCACGAGGTCAGGAGATCGAGACCATCCTGGCTAACACGGTGAAACCCCGTCTCTACTAAAAATACAAAAACTAGCTGGGCGAGGTGGCGGGCGCCTGTAGTCCCAGCTACTCGGGAGGCTGAGGCAGGAGAATGGCGTAAACCCGGGAGGCGGAGCTTGCAGTGAGCTGAGATCCGGCCACTGCACTCCAGTCCGGGCGACAGAGCGAGACTCCGCCTCAAAAAAAAAAAAAAAAAAAAAAAAAATTTTCAAATTTTAAATAATATTTATGGGTTTTTCAATCTGCCTAGTCCTCCTAATCTTTTCCATACACATTTTTAAAAGCCACTAGTCTGTAGTAAAGAGCCAAAACTTTTTATAACTGAGGAAAGAAACTTTTTATAACTGAGACTGCAAACTAGTAATCTGTGGACCAAATGTGGCCTGAAATGGTATTTTGTTTAGCCATATGGCACTTTAATATTTTTTAAAACAGTTGTCAACACATAAAAATGAGAAATTTTACCTCTAGACTTCTAGTTTTGTATGAAAAATGGAAAGATCTTGCAACATGAACACAATTTCCCAGATGTCTAAGATCCGCTGGAGCATGGACGGAATGCCTTCTGGAGACAGTACATGCCTCCTAGGTTGCCCCGGCCCTTACTCCTCTCAACTACCTGATTTCCACCAGGGCCAAATGTCCTGAGGCAGAGTCTAGAGAGACGATGGCCAACCAACTCATTTTCTCTTTTTCCTGGGCAGGCACATTCTATGCTCTATTTCCTATTCTACTTAAGAAGATCATGTGATTAGGTCAGGTTAGTGGAAAGTCAACAGAATGACTAGTCTGGCTCATAAACCTATGCTGGCAGTATTCTTAGCATGCTCTTTTCTTTTACCTTCAAGGCAAAATGCAAAGGATATAATGAAGCACTCTGAGGTCCTAAGAGAGGTGGTCACTAGATACAGAAAGAATCTGTGCCCTGGTGTGGAGCAACCCCTTCCTCAACCAGCACCAGACTCAGGTGGGTAATGGCTTTTACTGTGCTGAGCCTCTAGATTGGTAGCCTACCCTAACCCATGGATCTTTACTGGCATTTCTCATCCGTTCCAACTGCTGTTTTCTCATACCTGGCCCACTTTACTTACTGATACTATTTGACTGGTCCTAGAAAACATTTGAGTTTATAGTTCCCAATCTAGATCTTGCCTATAATTTTATCAGGAAATTTAATGTCTCAGGGCTTCAATTCACCCATCTGCGAAATGATGGGTTGGTTGGATTACGAAATCTCTAAAACCCATACTAATCCCATCATTCAGTTGTCATTGGATGGTTTGTTGGGATTCAGATAACCTTGTAACATAAGGTCAAATAAAATAAATTATTTTTCATGCGAAATAGCCTAGACAATTCACATTTTTAACAGATTACCAAAATTATATTTTAAGTATTTACATCAGTCAATGTGTGAACTGGAGGATAACGATTCAACTTCTCACACTCAATGCTATTACATGCACAGTTCAATAAAAATGGGATATGAGAGGTCTATATACTCTTGATCTTGACCCCTACTGTCTTGTGGTTCAAAGGACAGAACAAAATTTGCATTACTAAATATATAGGCAACAGTAATGGCCACGGCCATTCACAGAGTCAAGTGTAGAAAGCTGTGGTTTGAACATCAATATTTTGCTGCTCATATTTTAAAAGAATGTTATGTGGCAAAACAAAAGTTACTTATCTCAGGAAGAAAGACATAGTTAATGCAGTCGGTTTTTTTTTTCTTAAATGACTTTGAATCTTTTCTGATATTTATCTTCTTTTTCTAGGCTAGTAAATTAGTATTGCTACGTGAGTTGTTTGACAATATTCAAGAGACTTTACCAAAAAGTGTAACATAATTTATTTTCTAAGAAACACAGTATAATGGAAAAATAAATTAACTTACAGTCCCAGACATTTTGTCCAGTTCACTCATGGCCTCATGAATAGCAGCTTCTAAATGGTTATTTAGCTTTCCACTTCTGGAATTAATGAAAACAACACACCAGATTAAAAAATTAAAGAAACAAAACTCAATTTAATTTCCTAATCAGAAAACAAAAGTACCAATTCCACGAGAGAAAGCCAATTTATACTCGCGTTTGGAAAATTCAGATGACAAAACATCACTCTGGGATTCTTACCACTGAATACTAATGATTAAAGTCACAGAACTACTGAAAAGAAAGGTTGAACAGATTGTCGGGCGGGGAGATGGACTTCTTCCTCTTCCATATGCTTCTTCCACAATCTGGTGATTTAGGAAGAAAGTTGGGCCACCGGTTCCCTCTCCCAGAGACACTGCTCATGCTCCCTGGCTCCGGCCGGTCCTGCATTGCTTCTTGTTTCTTTCTCAGGCAGCCTGGCTGTGTGACCAGAGGAAGGGCGGAGGGGCTGAACTGCAGGCTCTAGCCACTAGGGAGCTCCCTCTGCCCTCTCTGAAGCGTTCTGGCTCTGGAGTTGAGCTAGTGAAGGCTGAAATCCCGGGGCCCGTTCCAGGGTGGGAAACAGCTTAACTCTGACGCACCTGAGGCTCTCAGCCTACCCCCCCAGCACATTTTCCCAAAAGCCAAAATGATGTAAATATTTGAACAGATAAAGAATGACAGCCTCAGGGTGCCTATCACTTCTCTGACCTTTTCTCTCCACTTAGCATTCCATTACACACGTTTGGCCTGAATAACACACACGGTGCATCTACCATTTTTGAAGCTTACATCTATGAAGCTGTTGAACTAAAATCAGGTAAATCCATGCTACCCACCCCTGTGGTTATGTACACTTTGCCCATCCTGACTGTTAACTTGTTTTTCCTCCTTTACGCAAATAAGTAATTACCCATTTTTTCCAAATACTAAGGTGATTTTTTTCATTTATCCTGTCATGACAATTACTAGAAAAGCTGCTGGAGGTAACGTTTTCATAACAGGCGGTTAGCATGGGTTTCCATGAGTTAAGTCCTATCTCAGCATCTACCATGGAGACTGGAAATTTGCAGTCCTGGGAGAATTTGGCTTTGGCTTACTGTCGTATTTAGTTTGGTTAGCAGAGTGTTTCGAAACATTTTTGAACTTTAGTTCAGTTTACCATAGCTTTCACTAGGTTTTATCCTCACACACCAGGACTGGACAATGCATACACTGAGTTTCTGTCTACACTTTGAGAACTCCGAGTTTTCCACCCCTGAGTACCATAGTGCTAGACATACCATAGATGCTCTATGTATTTGCTAAACAAAAACATTTGTCAAAGGTGGCCCAGATGGTCCTACGTTTCAAAAAAAAATATGTACTTAGGTCAGTTTAACTGAAAGGAAAAATTAGTGTATTGGTTTTAACTAAATTATAAGGGTAATATGGCATCAACCACTTCCCTTCTACCTTTTGCTGCCCTGTAAGCTAGTCTTTAGCTTTTATATTTTTGTCATTTATTTTTAGAAATTTAAAAACGCAGAGGAGTACACAGGATAAAATAAACCTAACATATTCCCCTCCTGGAACGAAATGTTAATAAATTACCTATTACCTTTAAGTCTTTTATATTAAAAAAATAAAGCTGGAGTCCCCAGTTGTTATCCATCCTGGTCCCATTTTCCCTCACCTTCCCCCCTCAACTTTTAGTCTGCTTTTATACTTTAGTATTGTTTTATGTGTGTTTTTTAAAATACACACACACAAAAGGTGTCAGATACACATACTTGACTTTTTTTCTCCTTATAACTGTTTTAAATACCATCTAGTTTGTATAATCTATTCATTCCTTCTAACTTCTATGTAAGAAGCTTTTTTATTATGCATGTACTGTCTTCCATTTACCTACCCATTCCTGTTTCAAGGGGCCCTGGTCATCTCATGGAGTCAGTCTCAGTTGTTTTCCTAATGAGGTGTCTGCCAAGCAAGCTCCTGGGAGCACTCTGTAAGGCCACCTAGGGTTTGCTGAGGCTGCTTGGCAAGGGTTCTGACAGTATTATCATTGCCATGTTGCCTGACAATATCACACTGTGTGTAGTGTGTTAAATAAATTTATCCTTACTATTTCTTTCGTATGAACATAAGTTTGATGTATTAACATAAGTTTTAAAAGACATTTATTTATTATAAATTTTGATTAGAATATCTTAGGAGTTTAAAATTGACTATATAAAGTTCTAAATATTTAAAATGAAGTTACAATGTTTTAACGAAAAACCTCCAGAGAACCTTGCTTCTCTCACCTTTAATCTTAGTAAAAGAAATACCTGTTATTTATTTTAAAATGTCTATGTGCCAAGTATTGTATTAAAACTCTATATACATTATCTCATTTAATCCTTACAATAATTTGATAGAATAGGTATTATGACAACTGTTTGTATGTGATACTTCATGACTTTTTAAGAATTTGGTGAAATCAATTCTAATTTTGTAATGAAGAAAATGGATATTTGACTATAGTTTTCAAAAGTAATAGTCATAGGTAAAAAACTTTTACCTAACCACGAAAAATTGCAATAACAATTACCATTCAAGCACAAAAACGATTCAACATTACTTGTTGAAAAAAAGTTTCATGAGTTTTGTCATCTCATTCTTCAAGATATTTAAAATATTTGTAAATGCTTTGCATTAATTCAAGCTAAACTAGTATAATGTTTCACCTTTAACACAACATAGTTGTTAATAGAGGGAGAAATGACTACTTTTGGAAGAGAAAATAAATACATAGATGTGGGGCATGAAATTATTTGTATACATCATGAGATTTGAGAGATAAAGAGAGACTCTCCCAGATGTCAAATAAAGAAAAAGCTCTATGAATTCAAGAAATGAACAATTAGTCAAAATTCAGTCTTTCAGTCCAGAGGGCCTCCCTGTGGAGTTTCTTCTACTATTTTCTATTCCCCGCTGACATTTAATAATAAACATTTTTACTAATGGACACTCTAAAACCTACTTGATTAAGTAATAGATGTTCATATAATCACATTTCTAATTATTAATGGAGATAATTGCCACTTGCCAACTTCATTGGCTATACTGTCATATATTATCTTTAAATTCACTAATTTTTTTAAAAAGCCAGGTACACATCTATGAATAGTACAAGAAATAGAAGGGAAATAAGAAATTACAAGTTGTTCTTCACTGTCAGTTTAGAGTTTAAGTGACTCACTTCATCCAGTGCGTAACAAATATGGGTGAGACATAAAAGTCAAGAACCCTGCACTCTGAAACCGAATGCCTGGGGAATGTATGAAGATCTAAGAAAATTTAACATGGTAAGTATCATTCCTTGTTTTAAAGTGAAAGTATGATTTATTTAATCACTTTATTGTTTTCCAGATTCACAAAAAATCTGGTTTCCCAAGAAATGTATACATACCTATAGACAGAAGATTTGCTCCTCGCTTAAATGAAAACCATAACATATGTAAAAGCTGTGGAATTTTTCTTTAATAAAGCTATTTCTGCTTTTAAGTACAAAATTGCCCTAAGTAATGTGTTAAATAAATATGTTGCTATTAGTATAGAATTAGAACATACATTTAAAGATATTTATTTGTTGTGCAGTTTGTTGTATACTTTGAGGATACTGAGGATTAAAACGACTACATAAAATTCTAAACATCTAATATCACGGTAGAATGTTTCAACTGGCAAAAATAACAGATAATTTTCTTTCTTTCACCTGTATCTTTATAAGAAAAATAGCTATTTACTAAATGACATGTGCCAAATACTGTGCTGAGGCTCTGTCTATATTATCTATGTTACAACAATTCTAAAGTAGGATTATGCCCATTTTAGAAATGAAAAATTTAGGCTCTGGGAGATTTTGAACATACGGCTATGAAGTGGTAGAAACAGGACTTGAGTCCAGGTAAAAAACCAACCTCTTAATTATCTTGTACCAAATGACACCTTCCTTTTTCAGCCTTTTCCTCTTTTCTTCTTCCCCTCAGTCTATAAAAGCAGTCAAATCTTTGTCATTTAAAAAATTCTTTCTTTGTTATTTTTCAGAAAATTTTCACATTATGGGTAGAAAGAAGAGTAAATAATCTACATCTCCTCTCCCTATTTCCTTATTCTCATTTAATCTTCAACCCATAGCCACTTTGTGTGTATATGCATCACCCTATTGGAACCTGTTCTCATTTAAGTTTACCAATGACCTTCAAATTGTCCAATCGGATGGAGATTTTTCAGTTTTTGTCTTACTGGACCTCTGTTGATCACTTTATCAGTCTTTGACTTCTGAGACTCTATCTACTTTCCCTGATTCTCCTCCTCCTCACTGACCATTCTTCCCGTCTTCTTCATTCTAATGCATGTTCAATCCTTAGCCTACTATTCTTCAAATTGGTCAAAGTATCTTTGTGTGACTTCAGTTATTTGTACACTGTCAAATACCATTTCTCCCTGGTTTCAGGCATGTATGTCCAGCCTATCCTACAGGCACCCCAAACTGTACTCAACAGCTTCCCCCGTAACCTCCACTTCAGTCAGTGTTTCTACAACCTACCAAGTCACCCAAGCTGAAAACCTGAGAGCTGTCCTTGATTTTGTTCCCTTTCCTTTACATTCTGATAAATTACCCCATGTTCTTTCTATTTTACCTCCTAAGTATTTCTTGACCACATTCCTTCTCTTCCATCCTCATCCCCAACTCCGCCAGCTCCTGGTTTGGGTCCTCGTTCTCCCTTGTATTCTGCCATGGCTCCTGAACAATCTCTTCATCTTCAATATTGTTGCCTTAAAATTTGTCCTCCTACACCGCCATACCTAAGGTGAAAAATGCAACCACCTGCTCCCTTTAGGCACTTCCAAAACAGTAAAACATCCTATTTGCCCTTACTAGGCCCTTTTTGATCTGGTTCCTGCTTATACTTCTTATAACTTCCCATCCGATACTTTATAGTCCTCAAAATCCAACTGCTGTTCTCATCTACACACTATCCCACCCCATCTTGGTCTTTGTTTCCTTTGTGTGGCTGATGCCTATATAGTGTTTAAGGCTTGGCCCACATATCATCCCCTCTAGGAACCCTTCCTTTACCTGCCCTTTCCCTATGACCTCAAAATATAGTATATATATTGCTGTTGTTGCAATTTTGACATTTGAATTATTTGTTTCTGCATCTGTCTGTTTCACTAAACAGTGAGCTTCAGGGACTGTAGCACTGTTCCTGGCACAGATTTTTTGCTAAATTTGTCTCCTTAAATTGGGAATAAATGCATAAATTAAAAAATGATTTGTTTCAACATATAATTTATCAGTTGTGGGACTTTCAACTAATTATTTAAACTATTTCAGCCTGAGTGTCCGCATCTGCAAATGGACTCAGTAATTTTGGCCCATCTTGTGACTGAGAGAAGAAAAGGATGAATTTACAATTACATGTGCAGAATGTAAAGCATTCTACTAGGCATCGAAAAGGAAAGTCTGTCTGCTTAGACAATAGTATGGTAAATAAAGTTCTTTTTATAAGTGTTAGTTTTGTATTTTCTACTTTTACTTCTCCAATCTGTATTCTAAGTTTGTGGTTATCATGAGGAGAATTCCTTTAGATAGATCTCACATTAATTTACTACAAATAGGAAATTGGCTTTGAAGAAAAATTTTTAAAATTGTAGTTTGTTACTCGTTACCTTTCAGAAATTGCTTAATAGCAAATACATGGGGAAAATTCAGCTCATTTCAAGGCAGTGTATTTGAATATTTGGAGGAGTTATTTTATTTCTGTTACTAACTTTATTTTGTACATAATCCAAGTAACTGGCATGTTTCACTGTAGGAAACATTTTTAGGGCTCTTTTATACCAAAGAAATGGGTACTGTTGAATAGTTTACAGCAACTGGCCCACTGCAAATTTGTGATGTAGGTAATTTGCAATTTTCCTCCTTTCATGCAGACCTTGTATTAATTTTAGTGGCCTTATCTTGTTGCTAAGCTCTGCATAGCAAGTGTGCTTCAGTAAGAGTAGAAGGGACCCTGATCCCTGTTTTCCTTACCAGGTCTAATTGTTATCTGGCAATTAACTTGGCCTTTCACACAACCAATACCAATTTGCTACCTTTTAAAGGAGTCCAGGACATAGAGACATAGGAGTTTGCCCCTTGCAGCTATCATCTTTTCAGATACCTTTTATTGAGGTGAAGAGTCTTCCTAAGATTTGTTGACTTCTAAAATTATGCCTCTGGCCAGAATTATGGGAAACACCATAAAGTGAAAGAGAATGCTTTCTAATAGATATTACTGATATCATTAGATAAGCCTTCTATGCAAGATACACTACGAATCATTCTGATCTCCACTTTGTAAGTCTTGATGTACAAACAAAAGTTAAAATGGTATTTTTAGGAAGATGATAATACATAAACACATTAAGCCTATGTGTCAATATTTGGGGGAAATGTGAGGATCATTTTGCAAATGAATAAAAATTAATTAATATGTAATTCTTGGTTGCTTGATAATGTGGAAATTAGTATAGCAACGGAACAGGTATATCAATTACACATTTTTAAATAGCTTTCTATGTACATATAAAGAAGCACATTTGTAGTTCTCTACCTTAATATGCAATAATAGTTATGATACATAAACATACATTGTATCACAGTAAAAACTGTGTTTCGAATATTATCTGCTTGTCTGTACTACATTTATTCAGAAAATAAATATTTAGAAAAACTTGAATAACACTGGCCTGAAATTCAACTTCTTGTTGTAATTCCAAAGAAAACTTACTTTCAAGTCCACACCCCTGATGCAACAACAAAAAAATCTTTATTTTGCATCACTTTGACTAGTAGTTAATCTGCCAAAATTATTTACGTGTACAACGAGGGGTATTTACTCCCCAAATTATTTGAAGTGCAAATGGAATGATTCACTACACTTCCAGAGCCTATTTAATTCCTATATGTTGAGAATATGAATTATATTTTATTTTCCACTAAATGAGAGGAATGAAGATGCAGGGAATGAAGAACGAACTGATGAAGGGGCAGATATTACACAGAGTGTAAACATAAATTGTTAAGAGGATATTTTCTGTAATCACTAATTTGGCTTGTCTATAACGGTCCTCTTTGGTGGTAACAAACTTTACTTAGGCAGGTCACAACATCGACAGAATCAGTGAGATTTCATTGTCCCTTTGATGAAAAAACAGTAAATTATATCCTTGAAAAACAAAGTAAAATCTTTAAAAAGTGCTTACTTTCTGTTCCTTTTCCGGACACGGCTGTAGGCTTCCAAACCTTCCGTTAGTGTCTTCAACTTCTCGGGCTCCACCTGAGTGAAGGTATGAAGACCAAACCACATTACCCAGACCTGTAATTGTTAAACATGGTGTTTACTTTCCTGCCGTACGAGCAGGTGCTGCACTGGCGGGGAGGGGAGCCTTAACCTTCACTGCCTTGTCAAATCTTCTGTTCTCACTCAATCATTAGAGGTTGATTCTGCGGCTCCAGGCTGCAACATCAGTGGAACTGAAAAGCTGTTTGGCTTTAAAATTGTCAACATTTTGAAAATAATATTTTGGGAATAAGATCTGGAATTTAAACAACCTTCAACTCACAAAATCATAAAAATCAGAGATCCTGGTTCACTTTCTTTGCAACTGCAAATCTGCAGTATCAGACTACTGTGATCAGGGGAAGACAAGAGTGGTAGTTAGTGAAGTGAGTGGGCTTTGGAGCAAACAGATCAAAGTTTGAATCCTACTTTTCACTTCCTAGTAGGAGTAAAACACATTTTCTGAGCCTCAGTCTCCTCCTCTGTAAAATGAGGACAATAATACCTACCTTCCTGCTAGAACTGCTGTGAAAATTAAAATGTGACAAGTCTTGTTGAACACTTATCTTAGCATTCAGCAATGATCATGACCTAGTACACATTTGGCAGTGTACAGAGGCCACCAAACATGAGAAAAGGGTGTTGCTACGCCTTGTGGGTGTGTCCTTTGTCCTATCTTGCTTTCTGACTGCCAGTCTGTGTGTAGTCAGCTATGTCAACAGAGGTCAGCCACCAAGGGTGGTGGTGGGGATATGTATGGGTGTGGAGCAGGCAACCTTTGCTACACACCCCTGAGAATGTCTATCATGGTTCTTGAAGCCACCTCCCCACAATAAAAACAATTAATAATTAGTAAAACTTGTATGTGACTTGGGAATAAAAACACTTTTAGAAAAACATGGCTATTTTTATTCTGTAACACACACACACACAATCTAAGTAAAAATAATGTTGCTTGCTGTGTAAGCATAGTTTCAAGGCAAGTAACTCAGCTATTCAATTGGGGTGAAAGCCAGCCACTTTACCCCCATTTCTCCTCCAACCCCCAATCCACTGTTATATAAAGATACAGAGTTAAACAAAATGCCTCATGGGTAAGAAAATAAACACTAATAAACAATGAAATGATTATTAACTTTTGCCTTTGTATCCTCAAGATTGACTCATGAATGTCCTTTAGAAATAACTTCTCTATGACCCCTTCAAATCTAGAACACAGTTATGATTAACGAGAGGTTTTCATTATTAAGTCTGAAAACAAGCATTTCTAATATTCAATGAGAAAAACAGTCAAATACCGGAAATGTTTTCCTTTTCATGTTTTTGTATTTTGCCCGCACAAATGTCTTATACACAAGTTCATACATACCCAACTCACTGTGTGGCAGCACAAGAGACAACTTTGTTCCAATAACACTTCACATAAAGCCCTAATGGGTTACTGGGACCACTGGAAAAGCTAAAGTAAGCTAAATGTATCCATGTGTTATTTAAACAAAAAAAGGTGCCTGGATGCACTTTCACATTTCATGTTAGAAATGAGCCTCCATCCTGTATTCACTCACATGAAGGGGATATGAAAAATGCTTTGCATATTTCAGTTTTGTAATCAATAAATGATTCCACTTATATTTAAATAAGCTTCTTGGCAGCAGGAAAGGAGTTGTGCTATATAACATACACTTCTATTAGAGTTAAACTGGTGTAGCGAGGGATTTCAGAAGGGGTTAATCTGGTCACAGAATCAGATTCACAATGAAACAAAGCAAGACACAGCAATTAAAACTTACCCCATTGGTCTTAATTTAAAAAACAAAGTTAGGTCAGAGTATTTTTTTAAGTCTTCAATTTTTATTTTTAATTAATTATGGAATAAGGGACAGTAAAAACATTTCTTGTGCATTTATTATGTAAAAGGCACTGTTTTATCATTTAATATGATACTACGGCAAACTAGTATTACTTTTATAGTATTACAGATGGGACTTGGTGCATTTAAATAACATGGCCAGAACTGAAACTCAGGTCTGACTCCAACGTGCTCAACTTCTCTCCACCATACCAACTCCAACGTACATTGAAATATAGTCATTTTATATATATATATATATAGCATTTATATATATAAAATTACACACACATATATAAAATACACACACACACACAGGCACACTAAAAATTTAGGTCAAACTATTTAAAATTATATTTCTACAAAATTTAGATAACAACTTGCCCAAATTTATACTCAATTTTTTTATGCTTGAATAATTTTCCAGGGATATTTTTTCTGAACTAATACGCTACCATGGTTTCTTCATTTAAATCTGCCTCTAAGCCTCTAACATACTCTTATAATGAACTATATTATTTATAAAGGATTAAATGACCTTGAAAAAGAAAGCAAAGATAGTCTTTCTGAAAGTAAATATAAGTAAGATATATACCGCTGTGCATTTCTGCTATAACAAGATCGTACAGATTCAGAAGAAAGTTTAGTTTGTTTCAGGATTTCAGCACTTTACTGTGTTGTGAAATATATATGAAGAGTGTATGTTTTTTCTGGGGAAATATTTATACATTTGAAAAATATTCAAGAAACTTTAAAGATACCCTCCCAAAATGGTATCAGAGAACAACAAAATAAATTCAGCTTCTAGTTAAATAGAAATCATGTTTAATGAACACTCCCTTGTAAATTACTTAGCTAACTTGTAAACTTAAAAAAGTACGAGGAAATCAAATACATAAATGTAACATTAAAAAGGTTAAACACACACAAATATTTTTATAAAACTTACACTAAAGGAACAAGTAATTTAAGATAATACTTTTATCTATAATTAAAATCTTGTATTCTTGTACAATCACAAGCCAGGAGTTTCACAAATTATTTAACTCTATCTTAGTGAGAATTTAGGAGAGGGCTTTATCTTTTATCTTTACTCATCATCTACCCACACAGTTTCATGCTGATAGCAATGATGCTAATAGTACTGGTCATCATGGTGTAACTCCTTACTCATGTCATTTAAGAATCATAAAGTTACCTGGAATTTATATGTATTCATAGTTCACTTATTAATGTATAAATATACACATACATTAAATGTCAATTTTTTTTTGAACATGGTCTCGCTCTGTTGGCCAGGCTGGAATGCAGTGGCGTGATCTTGGCTCATGGCAGCCTCGAACCTCCTGGGCTTCAAGTAATCTTCCCACTTCACTCTCCTGAGTAGCTGGGACCACAGGTGTGGGCCACAATGCCCAGCTAATTTTTAAAAATTTTTTTGTAGAAACAGGGGTCTCATTATGTTGCCCAAGCTGATCTCAAACTCCTAGGCTCAAGTGATCTGCTTGCCTTGGCCTCCAAAAGTGCTAAGATTAAAGGCATGAGCCATCGTGCCCTACCAATACTTTTTTGACTATTAAAAACTCTTCTTTCATTCAAATTGTTTAGATACAATAATTCTTCAACATAAATAGTTTTACAGTTTGTTCAGTGTGGATAGAAACATATTCATAAAGCCAGACATTACTATGTGGTGGATGATTAAGAGTTTTTCTGAACAAGGCTAAATCTCTGGTTGCTTATTTTGTTCAGAAGGCCCATATTACACATTTGGTAATTTAATTAAGTTTTTGATTTGGTGTCAGCACAGTGGGACCTCATGTAGCTCAGAAGAAACTTAAAGTCTGACAAAAGAAGACATAAACCCTTCAGAGAGGTACACCAACCCTCGAAAGAGAGGTATAGTACATATTTGAAGAACCTGGATCTGGCTGGACAAGGTGGCTCACGCCTGTAATCCCAGCACTTTGGGAGGCCAAGGTGGGCAGATCATGAGGTCAGGAGTTCAAGACCAGCCTGGCCAACATGGTGAAACCCCATCTCTACTAAAAATACAAAAAATAGCTGGGTGTGGTCGCTGGCATCTGTAATCGCAGCTACTCAGGAGGCTGAGGCAGGAGAATTGTTTGACCCCGGAAGGCGGAGGTTGCAGTGAGCCGAGATCACACCATTGCACTTCAGCCTGGGCAACAGGGTGAGACTCCATCTCAGAAACAAAACAAAAAACAAACAAAAATGAAGAACCTGGATCAATGATCCTAGATCACTTTTAAATACAGCTGGTTAACTGGAGATTACATTAAATTTTTCTGCAGGCTTTAATCTTGGTAACACCTCTCTTTGTGAATTCTTTGGTGCTCCTTATTGCTGAAGCAGAGCTGTTGTGCAAACATCAAAGAATAATGGAGCACTAGCCATATCATTGATCTCATAACAGAGTTGACCTCAAGCTCCCCTTTTCATTCTTTACTTCCCCATTCCATTTCTTTAAAGTCCTGTTGCTGGGGAATGGCATAATGTAAGGAGTGCTAAATTTAGAGTAGAAGACCAAGGTTGGGACCTGGCTTAACTACCCGTGATTTGTATTCTTTGGGATGCCACTTCTCTGAGCTTCAGTTCTCCCATCTGTAAAATGGTGATAATTCTACACATCTTTACGGGTTATTGAAAGGATCTAAAATGACCACAAACATGAAGGTGCTTTATGAACACCAAAGCAGTCCAAAGTGCCACTGGTGGTATGTAAACTTCTTTTAGGTAAAACATGGACAAACCTTTAAATATTCTTTTTTAGTTTTTTTTAGAGACAAGGTCTCCACTCTGTCACCCAGACTGGAGTGCAGTGGTGTGATCATAGCTCATTGTAACCTTGAATTCCAGAACTCAAGTGATCCTCCTACCTCAGTCTTCCAAGTAGCTAAAATTTTAGGGGTGCACCACCATGCCTGGCATGCTCACTGCAGCCTTGACCTCACCGGCTCAAGTGATCACCTTACCTTAGCCTCCCATGGAGCTGGGACCACAGGTGTACAGCATCATGCCTGCTAATTTTTAACAATTTTTTGTAGAGATGGGGGTTTCATTATGTTGCCCAGGCTAGTCTTGAACTCCTGGCCTCAAGTGATGCTCTGATCCCGGACTCCCAAAGCACTAGGATTATAGGTGTGAGCCACTGTGCCCAGCCTCCTTTGCAAATTTTTAATAGTCATATTATTCATATAAGTTTACATTAGAAAAATACAAGTAACATTATGATTTTACACATACAATATCCTAGGATAAAACTAAAGTTGTTTAAATTTAAAAAGTGACTTGAATAGTGCCTAGTACATATGTGCCTAATAAATATTTATTGAATGAATCAATTAAGTGATAAATTTAAAGAAAAAATTTAAGTAAATAATATATGTAATATGCAACTTTAGCTGAAGTCTGGGAAATATAGCTGTGAAGTAGAAAGCAAATATGAGGCATTTATTAAGTTCATTATCAAACATTTATTAAACAGTAAATATTAAAAATAATATATATTTTAAAAAATAACATCTTCAAACTGAAAAAATTCCTGCTAACTTAAGTGCAATATTTCAATATTTTTAAAAGACTGGGAATTAATATTATGTGATAAATAATTTAGGGTAAAAAGTTGATTCACCTGTGACAGAAAAGATGAACCTAATTGTTTTCCAACAATAGTACAAAGTTCTCATGGCAGAGTACTAATCATTCCTTTAAATGAATCCCAACTTTTTCCAATGAACTAACCAAATTCTCTTTATCACAATTTAGTCAGTGGCATTATCTGAGGCCTTTTTCGGTGCTTCCTTTCTTCTTCACTTTGCATAGCAGTGTTTTTAAGCACTGGGGAACTACATTACAGGATGGGGGTAAATCCATTCTAAATGTGACAATAATTTGCATATCAATCCACAACACATAGATAGAAATAAATGTTTCAGATAAGCTTGTAATTTCTAAGGAAACAATGCTTAAAAGTTCATGTAACAGAAGCAAGTAGTTGCCTCGGACCTAGATTCTATTTCCTGCTTCCTATCTGAAATTGTATGAACAAGCTCATGTAGTCTGTGTTGGGCTCAGTTACCTACGTGAATGAAGACAGGCCTCCTAGTCCTCTTTAATCTGGCTCAGGAAAAAAGTTCACAATATTTCACAATTCACTATAGTAAAGTTTACAGTTGTTTTACTCAGCTTAGTCTTTTTCTTGATAGTCACATTTTTGGTCTTCGCTAGTTCTTCATTTTTATTATCTTTCAAATTCTGATCAGGAATTGACTTTGTTGGCCTGGATTTTATCTTTCTTATTACTTTTGAAAAACTATTTTGCTCCCTTTCAAGGAGATTCTGGTGCTGACAGGCATTGATTGCCTCTGTCACACTACCAGCCAAAATGCAACCCAAGTATTGTGGATGCTGTGGTACAGAGACAAGGATTCATTTCCAACAGCGGTCAAGAAAATAGATAAGGCAAAGTGAATGCACCAAGAACATTCTCAACAGAGAATTATAGTACCAAAGAATATAAACAGCTAACACTGATCAACACACAAAGAACGTTCTTCAAAGTAAAATGTCTGAACATCACAGGAGGGCGCACCTCCCAAAGTTAGTTCTCCGGGCTCGGCTTCTTAAGTTACCCACCCCCAGAATGCGAGGTAAGTTGTCTCTGGTTATGCTCCACGCTGTCAAAACACGTGTGCGTGTGATGCTGAACTGATATACAGAAAATGTATTGCCCCCCAATAAATTTGGTTATGAGTTTTAATAAAGATGAATTTTGTCGGTTTTGAATGACTATTCAGAGAGCTGTTTTTATCTCTACTTGCCAGAAATAATTGTGTGGAAGAAAGTCAAAGAGCAGTTTTGAAGAGGGAACACCCTACCCACTTTGAAAATAATGTCTTCATTTAACCAAGTAGTGTAGAACAGAGACGCAGACTTTTTTTGGTAATCAGGTATTTCTGCAACTGTCCAACAACAGTCATTGAAAAGAAACATTTTGGTGCCAGTCTAGTAATAAATTATTTCTTAAATTTGGCTTGGGTCAGAATATACATCAAATGTAAGAGCAACGATATATGAAGACCAAAGGGAGGATGTTCAAAAAGTAAAAATGATGTATGCAGAACAAAATAAAAATTTTAGTTTTTGATTATTACTGCTTGAGAGGCAACCCTTTTAAGCCAGTTAACATAAAATCAAAGATGACAGATGATAATTGTAAAATATATTTTAGAAAACAAGAGCATTTTCTTTATATTTAAATAGTTAATGAAATAGGTACATAAAGATAACCATTTCCTCCATAGTTGCATAGGCTTAAAAATGTTTGCATATTAAGACATAGAGGTGTAATGTCAGAGGTAGCCATTTTCTTCCCAAGAATTCCCTAACCTTATGCCAAGGTCTGGAAGTTGAATCTGTCTGATTCTGGCTATGTACGGAGCACAGCACTGAGGTCTTATTCCTGGTCACTGAGCCACGAACAATAAATGGTTCATGGTTCAGAGAGAAACTTGCACCAGTTATTTAGAACAGGTATAACTATGTCCCAGAATGTACTTTTTTTTTTTGAGACAGAGTGTTGCTCTGTCGCCCAGGCTGGAGTGCAGTGGCGCGATCTCCGCTCACCGCAAGCTCCGCCTCCCGGGTTCACGCCATTCTCCTGCCTCAGCCTCCCGAGCAGCTGGGACTACAGGCGCACACGACCACGCCCGGCTAATTTTTTGTATTTTTAGCAGAGACGGGGTTTCACCGTGTTAGCCAGGATGGTCTCGATCTCCTGACCTCGTGATCCGCCCGCTTCGGCCTCCCAAAGTGCTGGGATTACAGGCGTGAGCCACTGTGCCCGGCCCAGAATGTACTTCATTACAAATTGTTAACCAAGGGAAAAGACATATTAGGAAGGAGATAGTACTTCCTGAGTGGTAGAATACAAGGCACATAATGTCCTCCAATGCTGTCACATAGCTTCAATCTTAGGAAAGTAATACATACAAGCAATTCATCCCAACTTTTCACAGGCTGTTAAAAATCTCCACTAATTAATATTGTTTTACGTGTGAAAGAGAGTTATGTGGGAAGGTAGAGGAAGAAAGTCTGAGTTGATATTTTTTTAAGAAACATTGAGGAAAGAGGAATTTTGAAGTTCACTCAACAAACCGAGTGCTTTAAAACGCTTCCAAGTAGAACTCCTGCTTGAAATTAACAGCCAACACTAACTTATAATCAGATATGCCGATTTGTACATGTGCTGTAAACATACTTATGAACTATTTCATTCATTGAATATAATCCTTATAATCCTTTACTCTCAACCTGGTTAATAAATCCTTTATACATGGACAATGCAGAGGTAAACAATAACTAAGGTCAAATTACCACAATTCCATAATGGTGGAACCTAAATTCATAAGACTATCTACCATAAAGGGCAGAGAATAGGAGGTTAATGTTTACTGAACCTCTTTGATGTGCCAGATAATAACCTACAGTATTTCATTGAATTCTTAAGGCATCTATTTGAATCGAAATTAATGTTCTCACTTGAAAGAGGTGAGTAGCCTGCAGCTTCTAGGAGATTAATATACCTACTACGACCACTTAGGTAACTAGCAGAGCTAAGATTAGGCTCACATCAGAGTGCCCAAAACCCATGCCTCTTTATGCTACACCTTGCTTTTTCTCTAGTTCTCTGCAGACTGTGTTTATACAGTATTCGATGTCTAGAAACCATACCTTTTAGGAAATCATCTCAGAAACTGCAGAACATGTCTAATACATATCAGTAATCTGCTACATTTACTATCCCTCTAAAGACCAAAAAGGCCTTTCTAAGATCATAAGCTGACCTAGTCAGTTACTATTATGACTAATGGTGTCTGCTAAAATATTAATGTATTGACAATGGGAGGTCTCAGCCCTTGGCAATTATCAGTGCTCTGATCACACAGCATTGACTTCCTTAGACCAGAGACCATTCATGCAACCTAAAAATAGGAGAGGCACCCAGCTTGTTTTGAAATAGTAATCTTCTACCCTGTCAATTAATTATCTTTATTTTCTATTTTGCCTGCTTCCATAAAGAATCTGGAGTGGCTTGCTGAGAACAAAGCCTGTAACTGAAAATAATAAATGATATATAGTGGGGTGGAGTCAGGGGTAATAAATCTATTCTAAAACTTGAGTTAACATAGATTTTTATCTGGTGGGATCTGACAGAATCTTGGATTCTTTGGTGGACACAGAAATAGTATGAAAGCTGAGAAGCTAAGAAAGCTAAGAAAGTTTAAAATGATAATGTAGGAAAATAGTTTGGCAAATTTTTTCTTCTTAGACACTACAAAGATAAACACTATGGAAAATGATCCCACATTCCACATTAGCAGGGCGGAATTAGAAAGGTTTTACTATAATAAACAAAGTTGGAGCTAGTCTCTGCCTTTCCGCTTTAGACTTTATAAAAATGTCAGGCATTGCCATAGTGTATAGAAGGTAACCTAAGGCAATGCTTACCTTTCTAGAGGCAGAAGTCCAGTTATTAATGTACAAGGCATTATCCAACATTCTTGGGCATTAAGGAGTTCTACATAAATAAAATTACATCCAAACTGGTTCACCTGAATGAGTACAAATTTTAAAAAGTGTTCTACTAGATATCTCTCTGAAATACATCATGTTTTGTCTTATACAGGTATTGAACATAGTTTTACTTTTTCTTC
Source organism: Trachypithecus francoisi (assembly GCF_009764315.1). Classification (NCBI taxonomy): domain Eukaryota; kingdom Metazoa; phylum Chordata; class Mammalia; order Primates; family Cercopithecidae; genus Trachypithecus; species Trachypithecus francoisi. Next base: position 94,568,715 of record NW_022681458.1, read on the forward strand.
ATGAACTAGGGTCATCAATATATCAGACACTTGGCTTGAAGTCGGACCTGTGTTTGAGATTTTACCTTTTCTGGTGTTGTAAAATGAGAACTTTGACTCACAGAGCATCACTAAGTAAGGTATTGGGAAGTCTTGTTTTGTAAACTATAGAGGAAAAAAGAATGTTTGTGAAGTAGTACTTAGTTTACTTATGTGCAAAAGTGTGGTAGGTCCTGAAAAGACCAGAGCTTTTTAAAAATGCTGAGTCCTTAGAGCTTCTGAGGCTGTTATACCTTGCTTTTTAAATGATAGATAAATGTTTCATGTATTACCATTAATATTTTATTGTATGTTTGCAGTTTTTCACCTCTAAATGTGTGCTTTAAATTAAATTCTCTGAATTACTAAAAATACTTTTAGTCTATAGTGTATCTTGATATAAAGGTTTTTACTTGAGAATCCAAAATGACAAGGTCAGCCAGTGAGAGGAGGAATATATGAATTTACAGCAACAGTTTTATGTTTCCTATTACAATTCATCTATTGCCAAAATTAAGGAAGAAGAATCTGAATTTTAAAAATATTATTTTATAGTGGAATGAATACTACATACTACTTTGCTTATTTAAGTGAAGAAAAATAAGTGTTTCTTGGACTCTTCGATTTTTTTTTTAAAGTACATCTCCCCTAACATCAATGAATACCTCAGTCTCAGGAGTTTTCGAGCAGAGATTAATCAGAAGATCTAGACCATTGTTTAATGTGAGATGTGTTAAAAGTACATGCCTTTACTCTCCTAAGGGCATAAAAAGATATTTAGACAAGGCATTTAGGACAGGAAGAATGTTTCCAGGGAAGGGAGGCCATAATCTTTTTTCTCAGTTAAGCTTTTGGTAAAATGGCACATAAAAAAGACTTAGTTCGTTTGCACAGACATTGTAAAAGAGTTCAATGTCTACATCTTGTATTTGTAGCAGTTCCATTTATATCATAAAAGCCCACTTTTTCTGTTTCTAATTATTTCTTGAATAAACTGTCCAAAATATTTAGGTTTTTCAACCTAAAGAATGTTTGTCTGATCTCTGAGAGTATAGAGAATAAAATATTTTGTGAATAGGGGTATGGAATTCATTTCCTTATCAAATGTACAAACATTATGCCCAGAGTGTATCCTGACAAGTATATATTAGGCATTATGAGCAAGGTTTTAGGACCTCCTAGTCATTTGGAGAAAGACAATCCTTTTATTGTGCTGGCAAAAATGCTTTTGGTTTCCTGTCATTAAACTTAAGTGCCAGTGAAAGTTTGAGCACAGTTGAAATTGCTTTATACAATATACTCTTTACGAGAATAATATATACCTGTAAGAGTAATTTTTATTACCTAGGAAGATGAAAAATTATACATTTCTTCATCATATGGGGGAATGTGCATAATGATCTCCTCCTGGTCAGATATAAATTTTTCTATCTACTTTAAACACTCTGCATATTTCTTGCCTAGGGAGCCAATTCCACCATTTTTGTAAGGGCCGAAAAAAAAAAAAAAAAAAGCCCAGAAGAACCCTACTAATTTCTTTTAAATTGAACGGTAGTTTCATGGAGAAGTTTTCATTTAATTTATATGATCTAATTGTGTTAAGTAGAACCAGACTATGGGGTTAAACATTTCCATATGTTTTAAAGGCCCAGAACTTTTCCTGAAAGGTATTCAGGAAATTCTGAATTCAGACTTTACCTGCTGCTTCCAGAAAAGACTGCAACTCCACCCAGACTGTACCCCCTTCCCAGCTCTGTGTGCTACATGTAAGCACATGCAGGAGATGTCTTCCCCTGGCGCATCTGTTGCCTGGGAGGGCCTTACCCCTGCCACACTCCTGGACCTCCAAAGGCTACCAGATTTTTTTCCCCAGTCATTGACACTTGCCTTCCTCCTCAGTGTATGAAATGAAGAACTAGGTAACTGTAGAGAGGGAAGGCAGAGTGGACCAAATTCTGGAAATCTGGTTCCTGGCTTACAGCCACCCTGAGCCCTAGTGTGATCTATAAATGCTTTACAACTCACCCCTTGTTGATATGATATTTTGTTGACTATAACCATCCCCTCTTCTTTTTATGCTCCAGAAGCTTGTGAGACCTCAATGAGTCATGAAGAATCCTAATTTCAAATCCAAAGAATCCAAAGTGGTGATAACAAAAACCAATAATTGATATCTGAACAAAGGTTAGTATTTGACAATGGATAAAGATTGGTATACCTTCCCTTCCTCTGGGCTTTGTTGACATGAATTGTGAACGTCGTCTTCTCTTACTAATTTTCCAGGCCAGGAAGTCAGTCCTTTGATTTGGCCCCAGACCAAGTCGCCAACATTGAACGTCCTTGGTCTATAATGTATCAATTCATTTGAAGAGGGGGAGTCTGGATTCCTTAGGTCATCTTCACTACTAATGCTTTTAGCATCTGAAGGGCTAGGCACACACCCATTAATGCTTTTGGCATTAAAGTCTCCATTGTAATGGATGTAGTCTTTGACCAGAGAATTTTCCAAACTATTTGAGGAACTTGGAGACTGCTCCTCTAGGACCAGGTCTTGCTTTGCAGTGCTTAGCAGCTCTCCAAATCCCCGACTCTGTCGAGGTCTATTCCCATTAATGTGTGCACATCTTTCCACAGTGTTCTCTAGTCTCTCCTTAAAACTCATCATAGTTCTTTTGTAGTTATTATACCTGAAATTTTCCTCTAGAATTTTATCCCCTGGACAGTTTCTTGGTGGTAACAGTATTGGGTGCTGTTCCCCAGGCAGAAATGGCAGTGTAGAGACATTATTGGACCTTTCATGACAAGGACTGCTGTGGATATGGCCTGGATGATCTAAAAATTCCTCATACTTCCACCTGTTTCGCTCCCCTCTGGGGCTTTGCTCCCCGTCCCACTGTTTTTTGGATGTGTGGCAACTTGCTGACTTGAAATATTCAAACCCATCTCCTTCGTTCGCATTTTTCCCATGGTCTAGATTCTTGGGCAGCCGAACCCCTCTTGAATTCCTCAGCCTACCGTCATGATCAACACCTCCCATGTTCCGTCCATGAATGACCGCACTGACAGCACTGGAGAGATTTAATGGGTCACCAATTGAAGCAGTGAAGGCACTCATGGCACTCAGAGCTGGAATGGGGCTGATCTGAGTTGTACTGTTGACTGCAGTGGTGATGACAACCTGCATTCCCTTGCTGGCTGCATCGACAACTGCTTTGTAAATGGCATCTACGGAAGCATCACCTGGGCCACCCACAACGAGGCCATCCTTCACCTGTTGACCAAGAGATGGGTCAATCCTCGGTTGCAACTCACAAGGTGTATCTTGAAAAGGTGGAAGTGTAGTGTTTGGATTCTCAGGAAGTGCTGTGAGCCCAGGCTGAGTGCTTATTCTTTTGTTTAGGAGAGCTGCATCTTCCTGCATTCTCACCTTGAAGAAATAGACAGGAAGCAGTGAGAGAAAGGGAAATAATTTTAAAGGCCTCAAAGAGAAAGACTATAACTTTAAGTTACCAAAAGACAAACAAATATAACAAGGAAGGAAATATAAAGAACAAGACTCAAAAAATGAAGTAAAAAGTCACTTTGTATAAGAAAGCTTATGTCTTGATTATATTTGCAGGCTGTTTCTTTGGTTAAAATCATTCAACAGATTTTCTAAAATCATCATTGCGAAACATTCTCTAGAAAAATTAAACTTGAGGTGGTTGGACAAAAAACGCACTGAGGTTGGGATGATTCCATTTATCCGGTGTCATTACAAGTCTTTGCAATTTAGGATTCAAAAAGAGTCAAGTCACAGGTAATCAAATTAGCAAAGGAAAAATATTATGAAAGTGATTTCTAACTCACTGATGTTTCCACTTAACTAAGTGAAATACAATATAAAACAAAAAAAATATAAACTCCTTTCTTAACAATAACATGACACTAGTTTTAAGATGGGGTAGTAATACCTGCTCCTCAACCTTTTCAGGCCATATCCCCATGCTGTCAGTAGTGACAATGGCTATATGCAGAAGTGATTCTCAATTGGGAAGTGGTGAAGGGACAGCATACTTACCAGGGGAGCATATCAGAATTCTGGTATAGGAAGGATGAGGGCAGTTTGAAAAAGTGTCCAAGGTTATTCTAATTTTAGCCCCACCCCCATGCCATCTAAGAATTACTGCTCTAGATCCTTGATACTTTGAAGTTTCAGATTTTTTTTCCACAATGATCTCTCCCTTTCTTTACATCCTTCCCTACTAATCTAGAACCTAGGATCTGTCAGCACATCAGCCTCTCTCTTGCTATTATCACCCTGTCTACACCTACCAGGCAAAATCCCAGTCTTGGATCAATTCAACTACCTGCCTTATCTACATCTACAGTGAGGATGCTGAGTATTTGTCTATAGGAATTTGTAGCTTCCAACCTCAGTTGAGGGCTTATTGCTGCCCATCAATCCTAGATCTTCTAGTTAGTTGTCACTCATTTTCCACAACTATTCAAATCTTCACCAACTTCTTCACCATCTCCCAGACTATTCTTAGTAGTTGACCTTACGTAATAGAGAAAATAAAGCCCATCAGGCAAGAATTCTCACAATTTCTTATACTCTGATACTCCCTGCCCCGGCAGCAGACTTCTCTGCAACTATACCTGTCCTAAATTCTGTCCTGCTTCCCATAAGAGGGTTCCGTTCTGCTCTCTGAGGGTGTGCCCTCCACTTACGTTCTGAATCCCAAGCCCCCTTCTCAAGGATCCTGTCTTATTTATTATCCCTTCCCTTTTTTTTTTTTTTTGAGACAGAGTCTTGCTCTGTTGCCCAGGCTGGAGTGCAGTGGTGCGATCTCTGCTCACTGCAAGCTCCACTTCCCGGGTTCGTGCCATTCTCCTGCCTCAGCCTCCAAGTAGCTGGGACTACAGGCGCACACCACCACGCCTGGGTAATTTTTTGCATTTTTAGTAGAGACGGGGTTTCACCGTGTTAGCCAGGATGGTCTCAATCTCCTGACCTCGTGATCCGCCTGCCTCAGCCTCCCAAAGTGCTGGGATTACAGGCGTGAGCCACCATGCCTGGCATCCCTTCCCTTCTTTATGTTCAATCTCTTCCACTTTTTTGGGTCTTTCCTATAGCACATGATTATGTTCATGGCTTACATATTTTAAAGTTTGCATTCATCTACTCCCGACCCCCTGCTGGGGCACTGCCCTATTTCTCTTATGTTCTTCAAAGTTAAGTTTTTTTCAAAAATAAATTTTGTTGTATGTATTTGAAGTTAACACCATGATGTTATAGGATACATATACAGATGGTAAAGGGGTTACTATAGTGAAACAAATGAGCCTATCATCTCATATAGTTGTGTGTGTGTGTGTTTGTCAAGAACAGCTAAAGTATACTTCTTTAATCTATACTCTTTAATTCCTAACCTCCCATTCGCTGTTCCTCCCTTTTGCCATCTGGCTCCTGCTCCCACCACTCCAGCAAAACTGCATTCCACTAAGTCACTGATGATGTCCTAATTGGTAAATCTAAAGGATTCTCTTCAGGCTTTATCTTACCTTTTTTCTCAGTGACACGGTTGAGCACTTCCTCTTCCTTTCTGAATTATTTTACTATGGATTATATATATATATGTCAAAAATATACAAGTTTTCTTCATCATTACTTCTCACCCAAACTCACAGTTTCTTACCCTACTTCAGTCCTATTTCCTTTCTTAGAACTAACCAGCACTGGAGTGCATTCTTCTTACCTCCCTTCCTTGCTTCCCTCCTTTCTTTCAACCTAAATGGGATGGTACTAGATTCTGGATCCCACACCCCCTCCTCAGGGATCCTGCCTTATTTATTATCCCTTGAACATAAAGATGTTCCACTTTCCTGGGTCTTTCCTTTAGCGTATGATTATATTCATGGTTTCCAGATTTAAAAGCACTGTTCTGCAATACTATAGCACTGGAGTCTTGCAGTCTTACAGATCTTTCCATATCAGATTATGTAAGTCTACCTAATTTTCTAAACCAGTAGGTAGATGGATATACTGTACCACAATATATTTAACTATTTCCCTACTGATGGAGTGGTTCATTTTTGACACCACAAATTACACTGCACTGAACATTTTGATATGTGCTTGTTTGTTCACATTTGAAGATTTCTCTAAAATGAGATATTAATACATAGAAGCTGAACTTCTGGTCAAAAGATATTTAAAAATCTGATATGCTATCAAATTACTCTCCAAAAGGACTGTATCAGCATGTAATCAGACCACCAGTAATCTGAGAGAATCTATTTCTGTGCACCCTTATCAGCAGTGGATATCATCAATCTGATGGACACATTACTGTGATAATTTATGTAACTCTGATTATTATTTTCATAAGTTTATTAATACTTTATCTTTCAATTTCTATGAATGATCTGTTCATATCTATTGCTAACTTTTTCTAATCAATTATCCTTTTTCTTTCTGATTTGTAGGAGCTCTTTTTACATTATAGGTGTTATTTAGTATGTATTAGGAAAATATTTTCTGCCAGGTTGTCACTTGCCTTTAGCTTTGTTTAGAATATCCTTGATCACACAGAGATTTAAAATTTTTAGGTAATCAAATTTGTTTCTTTTCCTTTCGACTGCCCTGGTTTTCTGTCATGCTGAAAGAGCCTTCTCTACCCCAAGATTATTTTTAAAAAGTCCATATTTTCTTCCCATGTGGATTTAGTGTTACTCTTTCCACCTATCTCCTTAATCTAGCAGGAATTTATTCACTTCGTGGAACTGAAGAAGTACCATGTGGCTGAAGCCAGGGGAAGAGAGGTGAGTGCTGACGCTGGAGAGGATGGACGGGTGGGCATGCAAGGGCAGTCTCAGTCATGAGAACAACGAGAAATGACGAAAGGGCTTATGAGGGTCACACAATCAGTTTTTACTAACAGCTCCAAAAGAACTGCTGAGATACTTCAGACAAAATTAAAAAAAAAGAAAACCTTCACAGAAAAGACTGGAATGTTTAACAATACTCATGATTGAGAAATAACAGTAAATAGAGGTGAAAGGGCATATAACCTACTTTTTTCACCCTTTCCTGCAAATTAAGTATTTAAACAAACCCAGACATTGTTTTCTTCTAACGTGACACAGGGGAGGAGAGTACCTGAAAGTTCTGAAACAGACAAGCCATGGGGTTATTGTTAGCTGGGCAAGGAATTGTGGACTGTCCTTGGAACGCCTGGAGATTCTGGTACCCCTGGAGAAGTTGCTGCTGTTGCTGATTTGGAGGAAACATCTGATTGTTGTTTAACAGCGACTGTAGATGAGTCAGTTGATGGTTATTCAAAGTATTGTTTATTGATGACATATCACCTACAGTTTGAAAAACATAAAATATAAGTAAATGTGATTCTTTGGAGATTCTATGCCTCTCTTTGTACCTGAGAATTTCTGAAAAAAAACAAAAAAAAAAAAACAAAAAAAAAACTAAGTGCTACGCTTACTTGGGTAATGCTTTTCTTTTTTGCTTCTCAAAGTCTTACTAAGTGGTAAGGAAAGAGTAGCTTTATTATTTAGTTTTATCTTGTATAATTAGTTTTTAAATTTTATATCATGGAAAGACTACTTAGTCTTTCTTTGCTCTATGCATTAGGCAGTCCTTATATATTGAGCTGCAGTGTCATATGATTCCTTGATCTATTATTTTTAGATTTTAGATCTATTTTAGAGGACCTAAAATTAAAGGTTGAAATTAGTCCTATAATGTTTTAGCAATTGTAAGTATCTGACCAGATAATTAAAATAAGTGAGCTGATCAGGCCTTGTTTACAAAATTTAGTTCTCAAGCCATAATCATCAGTAGATACCACATCAAATCATTGATTTGGTTTAGAAATGTGTATTTTGTTTTGTGATAGAAGGTTGGTCACCTAAAATTAAAATGGAAAAGAAAGCTAACAACACAAAATTTGTCATAATCATTCAAAATAAATATTATATAATCAGTAGGATTAACAACTAAATTTATATTCAAAATTCAAAATTATTCTGAAATTACTCTGACATTTTCTTGACGACAATGTCATAGAAATTGTCCTGTAACTTGTAATATGTAAATGAAATATGCTTTGTAGGTTATTTAATTACAAAGATTTCAATGCCAAATAGAACTAATTTTACTATATTGTAAAGGCATCCATAAAATCAAAAAAACATAAATAATAAACACATTATTTTTTACACATTGAAGATGCCATTGACATCATCATGTACATTTCCCTGTTTCCAGACTTTATGGACACCATCCCTACACTTTATATTATAGTTACCTATATCCATCAGTTAAATATACCTGGCATTATTTTCTGACTATTTTGTGATAGGATAATACAGATGAAACACTTTGTTTTTAAGCCACAAAGGTCAAAAAAATAATACTGACTGAGGAAATCTAGTAGCAGCTAGAGGGGCTATCTGTTCTCTTGAACTTGGGCAAACTTTAGTTTTGCATGTTTTTACATCTTGCTTCTTGTTTTGCTAGACAAGCATTTAGTTTTGTTTATTTAGGGTTCACCTGGAAAACACTTTCTCAATCTGTTTCCATCCACAGTGCAGCTGCTCATACTAACCCTGTGATGCCACACCAACGAAAATTCACATGAAAGTGATTTTTAAGACATACCTGTGCTTTATTATTTGAAAAATGAGACTCTACTTGGTTTAAGAGATGATGGGTAGTTAGGCTTAGGTGGCATCAGAATTAGAAGAGAAAGCAGATTAAAATGATATTTAGTATTGCTAGAATAGGGGAAAAAGGAAAAAGTCACTCATGTTTGTATAACTATGGTTGTGTGTGGGTGTTGTTATATTTAGTTCCTTAAGCAAGCTGTGACATAACAAAAACATTTTTAAAAATAGTGTGACAAAATGGAGTTTTTAAAAAGGAGAAAATAGAATTAGAAAAACGTTTCTTTTGTAAAAAATTTGTGAAAAAATTTAACTTACCAAGTAGACCTGTCCCCAGTAGAGGGTTAAGTAGCTGTGGCACCACAGAGTTACTGTTGAGTTTAGCTGAACCAGGTGTATTCCCAGCATTATTAGATATATTCAGCAATGTTTCTGCCATTGACACCACTGCTGTCCCACCAAGTGTTGAGACAGTCAGTGCTGCCACTGCTGATGATGTAGTGGTTGTGGTAGTGGTTGCCTGGGAGGAGGTTGCTATGGAAACCTCTGGATGATTAGCCGTGTTGGCCGATGCCGAGTTCAGGACACCTCCCAACAGCTGGGGATTCAAGGTCATTAATCCTGAGGCCCCATTGACAGCTGGGAGGAACAGGGGGTTAAAAGTAGTGTCACTGCCTGCAAAGCTTGGTAAAGGGTTCCCCAGGGGGCTGGTTAAAAGGGTCTCAGCTCGGCTGTTGTCTGACTGATTGCTTGGCAAATGGTCTGGTGGGGCTGTCATCTGTGTTAATGAGGGTAAAGGGGTATTTTGCTGTTGGAAAAGATCTGAGATGGTCAGATTGAAAGATGGCAGGGGAACCATGGCAGCTGCTTGGGCTTGGTTCTGAAGCAGGGCTGCTAAGAGCTGAAAGTGAACAGGCTGCAATACCTGCCCATCCATGTCACTGGAGAGAAAAGCTAAAGCAGCGTTTACATTCGGGTCGAGAAAACCTAAAGGGTGGAGGTTGATCTCAGACTTGCCTTCTCCTGCTGAAGGCTGGAGGATATTTAATAGATTCTGGTTTAGGAGATGCTGTTGATTCACTGGCAAAGAGATAGGTAGAGAACTGAGGAGGCTGGGGTTCAAGGGGTGTGGAAGATGGTTGTTTGAAGTGCTGTTGGATGGAAAATGAAGTGCGTGCTCCTGGCCAACAAAAGGAAAATCACTCCCAATGGGCAGCTGACTCTGCAGTGGGTTTCCAGCTGCGGTGGTGACTATGACGCCATCTTGAAGAACAGATGTTGTCTTTGTGATGGCAGGGTGGTTGGTGCCCGCTATAGCTATGGAGGATGATGGTCCTGAACCGCCTAAAATGAAAAAAAAAAACAAAAAAATTAGTTATTAATCATGGATATTATGTGAGACTAGGCATAAAAATGCATTAACATAAATTTCAATTTATTTGTTACATGGCACCTTCATTGATTGCAACTAGATTAATTGTAATCAGATCACTTGACATCTCTTAATGGGACTTAAGTTTAGAATATACACTTTTGAAAATAAATATATTGAAGAAGTTAGTTACTGAAAAATAGCTGATGGGTTGTGGTGGCAGGAGAGGTGGGGGGTTTAAAAAAAGAAATAGGTGTTGCTGACTATCAAATAGCTTGTTTTTCACAGGCAGACAACAAGTGAAAGCTGAAGATGGGAGAATCCGTGTTCTTCATTCAATTGGGTAGATAAAAGTAATAGTTTCATTTAAAAAGTTTTTTTCATTAAAAAAGTTGTCTTTATTTATAAAACTACTACTTTCTTTTAGTGAAAAGAAACCCACAAAAGTAGAATGCACATAAAAATATAAAGCAGAAAATAAAAAGTACATATGAAGATAACTACCTATGAAGATAATATTTTAGTTTATAGCTTTCTGGGCTTTTTCTACCTGCGTATCTATACATATGCAGGTATGCATATATATATGCATATATATGTTACATATATTTTTAAAAAATGGAATCATGCTATAATGTTATTTTGTAGCTTTATCAATGTATTGTGATTATCATTCCATGTTAACTTATATATAGCTACAGAACCATTTTATTAGTATCATGTACAATATACTGTACTTTAATCAATCCAGTCATAAGTTTTAAATTATTTCCAATCTTTTACTATTGTAAGCAACACTCTGACAAATATTCTTATTAATATTTCTTTGCCAGTTCACTTAATTATTTTCTAAGGATAAATTCTTAAAAGTGAAATTCCAGGGACAAAAGGGTTTACATATTTTAGAAGCTTTGAATACATATTGTCAAACTACCCTCCTGTGAAGTTGATCAATACACACTTAATTTATATTCCTATAAGCAGTGGAAGACAGTGCTCATTTCTCTCACCAATACTCTATTTATCATTATTTTTGACAATGAATAAAAATAATAATTAAGAATCTTTACCATTCTTAATGCATAAAGACACTTTGGACTTATGATTTCTTAAATTAGACCAGTCTTAAATAGCATTCTTATTCTTCAAAGTCTTACACTAGAGATGAAAATTCTGGGAATTTAATATCGGAAAAGAGGAAATTTCACGTATTTATAACTGTTTTTGTGATGTTCAACCCAAGCCGCACAACAGAATTATCTGGAGAAATTAAAAAAACAAAAACAAACCAATACCTGGGCCCTAGCCCAGACCCGTTGAAAACTCATCTCTCGGGGTACAGCCTGGGCAGTAGTATTCTTTGAAATCACCCCTGGTGATCCAGATGCACAAGGGGTGAGGTAGATAGGGTGAAAACCACATCTATTGAAAAGGAACCTATAATCACTTTTTTGTAAATGGTCTTTCCCCATTGTAAATGCATTGTTTTATGTAATACATGCATTTGACAAATATTTTATCATTTTAAGAATACACATTTAGTTTTATTTAAAAATACTAAACACATATATGGCATAATGAACACACCAGTGTCACTGAAAATCTAAAATAAACCAAACATTTTGGGCGATGTTATACCATGCTATCCTAAAAAACTTTACATTTTATCATGTTACCATTGAGGCTTCATCCAAATACACAGAAATGTTTCCATAGTTGTAACAGTAATATGAATATAATTGTATATTCTTCTTCTTTTCACCTAATAGAATAACACAAGGATTTTTCCTTTCTGATAAATAGACTTTGTATTTATATTTTAACTGTGTAGTGTATGGATTTACTATATTTATTGAACCACTCTGATAAAGTCTGGTATTCATATTTTGATTTTTCATCATTATAGATAATACAGGGATAAGTATCTTTCTACATGTGACACTTTGCTACCTTGAACTTTTTCCGTAGAAAAAATTTCATAACTGGCATGATTATTTTGAGAACCAAAAAGAGGGAAGCAAAAGTTCTGAAATATGTAAAAGTCTATAAAAATAAAAGGAGTTATCATTATTATTGACATTAGTAGTCATAGTAGTGGTGCTGCGGTAATAGCAGTAAGTACAAATCAGCACATCCAACACACTTTACAGAATATCCCTATAGCAAGGATTTGTCATTTTTTCTGGCTGTCATGGTCTACCTTTTTTTTTTTTTTTTTAGTTTTCAGTGTTTTATTTAAATAATGAGATTTTAAAAACCCCTCTTTGAAAATATATAAATATTTATGAAATAATGACCACATTTACCAAGAGTAGGGTAAGAAAACATACCAAATGCTGAAATAGGCATATAGTATACAATTCTTTAAATACTAATTCAGATTTGTTACAAAATTATCAAAACCTTAAACACTTAATTGCTTCTTAAATCTTGCTGCTATTTCCATAGATACTATGGATTATTTCCATTTGGAAACCATCTTCTTAAATTTTTAAAAAACTTTTATTAAACCTTTACAAATGTTTTTAAGAGTTTAAATAAAAAGTCTTATTTACTGGTAATCATTACTTGTGGCAATATCTGTGGCAATTTTTCCTCTCTGCTAAATAATAATGACATATTTAGATGTAGAGATCACAAGTTCTCTAACCAAAAGCAGAACACATTTTCAAAATGCTCTAGAGTGTACATGTCAAGGCTTTGTAGATGAAGGCTTTCCTTAGAGATTATTATAATTTTTAATCTTTATTTTGCAACAGAGAAGTATCCACACTTATGATTCAAGGAAGTAGCCATTTTGGGATAATATAAAAGCTCTATATCTAAATATTCTTGAAGAATTAGAAGAAGCGAAGTATAGATACTCTGGGTGTATTTTTGTCTTACCATCAAGAAAGCGGTGAAGCACACAAGCTGCTTAAATGTACTATGAAGATGAAGGTATAGTTTTTAAAATTTTTCTTTAATTTTCAAGAAATCTATTCAACAAACAGGTGTACTCTGCTGGAAAATAGAATAGAACTAACTACGAAGAAGAAAGAAACAAACCAAAACCAAAAAAAAAAAAAAAAAAACACAACAAACAAACCTTGCTCTTTCCTGAAGGAATTAAGAGTTTAGGTAAAGAAATAAACACAGAAATCTCTCTGTCTTTTTCTTCTCTCAAATATATATTTATTCAGAGTTTATTATGAACTAGAAAAATGTAAAGCTTTGTTCTTATATTGCTAGTATAACTATAATGCAATATGCTAAGAGGTGTAACAGGTGTATAACAAGGAGACCACTGTGAAACTGAACACGTCAGGGAAAACTAGTCAAATGGTGTAACATTTGATCTGGAATGTGCGAGATGAAAATGAAAATAAAAAGGGCCTCTATGCAGAAGCAAGATGATTAAAAAAACAAGCAAAGACAAGGTGATAATAAAGTAGATGGAAGGTAATGAAGAGTCCTATGTTTCCCCAAAACAAAGAAATATGACTGAAAATATTGTGAGGTTTCCCTATGCTTCCGGCTCCTCCTACCCATGGTTGAACCTGCTGCCTGAGATAAACAGTGAAGAAATTTGAAATCATCTTTCCAAACCATTAAAGACAAAAATCATTTCTTATTTATCACTGTATTTCCAAGACCTAACACAGTCTTTGACACACGATCAGCATTCAAACAATATTTGTTGGTACTAAAAAGATTGTAAAATCATAAAACTTGCACTCAACTTTTAGAAGTAGGTAGTTTGATGCTATGTGTTGGTGTGTTTGTGGACAAAAGGAAAGAATACCACCCGTTTGTGGAGAAAGTGAAAATGAACTCTCCAGTGTATTAGTCCAATGCTAGGAGATAAGGGACATTGGAAAGGAGATGGGTGCAAGATGACAAATTACCTAAGAAGGCTTCCAGATAGTTCAAGACGTTGAAATCACCCCACAGAGGGAGAGGTCTATCCCAAATTACTCTGAGTTCTTAAAGTTACTCATTCATGCTTACAGTCATTCAAAGAGGACCCTGAAGTTGATGGGTGCAGCACACCAACATGGCACAAGTATACATATGTAACAAACCTGCACGTTATGCACATGTACCCTAGAACTTAAAGTATAATAAAAATAATAAAATAAAATAAAAAAAGAAATCTTATAAATGCAGGGAAATTTGGAAATTGCTTATTTCTGAACCACTTACTCTTGAATAGGCACTCTCTGGTGAACGTATTTCATAGTTCTGCACAAAAGCTCTATGGTCTGTTGAACCGTGGGGAAAAATGTTTTGTTAAAGCTGTTTTTTTTTGTTTTGTTTTGTTTTTGCAGCCAAGGTATTTTATGCTTAATCGAATAAAAAGGATAGTCGCTGAGATTTTTAAAAAGGAAATTATTCATTACATGTTTACCAGTTAAATAACCAAAAGGCAGCTGGGATCCTGGAACAAGTTAGTAAGTTGGAGTAGTCCTTTACTGGGAAAAAGTGATTATTTCACACTGGCCAGCAGCACTATGAACTGGCATACTTTCTTTTTCTCATTGTCTCTGTTGCTTTTCAAGAGTAGGAGAGAAGACTGGAAAGCCACCCAAACAAACTTTGGTGTGAGATCTCATGCTTAGACACCCAGAGATTAAGACAGTCTGTCTGATGGGGAAATGACAGTGGTAGCTTTGCAGTAGGACAGGTTTCTTTTTTTTTTTTTCTTTTTGAGATGGAGTCTCACTCTGTTGCCCAGGATGGAGTGCAGTGACACGATCTTGGCTCCCTGCAACCTCCACCTCCCAGGTCCAAGTGATTCTCCTGCCTCAGCCTCCTGAGGCAGGCCTGGCTAACTTTTGTATTTTTAGTAGAGACAGGGTTTCACCATATTGTCCAGGCTGGTCTCAAACTCCTGACCTTGTAATCCGCCTGCCTCAGCCTCCCAAAGTGCTGGGATTACAGGCGTGAGCCACTGCACCTGGCCCAGACAAATTTCTGTATGTAAACAGTATTCTGCACACACTTACAATTCATGATATATGTATATGCATATGTGTGTGTACACAGAAATAGTATAAGTAAATTTTAAAGGATATTTTCCTAATATTAATTTAATCCTTGACATGTTTTATCTGTCTCATTTTTAAAACTACTTTTCAAAACAAAGTTTATGTCTACCTCTTTTGATTCGTTTCTCTTCTTCCTGGTCATTGTTTGTATTGTGCTAAACTCTTATATGGCTGTCTCTTAAATATTAATAATATTGTTATACATGTCTTTCTATGTGTACAAGATAGAATATAAAGCTCAGATCAAGAAGACCAATTAAGTATTTTAAAAACCTCATTATACCAGTTTGTTTAGCTGTAATTTTGAACAAATGCTACTTTATGCTAAGAAACCTTTTCTAAATTAATATGCCCAAACACTGATTTTTATCCATAAAATTCAAGAACCTAAGAAATAAGTCATATAGAATGTATATGCCTTCACCATCTGACCTTTATCATTTACTTTGGTAAGTGTACTTGCATTGCAAACAGGGACAATGGTAATCCTTAATAAAAATGAATGCTTGTAGAGATAAGAGAAAATATCATGGCTTAGTGAGTCTAATAAATATAATTCACTTTTCAATCCCATTGAAATAGTGAAATTTTCTCCTCTATATTTAAAGGACCGATTTTTAATGATAACAATAATAAATTGAAAGATAACTTTTATGAGAATACTAGATTTTTCTAGGAGACTTTATTTTCTCAAGCTTTAGTAAGAGGGAATGGTAATGTGTATTTACAAAAACATACCAAATCTCTATATTTGTGCTCTGGATTCTGATGTAAATTGTTAACATTCTTTTATCAGCAACAGAAAGGAAATCTTAGGCACTAGAGGCTACTTTGTTCTATTCACGGGAGGGAGGAACGGGTCCCAAACCAAAGGACTTAGGAGAAGGTAGAGAAGATGGGGAAGGGAGCTATGGCAGTATCTGAGGAAATGCTCTCCACATTCAACAGGGCCAAGAGGATGGGGAGGAGAAAAGAGCAGTAGAAGGGATGCAGCTTGAGTCTCGGAATATGGTGTCTGTGTAGTTATGACTATCAAGGGGATCAGTCTTTTCAGTCTTGTGGTGGTGATAGAGTCTGAGTCAGAAAACGAGGGTTTTTTTTTTTTTTTCCCCTCCCCGTAATCATGTTTTGTTTCCTTTCTTAACACCTATAATTACTCTGAAAACTGTTGGAATTAACTTTAAAATGCTTGGGATTTTTCAGTTTACTCAAGTCATAGGTTTTTTTTTTTTTTTTTAAATGCCTCTTTTATTACATGTTTCTTAATATTTGTGAGAAAACAAATGTTGAGAAAGAGTATAAGTCCCTTGCTGGTAGAATTTCTGTTCTTTAATGTGCACTACAGTACCTAATAGTTAAAACGCTTCATCAGTATTCCAACTGGAAGTCTTATCTCATTTTGTTTAATGAGCAGAGTAGGCTGAGTTTCTAGATTGTGAATATGCTTAGCTTTGTATCCTTTTACTGTACCCTGTTTTACCTGCAGTGCTAAAACAGTGCCTAGCACATCCTAGGTGCTCAACAAATAATTTGCTGAATTACCTCATGGATATTGTAAAACAGTATTGAAATCTATTAGTGGGCTGCAAAATCAATTTAGTATGCCCCAACTAGTATATTTTTGATCAATGAAATAGAAAAGAAAATGTAAAGAACATTGCATGGCTAGGTAGTATTTTGTGGAAGCTCTTTCTGTTAGCTTATATACGTGAGTGCTAGGTAATAATCTGTTTTGTGAGTCATTAAAATCATTTCAGTGGGTCATGGTTGTTATTAAAAAACACCAAATAGAATAGGATAAAACAGAATGGGATAAAAAAAATCAGCAGTTATTACATGTAATAAGCATTTGTTTCATGAAACTTTTTGTTATACATTATAAATATATGTCTAATGGACTGTAATGTAAGTTAATTTCCTATTGTGGGAAGAATTTTAAAAAGTTGAAAAATACTGCTTTAGGATCAGGCCTCTGAGTTGCTCAACTCTGTAGGAGATGGTCTATGGAGTTGTTCTCCAGGGAGCATATTTATCAGGCTACAGTGAGAAAGGGGTTCCTGTGGAGTTACGCAGCACTGGAGCCCTGCTCTAGTATGTCTGTGATGAATTCTCTCTCTTATACTTGTGCCCATGGGTCTTGGATAGATACTCCGGACTTCCCTGGACTAGCTCCAACCCCAGGAATACCTCAGCAACTCCTTCAGACTTCTGTTGTCTAGTTCCACTTTTAATCTGTAAAAAGGTGAGTTGTTACTTCAAATTTGTAAGTAGTATAAGGCTTAGAAATAATTTTTACTTTACTCTTGGCTTGGCTGGCATTAATGTTATTTGATAAAAGTTCCTAGAAGGTAAGAATTTTATGATTTGAATTATTTAGTGCTACATGCATGAAAAAACTAAATCCATTTTGATGACACCATAGGAGTATTTTTTAGCATTATTTTTTTGACTCAAACATTGCAGAATTAACATTACTCCATAGAATCTGGGTACGTTTTGCAACTGTGTAAATGTTTTTTGGACCACTTGATTTTAGTAATAATAGCTTAGGCATCTTCTAGAGAACTGAAGGATTTCTAGTGGGTTTATAAGTGAGCTCAGTGTATTGTAATGGAATAAAATTCTCCCAGTTTGCACACTGGGACAATTTATTTCTTGAAAGGTACAAAATAGATCACTGAATCAGCAAACATCACCACTCTGAGTTCTGTCATCACCTTTGATTACACAGACTCAACGTCTACAGCTGAACATGTTTTAACTCCCTTTTTTTTAATACAAGGTAACGTTAAACCTGGAATATGTAAAAAAACTAAGTGGAGTAACCCTGATATTAGGTAGACCTTCTCAAACAACAAGGCATTGACTATATTAAGAATATCTTACAGCAAAGAATAAATGGCTCGTTTTGCAAAAATTTACTAAAATAATAGACATAGATTTTTATTACACAACCCAGAATTTAGTATAGTTCTGTTGTTTGGTTAAAAAACAAGTGCAGAGGACAATTTTTAACCTATAAACTTTGTGCATCAGATGGGGGATAAAATCTAAGCATTTAAAAATTTGAGTGAAAACACGTTCACTAGCAACTCATGTTTATTCAGTCACAGCCATCAAGGAGGCTCTTCCTCTTTCTTCAGTCTACATTAATCTATGTAACACTGAATTATTTCTATACAAACCTCTCATCTCCTGAGAAGGATACTTTATAGTGTAATCCACTTTTGAGCATTTTTTATCCCTTAATCTTTCTGCCCCTGTAGCTTCATCTAGAAAAAACAGGGTGACAACTCCCTTTATTTTCTTTACTGCTATGTTGCAAGAACAAATGAACAAACAGGACATAAAAACCAAACTCATTACTTTGTAGTCTTTTACTCAAAGAGTTCTTATGTGGTCTCACTATTTCATTGTCTTATACCTACCATATTAATGGCTGTCCTGAGTTTCAATCAAATGTATTTTGTGCTGAAAGAAAACTTACTTTTGCAGTTAAAAAAATATAAGTATATAAATACTCAAGAACACTTATTTATTTGTAGGCTTATTTATATTCTTGTCATGCATATCATTAAGAGTTAAGGCAAATAAATGTTTGAATTATTTTCTCTTCTGGCACAAATCCTCAGAGGATTACATTTTCATGTGTTTAAAAGAGCTGATTAATTTTTTTTTATTAGGAAGAAATAAGAGAACATAAAAGTCATTTTAAAGTGAAAAAAGTTATGTTGTGTTGAATGACTTAATGACTTTATCATACTGGAAGAAGGCAGGGCTGCTAATAAGTATGTTGGCAGAATAATCTAAATCTTTTTCCTTCTTTGAAAATTGTGAAAAACTGCAGGGCAAAGGAAAGGATGGGTCATTGTGTGGATACTAACAGGGCTCAGTCCTCTGCAGGGGCTTGGGTTACTGGCATGTGTTTTTGTTATCTGGTAAGTAGGTGTGCAGTAGTCAGAGGACTAAAGAGGCCTGGGCATTTTGAAGTTTGCCAGGCAAGGGCACTTGATTTTGGAGTCTTCCTTAAGCCATGATATTGTAGGACATGTGCTATAGACACTCACATGCTGAAATGCATCTCTCTTTAAAATTGGAAAGTTGCTTTAAATGTATGTTACTAACGGATTTCCAGAACATACCTGCATTTGGCAGTTTGAGTGTTTGGACTGAGAATTGGGAACTTTGGGGTTTGGATGCCAGATCCAACAGAGATTTGCTTTACAACTTGAGGAATGTCACCAAGTATCCTACTGATCAGTTTCTAAATCTGTTACATGGAAATATTAAACTTTATCTGTAATTTGATATTGAAAAAGCCAGTGGAAATCTGTAAACTTTAAAATGCAAAGTATTTTGAAGCTTTAGTGGAGAGGCAACTTGAAAACACAAAGTAGAATTAATAAAGCCTTGTATATTCATAAGTTTTAGAAATTCTTCCAAGTATTTAATATCTTTTATCGGATTTTGTTACTATCTTTGCCTTCAATTCCCATACTTTAGTTGTATGTTTTAAATGTGCACAGAATTCACATATAGGCCTAAAAATCAATATTTGGATTGTTTTGCATAGGAAAACTCTCTTTAAAAGAAGATTTAAAAATACATTACCAATGGAACTAAGCATTTTTCAGAGCAAGGTATTTCTTATCTTGTTAATGTCTTAATGTAATATTTTTGAACTTTTACTTAGGAGAGTGGAAAAAGGCACTGGATTTAGCAGGAGGTCACCTGAGTTGTGTCTAAGCTCTGTAACCACAGAGTACAGCTGGACCATGTTACCTGCTGGTTTCTTTCATCCTCACTGTGCTACCATGCTTGGAATGACATGATTAGCATCTGCATCTCTTTTAAAGGCCTACTGACACGTCACCTACTAGGAAACCCATTCTAATTTGAGTGAGGTGATAATTCATTAAAAGAAAGGTCACCAAATGTGATTCACTAATAAGGGGCAGTTTTCTTGACATTTTGGGTATTTTTTCTTCTGCACTGACATAAAAATTCTAGTTATTACTTGCTATAATATTGGCAAAAATAACTGACATTCATCTGAAGTATATCAATAGTTAACAAATGTGGCTTTTAACACGCATTGATGTGATTTAATTCATTATCTATTGAACATTTTAAAAGATTTTGAAAGGGAACACAATACTTTTGAGCACTAAATGTTTCAGATGAAGAATTCATGCAGCTGGGAGGAAAATGGATTTTAGAATCAGATGAACCTCAGTTCAAATCCTGAGGTTTTGATACGGAACAGTTACTTTTTTTGAGCCTCAGCCTCCTGATCTGTAAAATTGAACAATAATACTTTATGCTTTAGAAAACTGCACAGATTAGAAATAATATAGGGAAATCATCTGGTACATAATAGGTCCTTGATGATAGATAGCTATAGCAACATTTTAAGAATAAAATGTGGTTTTCTTCTAATGTCTTTCTGGTATCATAGGAATACTCAGTAATACTCCTACAGGGATAGTTGTGACTATCATTTACTGTCTCATTCTGAATGCCTACCTTTAAGGCTCAATGGTTATTTGATGAATGAATAAATGTCAGTGTAAATAGACATTTAGGCTAGGCAATTACAGTGATGGTACATTCAGCTGACACAGTTCACTACATGGCAAAAAGAAACATGGCATCAGAGACTGCTTCAATATTTAGCTCATCAAAAGAATTACATTCATTAGTAAATCAATCCGTTTTCATAACCAGCTGCACATCAGACCTATGAATGTTAATTAGTACTTAATTTTATTAGGTTTAACACTTAAAAAATTCATACTTAGATATTTATTAAGCACATACTTCCTGTTAGCTTACACTAGTTGGTCATATCCATATCATTACTAGACATGTATCCTTATCCTTTTTAGCTATTTATATGCTAACACTTTTCTGACACTAATAAATTTTTAACCTATATGCTTTGACACCCCCAGCAGTAACAGCACAGGTCAGATGTTTTACAATGAAACAAACAAACAAAAATGACCAAAACAGTATTAAATAAGTCTAAACTTGACCATCAAAAGAAACAAGAATATAAGTAAATGTTGGTCTTTTCCATTATAGATGAATTGAAATATATCAATGAAACACATATGCTTTGCACATGAACTTAGACCTGAAATGAAGTAAACTGAGGTAAGGGGTATCAAAATTGTATAATACAATGAGGCTAAAAACGTCTCATTAAAATTATTTAAGGTATGCTCAATAAATACGGTGCATTTTAAATACACCGTATTTATGAACTCTGTATAACTTTTCTGCTAAATACATAAAATAAAATTTTCATTTGTGTCGAGTTATCAAAAAAGAAATATGATGAGTGAGTGAAAAGTTGGAAGCCCCCTATGAGATAAGTATACTGTTAGACACATAAAAAATAAAGTTTCATGAGATTCTTTATACTAAGAATATCAAGAAGGCACTAATAATTTCAAATATCTTCTAAACCATATATATATATAATATATATATATTTAACATTAAGAGGTCATTGAATAGTTCTTCATTAAATAGTGACATCAAAACATAACACATAACACAAGATGTGAAGGATGGCAGGTGTAAGCGGCAACACCAGGAAGGAAAACGCTTTTACTATCAGCAACAAAGACATGTGGGTTAGAATGCTTTTCCAGTATGATGGTATTATACCTACACACTAGCTTATTATTAAAAACCTCAGCAGTTTTCTCATTTCCAGTAGCAATCTGGTTTTTATAGCACACTGTTTTCACGGTGAATACTAATGTCTTTACAATCATCTTTTATTTCCTCCTTGTCATTTCTCACAAATAATTAGTGTTGAATTTTAAATATTTTTTTCTAATGTTTTCATAGTCCAATTTTCTGATGCCTAAGCACCTTTTAGGTGCTTCTGTACAGCTTTTACAACAATTTCTGAGGACCCTATTGCACAAAACACAGGTCTTTTTCTAATGTGCCTGCTTTTAAATAAATTTGTTTCCTTAATTAATAGTGGATGAAGAGATACAATAGATTTGGGTTCAAAACCTTAATGTCAATGGTAAAAATGGTTTAGTTCTACAAGAAGATCAAAAAGCAATTTCAAGATTAAAAATTCTGGAAATCAGGTTTTCAAGCCTTTTTTTTTATTAGAAAACTTAAATTAGCTTTTTTTTTTTTTTTAAAAACGGAGTAGCCAATATCCATTTTTGAGTTTTCTCAAACAAATAATAATAAAGGATAGCAAACTAGGATAAGAAAACACATTAGAAGACAGCTTTCTACTTTGTACAACTTCTAGTTACCTTTTCCTATCCATTCACCTACTTCTGTTCAGCAGCAAGAAAAAAAATCCATTTATTTTTGCCTTTTTGGATTTTCCAAGATAAACTTCATTTACCTGAATACAAACAAAAGCTAGGGAGACGGCTTTTATATTGGCATAGACCAAGGACATGTCTCACGAACCAGGAAACCCTGCCTTGTATGGCTTATTTTGCATTTTGGAGTCCATTGGTTATACAACCAAGTGAAAGTCGAACAATATTCAAAATGACACAGATTGACAACAAATAATGGAAACACATGGAATCCTCTTAGCTGTTAATCTTTCAAATAGACAAATCCCTAGCATTCTGTAAATAACATTATAAATACTAAAGAAATGAAGAGAATTTCACAATGGGGAAAGGATCATTTCTTATCATAATAAATATTTTGGTACAAATTTTTTAAAAAGTAGAAAAGTTTAGTACCTTTGGGTACTTTTTTCTAATAAAACCATACCTGCTTCAGAACTTGTTTGATTATAGCTGCTAACAATGCTGTTTGGTATCACTGGAGTGGAGGACGTTGAAATTCTTGACTGAGGTGGATTGGGATGTAAGGAATTTCCTAAAGCCATGCCCGACTGACTGAGCATCCCACAGTTCCCGCTAGCCTGAATCTGATTTATTAAACCTGCAAGATGGTGGTTGGGGACTGGACTGTTACTGTGAACAAAGTTAGTGTTTGCATTGTGGCAGTGCACGGCTTCCCCTCTTAAAGGTATGTTCTGTGTCAGTGAATTCTGAAGAACACTAGAGTTCATACTGGGATCTGTAAAATACAGCTGGTTAGCAGAGCAAGGCAAAGCAGTATCTGAGGCCCCACAACCCGGGGTACTATTGCTACTCAAGTGAGAGCTTTGACAACTCATAGACTGTAGTAACTGAGACATTGAACTGATGGGAAATGAACCCTGACCCTGCTTCCTTAGCAAGTCAGGTCCAGGTTTAGGAACTGCAGAACTATCCATTTGAGACTGTCTGAGCAAACTCAACACTGTCGTAGGTGGTTGTTTTCTTTTCCGCAGTGAGTCTTTTTGCTGAGACATCAGCTTATCTCTTAGTGCTGCTCGACCACTTTGCCCTTCACCTGTTGGGAGAAGCATGTTGGCAGTAGGAGGGAACATGGTGTTTAAAGTGCTATGTCCTTCAGTGTTGCCACTGCCGGCAACAGCTCCAGAATTGCTACTGCTGCTACTGTTGTTACCAGCAAGTTTGTTTTGATTTGCTAGCTGTGCTTTGGCTGCTGCTGAGAGTAAACTACTTGCTGGAAAGGAGGCAGCATTGTGCTGGTTCAAGATCTGATTTAAAGGCATTCCCAGCAAACCAGGCTGACTCTTTACAGAACCACTTCCGGCAGATGCAGTAGGAAAAGCTGCACTGCTTGGGGTATTTAGTACATTACTTATTCCAGCAATTAATGGGTTAGGGATATCCTTGTACTGATGATGTCCATCGGACTTGGTAGAAGGGCTTGATGGCATTGATGGTCTTGGGGACCCTATTGTTGACCTTGGTGACCTGGGTGGAACCTTAATACCACTACAAGTGGCCTGGGGTCCTACAGGTGGCATCATGAAATTTCCATGATCTGATGATGTGGAAGATGAGCGTGATCTTTGGGGCGATGCCTCAATCCTTCCAATTCCAGTCCCCATCATGTGCACTGGGGATGTCACTGGAGAAGGGGACAGGGAGGTTGAAGCTGAATGCTGAACTCTTTGTACATGACTCCCATGATTCATGTGGCCAGGTTTTACAGTTGGCAATGGGAGATTACTTGGCAAAGGAACAACAGCAGGAGGCATGCTTACATTCATCATAGGTACCTGAGAGTGGACATTTGAATGGAAACTGGTTGGATTAATGATAACAGGGTTCTGATTCACTGGTTTACTAGGAATAGGGTCAAGAATGCCAAGTGGATCTTTCTCAGATGTTAATGGCTTTTTCTGAAGAGCACAAGAAGGTGGAGGAGGGGGAGGTGGGCCTTGGGGTGGTTTGTGGTGGAACATTGCTCGTGGTATTTCCATATTAGTTGAAAAATTACACATTGGTTTTTTCATTACTGGACTCTTTGTAGTCAAGGTTGGGGAAAGAGGTATATTAGTCCTTCCAGCCATTGCACAGGATGACTGTACAGGAGAACCATGTAGCATTACTGAAGGTGGAGAAAGAGGAGTCCTATTCAGGTGAATAGGACTAGAATTGGGAGCTCCATGAAAACCAGGATTATTTCTTGTGAAAACATCAGGACTTCCAAGTGGGTCAGTCCTTGGGGAGATTGAACCATCTCCATATATCTGGGAACCTGATGACGCTGGGCTGGGCAGGCCTCCATGGCTGCCACGGAATGGAGATTTCTGTCCATGTTCACTGCTGCCCAATCTCTGTCGGGGGTAGACAGGGTGGAGTTCTTGTTGTTGGCTTCCAGGCAGTTCTTGTACATATAGCCTTCCCACGGCATTTGATGATCCAATCATTAACTTGAAAGGATTCTTACATTCAGGCATTACAGAATTTGTAATTCCTTCATGAGACTTATTTCTTACTGATCTTGGAGTTGCTGCCCGAGAAGGTACTACTGGAGTTGCATCTGATGTGAAAGAGAAAAAAAGAATTCTGTTAACAGTCTCAACTCTTTTGTGGGGGAGGGAGGGAAGGAATGGAGTAAATCAGGACGGGAGAGGTAGGAAGGACATCTGGAAATTTGAATCTGTAAATAAAAGCTGTGATTCTATGCAATTAAAAATAGTTCTATATATTAATACTATTTTAAACTTTGATTTAAAAAATGTACATTATTTTCCCTTTGTTGACCAAAGGTGTTCGGTAACTGCTCATTGTGCTTATTTACTTTTTATCTGTTGAGAAAGCATGGGCATCTAAAGCAATACATAATGACATTAGCCATTCTAATAATATTTAGAATATGCAAAATCAAGACTGGCAGTCCAGATGGAAATGGTGATATTACTATTTTGTTGGATTTAGAATTTTTAAGAATGCAGTTACAATAGAAAATTGTGATCTGTGTGGCATAATATTTTCTTGGGCGATTTAAATGAATTGCCATTTTCACCACAAAATGTTCACCCTTATAAAAAATGTTTCTGTTATCTTACTGCAACCTTCTCAGAACAGGTATAGTAATATTTCTTTATCCCAACATTGTCACTATGAGAGTAAGACTTAATTTCTGTCTAATGGGATTCCAAATCTCTTATAATGGGAGTAACAAGAAGAATAAATGCAGTGACATTGCAAACTAACCCATGCTTAGTTTCACATCATGTTTCTAACGCTGTGATTTCTTTGCCCTTAATTAGTCATTGTCATAAAAACAGCCACAGCCTTTTACCTCAACTTAGGTAAAAGACTGCAATTCTTTCATTAGATAATTGGGCTATTCAGGGTGGTATGGCCACAAACTTCAATTCTTTTATTAGGATAGGTTTCTCATGTAAAATTTAGTTGAAGTGCTAAAACCTTCAGTACTGGGTTCCAATTGCATATTCTCTTTTTACACGAGTGCATTTCTCCTTCCCTGGCTTTTTGGAATCCCTTCAGTTTTTCTGGAAATCAGACAGAATACAGGCAACAAAAGCAAGCAGACTCATCATTCAGAATTTTCATTCTATCACATCAGAATTCTAGATTTCAGTTTTTTAGCCCCTTGCGATATCTAACTATTTTATAAAGTTATGCCTTTTAAAATGAAAATGGCAAATAAAATTTGTTTCATATGCCAATTCCCACCAACTGGTGGTAGCTGCTTAGAAAGCTGTGTTGGAAAGGAAGCTGAACTCTAGCTGGGCTCCATGAGAAAATGCCAATGAGTCTGTTACAGGCATAGGAGATGAGAATGGCACCATTCAAACTATACATCTGTCATACCTATTTTGAGACTTATATTAGCAAGTAGAGTTACATTCATCTGCAATCATAGGTACACTTACTTAAATGGATAATTACACATTTAAGATTAAATATATTTATCCTATCTGCTAGACACTATACAGGTCAAATCATATCATAACAATTTCTGAGATAGTGGTTCTCAACCTGGGGTCCAAATAAATCTACATAGGGCACATTCAACTAGTAAGAGAATGCAGTGAACATATGTTTTTCTTGGAAAACGTGGACTTCCCCATTTTATCATGGTAGAGGTTCTTTGATAGAATGATTTCTGGATATAATATATGAAAAGTTGAGATCGAATGATATGAGAGAATTACAGTAGGTAAACTCAACTGCAGCTTATTTTCTTGTTAAAAAGAGATTTTTAAAGTTTGTAATTAAAGGAATAAAATGAAAAATATTAATATTCTGGGCACTATGCTTGGCATATAGTGAGAACACTAATATCATTAGCATTATCCTATGACTGACCATGTTCTCTTTAGTGACAAAACAACCTACTTGTATTTTTTCTTGGGTATCAATGTATTTATATAATTATCTACAGTTCAGTGATTAAAAATACAGACACTGGAATTTTTATATTCGACTAACAGAATTTAGATAATAACTGTGGTTCAGAAAAAAATTTCTTCAAAACTTAGGGAAAAATAGTTACTCTCTTAAAAACAACTGAAATACAAAATAAACAAAAGTAAGGCTGATATTTTGTGACAGAGTTGGCAAGTGGAAATGCTAGGCACCCATCAAGTGCTTTCATGTATATTCAAGTAGACCTTCCAAAAGAATAAACAGAAACAGATGCTTATGTATTTAAATAATGGGAGGTGAAAAACTACTAAGTCAGTCTTCTGAACTTTTAAGTATTCAAATCTCAACCTTATGATAATATAGTTTAAAATTAGGAAACTAAAATAAATGCTATGTCTGAAGCTGGTAAAAGTAATCAATCCCATAAAGAGTATCATTTTAAAAGGGAATGGAGGTGTACCTATTATTACCTGTGCTAGTTAAATATTTACCTTTAATTTCAATAATTAAACTTGTATATATAGGTATGACAAAGAAGCCAGATCTAGATTCTGCCAGGGTCTTTAGAAAGGCAATAAGCAGACTCTTTAGAAACTGGTAAAACTGTATGATATAATGTGATGTGAGAGCAACCACAGGTAAGATTATGTCCATGGTAGTATGCAAAAAAAAAAAAAAAAAAAAAAAAAAGAAAACATAGTTACACCTCTTCACATGAATTCTAAGTGTGAATCCTTAATTACCTGCATGACATGGCAACTGTTCTTCTTTGCATCCAAAGCAATCAATGATTTGGCCCCAATTTACCTACATCAGTCTAATCTTCTATTCAAGTCAGTTTCTACAACATCCCTTATTATGCTACACCCATTATGGAGAAGGTTTTACCTATCCCCCTTAGATGTCTAAATCCTACTGTTTTCTAAGGCTGGTCCAAATCTGAGTTCTGCCATAAAGCCTTCTCTGATCACTACAGGTTATACTCTTCACCCTATTTTTCAGAGTTCCGTTGGAAAGTATCAATAATCCCTCATAAACAAATGCTTTGGTGTTTAGCTATATTTATTCTGAATTAATATTCAAACATTAGATTATAATATTTTGGAGAGCATTCATATTCTATCCCTTACAAAGAGAAGTTCCTCAGTTCCAAAGTATAAAAAGTGTAATTCCACAGAGTACACATTGATCATAAAGGGAAAAGGGTATTTCAATAATGGGAAAATCAAATGGACATAGTTTTAACTAAGCAATCAAACTTAATGTTATCAAAATGGGATAAACTGACATTATGGGTCTACTGATGAGGAGCTAACATCATCTATACAGTATTCCTAGCAAAATGTGTTTAGCCTGAACATAAATATGAGGAAAATCCAAACTGAGGAACATTGTGCAAAGTTGGCCTAGACTCTTCAAAAAATTTAATGTCACGAAAAATTGAAAAAGACATGTTAATTGATATAAAGACATGTAACAACTAAATGCTGTGTACAATCTTTGATTGCATTGTAAATCTTTAAAAAGACTGACTTCTTTTTTTTTTTTTTTAATCGAGACAGTTTTGCTCTATCACCCAGGTTGGAGCACAGTGGTGTGATCATGGCTCACTGCAGCCTCCAACTTCTGGGCTCAAGCGATCTCCCATCTCAGCCTTCCGAGTAGCTAAGACTAAAGGTGTGAGCCACCGCCATGCCTGGCTAGTTTTTTTTTTTTTTTTTTTTCCTTTTTAAATTATTTTAGAGACAGGTCTTGCTGTGTTCCCTAGACTGGTCTCAAACTCCTAGCCTCAAGCGATCTTCTCACTTCAGCCTCCCAAAATGCTGAGATTACAGGCATGAGCTACTGCACCTGGTCAAGACTGAATTTCTGTGAAACTATGAGAGACACTGTTAGGACAATTGGAGAAATCTGAATATAGATTGCATGTTAGATAATAATATTATATCAGTGTTACATTTCCTGAATGTGAGCCTTAAATTGTGTTTATGTAGGAGTGTGCCCTTGTACTCTGAAATATTTAGGGTTGAATTGTCACAATAACTGTAACTTCTGCAACAAAATGTAAGTTTAGATGAAGGATACTCCACCAACTATTCTTGCAACTTTTCTGCAGCTTTGAAATCTTTAAAAAAGAAAGCCCCCATGCATGCGCATATGTGGTGGTAGGGATATAAAAAGTTTTCAGCAAGGTGATTTCTGTTTAGTAGGTGTTTGACAAATAACTAAAAGAATAACACTGCTTTTGGGGACTTGATACCACACATTCCAATCCACCCCCGGGAAAAAGGCTACATTTATTTCTTAAAAACCAAGTGAAGATTTGTTAGCTCAGCTTTACACATTTGCAGAGCATTTGTATGTACTAATTAGTGTTTATTCTGCCTGTTTAACTGAATGTTCTGGGTAAGAAATTTTGGGAAATCACTGTATTTTTTCAGAACTAGTTTGCTATTTGTAATAAAATGATAGAACATACGGAATTTTAAAAGCATTGTGCATGCTTGAAAAGTAGAATGAGAAAAAGCTTGGCAAAATGATTTCTAGTAACTCCTTCCCTAGGGAGAGGAGAATTCCTGAACCTTTCACCATATTACATACTTGTTCCTCCTCCAGGACTGGTGAGCACCAGAGAAGGATGTGGGGCTTCCATGCTTTTATGAAGTGTGGCCACTGCAATAATTTTTCTTTTATGTATGCATAGCTTTGTGACATCTTCATCTGCCTTAACATCTTCTGCAGTTCTCTGTTTCACAGCAGCTCCAGGATCAAAATTAAACACCTGGAAAAAGCACAGCCTTTGTTTAGAATATGTCTGTAAAAACATTTAATAAAAAGATCCCTTTGTTTAAAAAAAAAAGTTGTGCATAGATTAAGCCATAAATCTGAATAAAACTTTCTCAAGTTTTTAAGAAAGGCAACTTTATATAACTTAGTAAGTACTTCTGCTGAACTCAAGCTTTTGGTGGCAAAGCAAATAATGAGTATTATCCTAATTCTAAGACAGCCAAGATAAACATATGAAAAGGTATAATATCTGATAATGTTCTAAATTTTAGATACCTCCTGATGTTCTAACAGTGTAAAAACAAATGAAATACACTTAAAAAAGACAAAACAAAAAGCTATGATATTTCTACATTTAACTTTTTCCTTGCCTTCATTTTATTACTATGTTAATATTATCCTGTCACTGATTTTGAAAATCTATTACTTGTTTTTTTAAAAAATTTATTTATTATGTAAATCCTTTTCTTTGAATGTGGTGACACACAAATGAAAAGGAAAAATTGTCTAAACTTTACTTTTAAAATTAGTATTATAATAGACATTCACCAAATAATGACCTATTTCTATAGCAAATAATATTTTACCATTTTACATGATTTTACTTTTCACCTTACAAATTAGTAAAACAGTTTCATATTTTGGCTATGAGGGTTCAGTTTTGTGATTCTGAGAATCTGTGTGGCAGATTTATCAATGCCAGTGCTAACAATAACATTGCAGATTTGAGCAGTTACAGTAATGAGAGAAAATATTGCACTATTAAATGCTGAGCAGTATTAGATACAGCTCTAATGAAAAGGTACAAAGGTGGTTTTAATGAAATATTTATAGGAATATAGATTTGACATCTTTGAAAATGACTCTCAGACATGAATTATTTTCCACAATTTTTAAGTATTCCAAAATGCATGCAAAATATGATAATTAGATAAAGAATTAAAATGTATGATTGGAGAAGTAATAAAAAATAAAATGCAAAATGAGAAAGACAAATGTATAAAACACCTAAAAAATAAAATACTGCTGTAGATCTATTGTGAAATGGTTACCTTGGGAAGAATAAGAGGACATTCCAAGCCACACTTGCATGTTCCATCGGTAAGCAGGTATGTTTTAACCTGCTCCAAGCAAGATAACAAAGACCCACTGGGACTGTAAAAATAGTTTAAAAAACATCAGGAAAATAATTTTGACTACACATATTATATGAAAAAAGGCATAATTTATAGTCTTACTGTCCTTTATGGGATATTTTCCCACTAGGGAAAAGCATTTTCTTTGTCAATATTATGTTAGCTACTAAATTATAGCCTTTAACACTATTGTGTTTTCTTTTGAACCAAAATATTTCTCAGAAAAATACAGATCTCCATAGAAAATTAAATAAAAGTATTTTGAAAACCAAGAGTAGACTAAAGGTGGTAAAAATGCTATCCTTAAGGACAGAAGCAGGCAAGAAAGGAATAAACAAGAAAACTACATAATAGCAACAACTCTCATTTTAAACTAGAATGTCTACTTTTAAAGCTCTTTGAGGAAAAACTGAAATTTAGAAACATATTGAGGTTCGAACCAGAAAGTTGGCAAGTCCACAAAAGTTGGAGTGAACAAGTCCCTGTTTATCTTGGAATCTAGAACCAAGTTGTCCCTATGTGAAAACAGGTTTCTTTTTTCTCCCCCTCACCCGTGTGTTTCTTTAAAGATATAATAGATCAGTTATATCTGAAGATACACTGAAGAGTCAAACTCTACAGAGAGAGAGAGAGAGAGAGAGAGAGAGAAATTAAGCAGAGTTGACAAAAGATAGGAAACTTTTGAGGAAATAGGGTTTTAGGCAGCAGAAAGATGCCTTGCAGGTCTTTGGGCTAGTAATTGTGTAGGTGCTTCAATGTTACTAAGTTTCAGATCACAAAAGTCAGTAAGATATGTGAATACTCATCAATACAGACTAGGTACTAATTCAAATGACAAGAGATGTCTCTGATTTTTATTTACAATGGGAGTTATATTTTATGTGAGATGGACAATCTGCATTTTAGGACTATATTAATGTCAATGTTTTAAATTAAATGCATATTATGCTTTGAAATTATATACTTTTCACTTGAGAATACCTTTCATTTATGACTATTTACCAAACCTTCACTTAAGCCCTCTGATCAAGTTCATCCAAAAACAATAATCTCCATTTCATATAAAAAACATTACAATACTGTACACAGATTATTCTATCTCTACAAAAACACAAGTAATATTTTTTAAATCTATAAGTGAACCAGCTTTAAAATGCAATTCATATTTTATTTATGGACAGTTATGAAAGTAATTTCGGCATGTAGAAAATCTAAACAAAAAATCTCAACTTTGTCAAATTACTCATTTACTTAGGCTAATTTTTTTCAGGTGATATGCAGAGAATTCTCATTTTAGTGATGAGTTCAACCACAGCAGGGAAGGGCAAAAAGATATTTTTGCAGGTCTGGTGATTTCAATAAAATTAAATCAGGCCGAGCACAGTGGCTCACGCCTGTTACTCCAGCACTTTGGGAGGCTGAGACAGGCGGATCCCTTGAGGTCAGGAATTTGAGACCAGCCTGGCCAACATGGTGAAAACCCATCTCTACTAAAAATACAAACATTAGCCAGGCATGGTAGTGCGTGCTTGTAATTCCAGCTACTCGGGAGGCTGAGGCACGAGAAATGTTTGAACCCAGGAGGCGGAGGTTGTAGTGAGCCAAGATGCGCCACTACACTCCAGCCTGGGCGACAGTGTGAGACTTTGTCTCAAAAACAACAAGAAAAAAAGTGTAATATCTTGTTGATTTTTCATGTGAAGCATTCATGAATTTGGTGAAAAGGAACTGCCCGACATTTAAACTTAGAAGAAAGTATATGGACTGAATCCTAGAGGAATTTAATTGTAAAATTAAACCTGAAGACAAGAATTCCTTAATTCTATTAAAGTACTCCAGACGCTTTAAAAACATTTCCTCTCAATAAGTCAGTTGGGTTCTTTCTTTCAGTTGTATCTGTTTAATTAATTTCTCAGAGTAATAATTAATGGAAAAAATAGTTAAAAAACTTACAGCATAGATAAAGCTTAGAAGATTGGAAGTAGGTGGAAAATTTAATGTGTAGCCTCAATGCCACGCTGAGGCAGGAGCAGCTGGAGACTAACCTAAAAATTATGAACAAACTGCACATTGAGCAGGGAGCTATAGAAGGAGCTATACATGTTCAAGTAGTAATTTAGTTATATACAAACAAATTAAATCTATACTGGTTAATTTAATTTGAGAGTGTTTTACCTAATCTAGGAAAGCTTGTTTCCAAAATAATTATCAGTATACAGATTTGAAGTTGGAGAACCCATACTAACAAGGATATCAGATGGTATAAAGTCTAGTCAGACTCGGAAAATCATGAACACGATAACCAACAGTTTCTTAGACTTTAACTTGGTTTTTGACTCCCAGACTTAATTGGTTTTTGCTTGCAGAAATTGAAAAAGCTCGTTTATCTTTCATAGGAATAAAAATGAAGTGAAAAAATATTATCCAGATTTTAGAGTCTTTTGTTCTATGCTGAATATACATTTGCTCTTTACAAACTAGAACAAACATAAGTATAAATGTGTAACACAGATAACTTGCTATATTATATTTATAACAACGTATTTCTGGTAGTTTGTTAACAGCACTGGCAATAGAAACTCTGAAGAAGTTATCTCATGTGTGCTTGTTCATCTTATCTACGATGGGATGAGCTTCATATTCTCTGCTTTCTTATCCCTTCACCCCAATAAATATGGATCACATCTTTAATATTATAGAAGTAAAATTTATGTGACAAAATGCTTTTAATTGGTAACTAGATTTACCTCAAGAAATGCCTTACATACAACAAGCAAACAAACTCAAGACAGAATCTGAACTGACTTTCTGAGTTATTATGCCATAAAATAGTCTGTGTTTACATAACCAAAAATATCTCATTTCTATAAATACATTCTTGCTGGACTGGCAAATTCTGTTGAAGCTGGGATATAAATAGTCACACTGAAAGTAATAGCATCCATTTAATAATGGAATGTGATACCTTTTAAACAGTTATAGTCTGTTTCTAAAAGTTTTTCATTACATCACAAAGAAAGATTTATGGTATCTTCTTTCATACACTTACAGAAAAACTATGAAGTAGGGAACTTAGATGTCAACTATTTAATAAGTAAGACTAAAACTTCTTTTCAACAGTTTAATCATTCCATTCAACTTGTTCTATAAGAGATGTATAGCACTGACATTGAAAAGAGTAGGCATTTTATTTGTATGACTATTTACTTGTAAGATGCAGAGCCTTCTCCATGACTTTTTCACTTTTACTATTACATGCAAGGAAATAGATTAAAGACTATACAGAAAAAAAGAAACGTATTTTTCATTAACAGAAGGCATTAAGAAGTCTAATAACTGAAACTTTCTAGGGATAAAAACTCAATTTTATCAAAAAAGCCAGCTGACATACTCCGAAGGACAGAGTAATTCAAGTCAAGTGATATTTCAAGTATTTTACATTCTCCTGTGAATGTGGTAATGATGATTGCATGTTTCTTTTAGAAATCATCATATTTTTCTTTATTCTTGTTACAGAGATAAGCAGAATGACACCTTACATAAACAAGTAATGCACAAAAATTCTCTAGAAATCTAAGGTAATTAAAAACTCTCATATGTTTCTAGCACAAAGGTCACTTATTCACATTTATATGAGGAGCCATCAGTCACCATGTTTGGTTCTCTCCTTAGTCTTTGGAGTGCAACTTTGCAGGTACCACAGGTGATAATAAGAACTTACCTGACATAAAGCACTCCATTTTGATCCACACGACGCTGCCAACCCACAGGAACTTGTATAGCTGGAAGACCTCCTTCCTTGTCCCCTCCGTCACACTCTTTGCCTCCATTCATTTTCTGTGTCTGCTGGGGACTCTCCAAAGATATCAGCAATAAGATGATATCCTTATATTACAGAGCATGATGGCCTTCAAAAGTCGGCCAGTGCAGCACAGCTTTTCCAAGACTGTACAAAACTCATTGGGAAGCTTCAGCTCAGTTTGGAACCAAGTCCTTGAAATCTGCCATTGTGAAAAAAATCAGCTTCCCATTATAATCTACATTAAATAACCAATATTTAATTCCTAAGGATGGTCTACATGGGTAAAAATGAGTGCTTCTGACTAAGGAAAATCATAATTCACCAATGCTGGTACCTGTGTGAACGGGGGTGGGGAGTGTAAAGTTTTTAGTTCAACATTTGTCTTGAACCTTGATGTCGTACTAAAACAATCTCTATTGTTTAGAAACTGGTCTCATTTTTACAGTGTGAGTTGGTTAATATTTCCAGGTACCCGCCTTTATAGGCCACATTCTTTAAACTTTCTCTTTATCTTCCAATCTGAATCCAAGGTGTTGCAGGTTGGTTCATCTGATGTTTTCATGACTTCAAAATTCCAATAATGTAGCCTGAAACATATGTAAATATGTGAACTTGTATATTTAATGTTGAAAACTGAGACGCTTTACAATTTTAAAATAGAATAAACTACGAAGTGTGCCCAGTGACGTTGATGTCCTTTGCTATCAAAATCATATGTCAAATTCAAGTTGTTTCCTTCTTCCAACTTAGTCCACTTACTCCAATTAAACCAATTTACTTGCTCTTCAGCATATTCAACTTTCTAATTACTGGAGACAGACCCATAATTATGGTATTACATATACACGTACACTCAAACATACAAACGTACACATAAGGCCTCCTTCTAACTTGGCATAAAAATATATCCATCACTTCTTATGACCTGTAAACTACAGAGTTGTGTGTTAATCCAATCATATTTTAATAACTTCTTAATATTATATAACCCTTTGATTCACTTTTCTTTTCTAATCATTATACAGTTTTAGTCTAGAGAAGAAAACGTTTATTTTTTTTAAATAAAAAGTTAGAAGGAAATAAATTTATAGTACTTTTCCAAATATAAGAGGCGGTTTCCCTCCAATATTACTGAATATGAGTGGAATTAGCTTTATAGTCAAGAGTTTACAAAATTCCTTATATTATGGGGTGCTCTTTTAATTCCCTTATTCACTTATGAGGTGCTATTTAAGGAGGAGATACTAGCTTGAAACTGCCATAATCAATGATAGTGTGGAATGCTTATAAAGGTTATCTTGATTGAGCTATTAAATAAAAAATCATGGCGAGTAAATTTTTAGAAGATTTAGTATCCTGTCCTGTGGAGAATGCAACTTCATAGTTGTTAGTATTATTTGTTTTTGTAAAGAAGCCTTTTTATGACCAATTTCATATACTGTATATAGTTACATTGTGGGATTCATGAAACTACACTAAAGAATGGATGAAAAACAATTATCATAGTGTTGAATGAATGGGACTTGTGGTTTGTGATAAATATTTCAGTGGCAGCATTGTCCACAGATTCAAAAGGTACTATATTTCAAACAATTTAAATGGAAGTGAAGATGATACACTCTGAAAAACTGTGTTAAATGACTTAAGATTCATATGAAAGTATTAAATTAAAATCATTTAAAAACATGTAAGTGAAAAACTAATGCATTATTTTAGACAACATGCATTTCAAATACGCATGTACAACTTAATCAAGTAACAAATTAAGCACTGTAAATAGACACATAACTACTTAACTACATTCCTAAAAGTCTGTATATTTAAGTTGGCCCAAACCCTTGTTTTGGATTTCTCCTTAGGAAAGCAGGAGACCATCTTGTGGTAAAGGTCATCATACATTCAGGTATATTGATATATAAAAGGCATCATATATTCAGGTATATGCTTTCTTTGTAGCCTTGGCTCTGAGGCAGGTTAAGGGTGTTGTAATGAAGCATTTACTCACAACTGAAAGCAAGGAACTGTGGGTATGAATGTGGCAAACACTGGCAGGCAATGGGGAAAATACCAAAAATTTCCTGGGAAAAATTTTGGAGTATAAAGAAAAGTACCAAGTAGTAGCAGTCCCAATAGGGTCTCAAGCTGGTAATTTGCATCACTGGCTCCAGTTCACTGTGCTATGCTTCTCACAGAAATGTCCTACCTGCAGGCATAACATCTTCCACTCACTATACCTTTGACCATGACTCCTGCTGTTCATGTCTGTGTTTATTCACATTTCATTCAACAGTTAGTGAGTAGCTACTATATGTGCTAGGTACTATGCTAGGTGCTGGGAGTACAAAGATGGTAAGTACTGTGGTCTGAATGTCTGTATTCCCCCCAGAATCCACACATTGAAATCCTAACCCCCAAGGTGATGGTATTAGGAGATAGAGCCTTTGGGAGATGATTAGGTCATGGGGGCAGAGCCATCATGAATGGCATTAGGCCATAAAGAGCTCTCTTCCAACATGTGAGTTTACAGCAAAAAGACCATATGCACCAGAAAGTAGTCCCTTACCAGACACTGGATCTGCCAGTGCCTTAATCCTGTCAGCCTCCAGAATTATGATACAAAAGTTTATGTTGTTTATAAGCCATCTAGTTTATGGTGTTTTGTTATAGCAGCCTGAATTAAGACACCAAAATGCTATTTATCCAAAGCCCAGTGTAATATTTGGCTCTAATGAGCTACTCAATGTGGAAGAACAGAAAGGAAAGAGGACGGGAGGGATGAGGATGGGTCAATCCCTGTTCACAAGGAGTTTGTGGCCTCATGGAATTTCTAGTGCTTGTGAAAGTGGTATGAACTTTGTGCCATCCTGGACCCCTAGTTTTGTCAAATAGCAACAGACTCTGATGACCAAACTTGTTTTTTTATAGTTCCTTTTCATGTCTGTTTTATTACCTTGCTTTTCCAAAGAAATCTCTTCAGTGGTCTCATCATTACACTGGGCCCATTCCCATTTTCCCTACTTTTCAGCTTTCTGTTTGATATCTTTTTTTTTCTTCCAGCCTCCTCTTAAATGTGGCTCTAACTTCCCTGAGACTGGCTGGCTCACTCCATTAAGTAATTTGTGGATCTGCCATCTAATAACATTGCAGTGATTGCTGCCAAATGCTTCCCTCACATTTCAGTAATCAAAAATACCAATATCTGATGGCTGGGTTTTGCTTAAACCAGCAGTTCTCTAACATGGTTCTGGGACAAACATCATTATTGCCAGTAACACCGGGGAACTTGTCAAAAATGCAAATTCACAGGCCGAATCTCAGACTTAATGAATCAGAAGCTCGTGGGACAATCTATTTTTTAGTAAACCCTCTAGGTTCTTGTTCTGATGTCTGTTTGAAGATTAATGCCTGATCAAGACTGACACCCTAATCCGTCTGCCTCTCTTCCCAAGAAAAGGCTGGTTTCACAGCTTTACATCTTGCAGGCAGCCAGCCCTCTAATTTCTTTTGTTCAGGGTTTGGGGATGGGGTATGGGAGGATCAGCCCTTTTTTGCTGCTACTTCAGCCTTCCAGAGGCAGCACAATTGTAAGGGTCTTAGGAAGCCCTCATAGCAAAAATCCAATATAGTTATCATTTATCTGTTAAGTGGCATTTTTTTCTCTCAACATTCATCTTGTGAATTTGGAAAATACAGAGAAGTTTGAAGATGAAAATAAATACTGAATTGTAATCTCACTGCTGAATAATAACCATGGAAAATACAAAAAAACTATAAAACTCTAATTAAAGAAATAGAAGAGGATACAAAAAAATGGAAAGCTATTCCATGCTCATAGATTAGAAGAATTAATATTGCTAAAATGACAATGCCACCCTAAGCAATCTACAGATTCAGTGCAATCTGTATCAAATACCAATGACATTCTTCAAAGAAACAAAAAAAATCCTAAATGTCTGTGGAACCATTGATATGCTTTTTTTCAATCATTTGTTTTTAGAAAGTTTTAAAAGCTTACATAAAAAATGAGTTTAGTAAACAACAATGTCCACTACTCTAAATTTACAATGTAAACATTTTGTCATTTTTGCTTATTTTAAAACATAAGATGAAAACATTACAGATGAAGTTAAATACTACCCCCACCCCCATGCCATTTTCCTTTTCAGCCCAATCCCCTCCCTTCCACCCCAGAAGCAACCAGTATTATGATTCTTGTCTGTATCCTTTCAGGTCATATTTTAATATGTTTGTTTCCTATATATGTATACATAAACAATATTTTACTGTTATATGTATTTTGAAATTTTATATAAATACTGGTATATGGTACATATAATTCTGTAACTTGCTTTTCTAAAATTCAACATGTTTTGAGAGCCATCTCTATTGAGGTATACAGATTTATCTCTGTTGCAGATACAGGATTCCAATTCATGAATTTTCAACCTCAAAATTGTATTCTATCACATGATTATACAACTATTCATCTATTGGTAAATAATCATGTTAACGGATCTGCACATTTTCAACTTTACAGATACTGCCAAATTGTTCTCTGAATATTCAAAATATTTTCTATCTGTAAATGTGTGTCTTTTAAATATTGAATCATTACCACTTTTTTTCTTCCTGGGCATTTTACTATGACATTAAACACTTTTCCAAAACATGATCTTTAATTGTTGGGTATAACTTTGTCATAAATGTATATATAATTTCTTTACTAATTTTCCTTTGGTGGACATAGATTTTTCTCCCAAATTTTCACAATGACAAATAAATCTGATAAAAATATTCCTGTACATATATCTATGCCCATCTTGATAACTCATTTAAAATTATTTGATAACATAGAATTGCATAATTCTAGGGTCCTTACATTTCTTTAAGTGCTAGGAGGGTAGAACTAGGAAAGCATTTCAGGCCATGTTTCTTAAACTTTTGAAACTGAAGCATACCTTCTTTTGTTAAATATTAAAATCGATTCTACTTGCTTTCATGATTCTGATAACTTCACCTTCTATATAGACTCATCCAAGATGTAGTCAGGCTTTACTTTTATAATTTTATAATTATAATATTATGAAGACTAAAGCTTCTCCTGCTTTCCAAATTTAATACTTTAATATTACTATGCTTTTAGAAGTACCTATTTCACAGCATCTTGCCTCACCTCTCCAAAGACCCACCTTGCTTATATGGTTTCATTTAAGCCCAATAAGCATAGGTCAAAACATAAAAGATCTTGTGATATGAAGGTAACTCCATCTTACTAAGACTCAGGATCCACAATAGGTCTTATACTTAGGACTTAATTTATATTTATTTCACAAACAGTTCTGTAGCAATAATAACAAGATGCAAAATTGTGTGCGTGTGTGTGTGTGTGCATGTGTGTATGTTCTGAGGGACATACCTGCCACGATTCCACCAATGTTTTCAGTTTCCTGATTCCTTTAAATACGCAAATTAATCTCTGGAAATGGCTTTTGGTGGATTGAATTTTAGCAACTGGATTTTCTTCTTTACATTGGCTTCTTCTAACCATTCAGCATTCAAATTAGACAACATCTCCTCAAAAAGACCGTAATGTAAACTCTAGGGGTACTCTCTCACACTTTGTTAATTCACTGATACTTTTATTATCTGATGATGATGATGATTGCTTATCATTTGTGTGTTTATTGACTAGCTCTCCCCATTGGAATGTAAACAGTCTAACAGCAGGACCTTGTCATATTCCCAGTTCCTGGTATAATCCCTAGCATACAGTAGGTGCTTAAATACTTCCGAAAGACTGTGCATATTCTAATTAGTCAATATAATTTCACATTCTGATTTTTTACCATGTAGGCTTATAAAATTTTAGCAACACATGTGTCTGAAATGAAAGAGGTTTTTAAAAGAAGCCAATGACTATGCATGCTGATAAAACAGCAAAAGAGCCTTTTGCTCTAGATTTTTCCCTGATGATCTCACAATCTCTGATGATTTCTGTGTTGAAAAAGTGTGATAGGGCATCTAAGAAAATTAATATGCTAACTTTAAATTTTATTTATAAAGTTAATCACAGTTTTATTTACTAAGTGGTTTACAGACACATTTTAATTGGATTAATAAAGGAACCCCTAAAATAAATAAATGCAGCAAAATAAAAATTAAACTTATGTTAAAACAGGATGCTAATTAATGGAACAGACCTTTTTTTTTTTCTCATTTTGCTTTACTGACATTATTGTTAACCTAAGAATAAACTCACTACTTTATGAAGTGTTGAATGGGTATTTTATTTTACTTTAATTTTTTGGAGACAAGGTCTCGCTCTGTTGCCCAGGCTGCAAGGCAATTGCACAATTATGGCTCACTGCAGCTTTGACTTCCTGGGCTCAAGCTATCTTCCTCCCTCAGCCTCCTGTATAGGTGGGATCACAGGCGCCCAAACCAGGCCTGGCTAATTTTTTGATTTTTTTCATGGAGATGGGAGTCTCCTTTTGTTGCCCATGCTGGTCTTGAACTCCTGAGCTCAAATGATCCTCTTGCCTTGGCCTTCCAAAGTGCTAGGATTACAAGCGCGAGCCACTGTGCTTGGCTTAAATGTGTATTTTTTTTTTTTTTTTTTTTTTTTGAGACGGAGTCTCACTCTGTCGCCCAGGCTGGAGGGCAGTGGCACAA
The DNA here is from genome assembly GCF_009764315.1 of Trachypithecus francoisi. Lineage (NCBI taxonomy): Eukaryota > Metazoa > Chordata > Mammalia > Primates > Cercopithecidae > Trachypithecus > Trachypithecus francoisi. Next base: position 94,609,970 of record NW_022681458.1, read on the forward strand.
TCTCGGCTCACTGCAAGCTCTGACTCCCGGGTTCACATCATTCTCCTGCCTCAGCCTCCCGAGTAGCTGGGACTACAGGTGCCCGCCACCACACCCAGGTAATTTTTTGTATTTTCAGTAGAGATGGGGTTTCACCGTGTTAGCCAGGATGGTCTCGATCTCCTGGCCTCATGATCCACCCGCCTCAGCCTCCCAAAGTGCTGAGATGAGCCACCGCACCCGGCCAAATGTGAATTTCTGAAGTTATACTCAAAACAACATGAAGTGACACCATGAAAATAAGTAAATAGCTATTCTTCATAAACCTTGCTGAATAACATCAAATGCCAAATTCTTCTGATTAAATGATTAATGATAAAATTAATGAATTGGTTTTTGAGTCATGTGCTATTATGAGTAAATTCTATTTAAAATATTTATGACTTCTTCCTCTCCACGCGGTTGAGAAGACTGGTTGGCCTGGGCAGCCTGCGCTGGAGATGCCGGGGAAACTCCCTAGTGACGCCAGTTTGGAATCAGACGCCGCAATGAAAAAAGGGGAGACACTGCGAAAACAAACCGAGAAGAAAGAGAAAAAAGAGAAGCCAAAATCTAATAAGACTGAAGAGAGAGCAGAAGAGGAAGAAACTGTTTCCCCCAAAGCTAAACAAGTTAAAAAGAAAGCAGAGCCTTCTGAAGTTGACATGAATTCTCCTAAATCCAAAAAGGCAAAAAAGAAAGACGAGCCATCTCAAAATGACATTTCTCCTAAAACCAAAAGTTTGAGAAAGAAAAAGGAGCCCATTGAAAAGAAAGCGGTTTCTTCTAAAACCAAAAAAGTGACAAAAAATGAGGAGCCTTCTGAGGAAGAAATAGATGCTCCTAAGCCGAAGAAGATGAAGAAGGAAAAGGAAATGAATGGAGAAACTGGAGAGAAAAGCCCCAAACTGAAGAACAGATTTCCTCATCCTGAACTTGACTGTAACCCCAGTGAAGCTGCCAGTGAAGAAAGTAACAGTGATATAGATCAGGAAATACCTGTGGAACAAAAAGAAGGCGCTTTCTCTAATTTTCCCATCTCTGAAGAAACTATTAAGCTTCTCAAAGGCCGAGGAGTGACCTTCCTGTTTCCTATACAAGCAAAGACTTTCCATCATGTTTATAGTGGGAAGGACTTAATTGCACAGGCACGGACAGGAACTGGGAAGACATTCTCCTTTGCCATCCCTTTGATTGAGAAACTTCATGGGGAACTGCAAGACAGGAAGAGAGGCCGTCCCCCTCAGGTACTGGTTCTTGCACCTACAAGAGAGTTGGCAAATCAAGTAAGCAAAGACTTCAGTGACATCACAAAAAAGCTGTCAGTGGCTTGTTTTTATGGTGGAACTCCCTATGGAGGTCAATTTGAACGCATGAGGAATGGGATTGATATCCTGGTTGGAACACCAGGTCGTATCAAAGACCACATACAGAGTGGCAAACTAGATCTCACCAAACTTAAGCATGTTGTCCTGGATGAAGTGGACCAGATGTTGGATATGGGATTTGCTGATCAAGTGGAAGAAATTTTAAGTGTGGCGTACAAGACAGATTCTGAAGACAATCCCCAAACATTGCTTTTTTCTGCAACTTGCCCTCACTGGGTATTTAATGTTGCCAAGAAATACATGAAATCTACATATGAGCAGGTGGACCTGATTGGTAAAAAGACTCAGAAAACGGCAATAACTGTGGAGCATCTGGCTATTAAGTGCCACTGGACTCAGAGGGCAGCAGTTATTGGGGATGTCATCCGAGTATATAGTGGTCATCAAGGACGCACTATCATCTTTTGTGAAACCAAGAAAGAAGCCCAGGAGCTATCCCAGAATTCAGCTATAAAGCAGGATGCCCAGTCATTGCATGGAGACATTTCACAGAAGCAAAGGGAAATCACCCTGAAAGGTTTTAGAAATGGTAGTTTTGGAGTTCTGGTGGCAACCAATGTTGCTGCACGTGGGTTAGACATCCCTGAAGTTGATTTGGTTATACAAAGCTCTCCACCAAAGGATGTAGAGTCCTACATTCATCGATCCGGGCAGACTGGCAGAGCTGGAAGGACGGGGGTGTGCATCTGCTTTTATCAACACAAGGAAGAATATCAATTAGGTCAAGTGGAGCAAAAAGCGGGAATTAAGTTCAAACGAATAGGTGTTCCTTCTGCAACAGAAATAATAAAAGCTTCCAGCAAAGATGCCATCAGGCTTTTGGATTCCGTGCCTCCCACTGCCATTAGTCACTTCAAGCAATCAGCTGAGAAGCTGATAGAGGAGAAGGGGGCTGTGGAAGCTCTGGCAGCAGCACTGGCCCACATTTCAGGTGCCACGTCTGTAGACCAGCGCTCCTTGATCAACTCAAATGTGGGTTTTGTGACCATGATCTTGCAGTGCTCAATTGAAATGCCAAATATTAGTTATGCTTGGAAAGAACTTAAAGAGCAGCTGGGCGAGGAGATTGATTCCAAAGTGAAGGGAATGGTTTTTCTCAAAGGAAAACTGGGTGTTTGCTTTGATGTACCTACCGCATCAGTAACAGAAATACAGGAGAAATGGCATGATTCACGACGCTGGCAGCTCTCTGTGGCCACAGAGCAACCAGAGCTGGAAGGACCACGGGAAGGATATGGAGGCTTCAGGGGTCAGCGGGAAGGCAGTCGAGGCTTCAGGGGACAGCGGGATGGAAACAGAAGATTCAGAGGACAGCGGGAAGGCAGTAGAGGCCCGAGAGGACAGCGATCAGGAGGTGGCAACAAAAGTAACAGATCCCAAAACAAAGGCCAGAAGCGGAGTTTCAGTAAAGCATTTGGTCAATAATTAGAAGATTTATATAGCAAAAAGAGAATGTTTGGCAATATAGAACTGAACATTATTTTTCTTACAAAGTTAAAAGCACATTGTGCCTCCTTTTGACCACTTGCCAAGTCCCTGTGTCTTTCAGACACAGACAAGCTTCATTTAAATTATTTCATTTGATCATTATAATTTATAACTTTATTGCTACTTCTTCAGTTTTTCCTTTTGAAAGGTGTATGAATTCATTACATTTTTATTCTAATGGATTATCTGTAGATTAGAAGATAAAATCAAATGTGTATCTGCCTATACTTTGTGAGTTCACCTGTCTTTATGCTCAAAAGTGTCCCTTAATAGTGTCCTTCCCTGAAGTAAATACCTAAGGGAGTATAACAGTCTCTGGAGGACCACTTTGAACCTTTGGAAGATTTCCTCAGCCACCTGCTGAACAGTTTCTCATGTGGTCCTATTGTTTGTCTACTGAGACTTAATACTGAGCAATGTTTTGAAACAAGATTTCAAACTAATCTGGATTGTAATACAGTTTATACCAGTGTATGCGCTAGACTTGGAAGATGTAGTACGTTTGATATAGATTACCTATACTTATGTTCATTTTGATACATTTTTAGCTTCTCATTGTAAGGTGATTCATGCTTTAGTGAATTCTTCACAGATAGTATATATAAAAGTACATTTTAATAGAAAGCCAGGGTCTTTAAGGAATTTCAAATGTATAAGGTGGCTCCATAGCTTTATTTATAAGTAGGCTGGATAAATGGTGCTTAAAATGATAATGTACTCCACTTCTTCCTATTGGAAGATTAACATTATTTACCCACAGGATTTAAGGGAGTAGGGGGTTGCAGATTAGCATTGCCAAAGAGTATGTAAAAAAAAAAAAACCAAACCACTGGAAATAATCAGATGCAAAAATGTAACAAATTCATAACTGGAGAGCAAAGAGAACAAGTATGATTTGCATGATAAAGCATTGTTTTAATGGTGAAAACTTCACAGATCACTAATGTTTCTAGAGGTTAACTTCAAGTGGACAAGCTGGGGTTTTTAGGTAGTCAGTGGCCTAGTTTCTAAAGCTACAGTATAGGGTCTGTTTGTTAAACTGAATCTCTGTTGAAAGTTTGTTTTAGCTGCTTGGAGGCTTCCTTTTAAGAAAAACTGTATGTGATTAAGTTGTTTTAAGGGAACTGAAGAACTTGATGTAACCCCTGGCCAGATAACTCTGCCTGATTTCTCAGATACTATTTCTCTGGGAAACATTCTACATAGCACAGGAGCTTAAGAGTGGCATTATCTTCTTGCCTTAATTTCCAGAGATTATTTCTGTACTGAGAATCCTGGAACTACTATGCTAGGAAATTTAAAGCCGCATGATCTGTCTGGTTTTCATTTAATTATTGTGAACACCTAGAATCTTTCTAGGTCCTGATTTCTCTTGCTTAATCCAGTCTTTATCTCTAATTGCCCCTTATTTGATCACCATGTACTAGGGGCTCTGATAGCCAGCTCAGCTCCTGATCCTTGAGGCAACATCCTTTTTCTATTTGAACTTCAGTTCTGTCCTTGAATCCTGACTAGATATTTCTTGCCCTCTGGTCTCAGAATTCTCTTGGCTTTTATTCGTTGAACCACTTGCCAGTTTTATCACTTTACCCTTGTTCCTCATGACTTACCATCAAGCCATGGGTATTAGGTGACAGTATAATTTATTAGATTCTGATTTTGCCCAAATACTAGGCATGCTTTAATAACAACTGAACCTTTTCATTATTTGGATAGGCATGGGTACCTTATCAAGCAGATTAAAAGGATATGGTACCTGTCCTTTAGAAAAGAACAGCTAAAACCTTGTTGTGGATTATGGATTTAGCATAAAGAAAAATAATCCGGCATAAATTAAGAGTAAGAGGGAAGATTAATAGAAATTTCACTTCACATAACTTAAAACATGGCTATTTCAATAAGTGAAATAACTAAGATCAGAGCAGAACTGAAGGAGATAGAGACACAAAAAACCCTCCAAAAAATCAATGAATCCAGGAGTTGGTTTTTTGAAAAGATCAACAAAATTGACAGACCGCTAGCTAGACTAATAAAGAAGAAAAGAGAGAGGAATCAAATAGACGCAATAACAAATGATAAAGGGGATATCACCACCGACCCCACAGAAATACAAACAACCATCAGAGAATACTATAAATGCCTCTACGCAAATCAACTAGAAAATCTAGAAGAAATGGATAATTTCCTGGACACTTACACTCTCCCAAGACTCAACCAGGAAGAAGTTGAATCCCTGAATAGACCAATAGCAGGCTCTGAAATTGAGGCTACAATTAATAGCCTACCCACCAAAAAAAGTCCAGGACCAGATGGATTCACAGCTGAATTCTACCAGAGGTACAAGGAGGAGCTGGTACCATTCCTTCTGAAACTATTTCAATCAATAGAAAAAGAGGGAATCCTCCCTAACTCTTTTTATGAGGCCAGCATCATCCTGATACCAAAGCCTGGCAGAGACACAACAAAAAGAGAGAATTTTAGACCAATATCCCTGATGAACATCGATGCAAAAATCCTCAATAAAATACTGGCAAACCGGATTCAGCAGCACATCAAAAAGCTTATCCACCATGATCAAGTGGGCTTCATCCCTGGGATGCAAGGCTGGTTCAACATTCGCAAATCAATAAATGTAATCCAGCATATAAACAGAACCAAAGACAAGAACCACATAATTATCTCAATAGATGCAGAAAAGGCTTTTGACAAAATTCAACAGCCCTTTATGCTAAAAACGCTCAATAAATTTGGTATTGATGGAACGTACCTCAAAATAATAAGAGCTATTTATGACAAACCCACAGCTAATATCATACTGAATGGGCACAAACTGGAAAAATTCCCTTTGAAAACTGGCACAAGACAGGGATGCCCTCTCTCACCACTCCTATTCAACATAGTGTTGGAAGTTCTGGCTAGGGCAATCAGGCAAGAGAAAGAAATCAAGGGTATCCAGTTAGGAAAAGAAGAAGTCAAATTGTCCCTGTTTGCAGATGACATGATTGTATATTTAGAAAACCCCATTGTCTCAGCCCAAAATCTCCTTAAGCTGATAAGCAACTTCAGCAAAGTCTCAGGATACAAAATTAATGTGCAAAAATCACAAGCATTCTTATGCACCAGTAACAGACAAGCAGAGAGCCAAATCAGGAATGAACTTCCATTCACAATTGCTTCAAAGAGAATAAAATACCTAGGAATCCAGCTTACAAGGGATGTAAAGGACCTCTTCAAGGAGAACTACAAACCACTGCTCAGTGAAATAAAAGAGGACACAAACAAATGGAAGAACATACCATGCTGATGGATAGGAAGAATCAATATCGTGAAAATGGCCATACTGCCCAAGGTGATTTATAGATTCAATGCCATCCCCATCAAGCTACCAATGACTTTCTTCACAGAATTGGAAAAAACGGCTTTAAAGTTCATATGGAACCAAAAAAGAGCCCGCATTGCCAAGACAATCCTAAGTCAAAAGGACAAAGCTGGAGGCGTCACGCTACCTGACTTCAAACTATACTACAAGGCTACAGTAACCAAAACAGCATGGTACTGGTACCACAACAGAGATATAGACCAATGGAACAGAACAGAGTCCTCAGAAATAATACCACACATCTACAGCCATCTGATCTTTGACAAACCTGAGAGAAACAAGAAATGGGGAAAGGATTCCCTATTTAATAAATGGTGCTGGGAAAATTGGCTAGCCATAAGTAGAAAGCTGAAACTGGATCCTTTCCTTACCCCTTATACGAAAATTAATTCAAGATGGATTAGAGACTTAAATGTTAGACCTAATACCATAAAAACCCTAGAAGAAAATCTAGGTAGTACCATTCAGGACATAGGCATGGGCAAGGACTTCATGTCTAAAACACCAAAAGCAACGGCAGCAAAAGCAAAAATTGACACATGGGATCTAATTAAACTAAAGAGCTTTTGCACAGCTAAAGAAACTACCATCAGAGTGAACAGGCAACCTACAGAATGGGAAAAAATTTTTGCAACCTACTCATCTGACAAAGGGCTAATATCCAGAATCTACAAAGAACTCAAACAAATATACAAGAAAAAAACAAACAACCCCATCAAAAAGTGGGGAAAGGATATGAACAGACATTTCTCAAAAGAAGACATCCATACAGCCAACAGACACGTGAAAAAATGCTCATCATCACTCGCCATCAGAGAAATGCAAATCAAAACCACAATGAGATACCATCTCACACCAGTTAGAATGGCAATCATTAAGAAGTCAGGAAACAACAGGTGTTGGAGAGGATGTGGAGAAATAGGAACACTTTTACACTGTTGGTGGGATTGTAAACTAGTTCAACCATTATGGAAAACAGTATGGCGATTCCTCAAGGATCTAGAACTAGATGTACCATATGACCCAGCCATCCCACTACTGGGTATATACCCAAAGGATTATAAATTACTCTACTACAAAGACACATGCACACGTACGTTTATTGCGGCACTATTCACAATAGCAAAGACTTGGAATCAACCCAAATGTCCATCTGTGACAGACTGGATTAAGAAAATGTGGCACATATACACCATGGAATACTATGCAGCCATAAAAAAGGATGAGTTTGCGTCCTTTGTAGGGACATGGATGCAGCTGGAAACCATCATTCTTAGCAAACTATCACAAGAAGAGAAAACCAAACATCGCATGTTCTCACTCATAGGTGGGAACTGAACAATGAGATCACTTGGACTCGGGAAGGGGAACATCACACACTGGGGCCTATCATGGGGAGGGGGGAGGAGGGAGGGATTGCACTGGGGAGTTATACATGATATAAACGTCATGCACATGTACCCTAGAACTTAAAGTATAATAAAAAAAAATAAAATAAAATAAAATAAAATATTTATAATGACATCACAAGTTGATCTTGTGCTTAGTGGATGGGACTACTGGGAAACACAGCGGGACAGAATTAGCACCCAATTAATTATTGATTTATCAAGATGAGACTATGTACATTAGGTAAAACATAGATATTTGATATATTTAAATCATGGCTTATACTTTTAATACTATGATTATAAATTTAGCTCATGAAATATTTAAAGGTAATTAAGAAGTCCACTCTATTCCTATATTTGCAAGAGTGAACACCTCATCTTCTCCAATTGAGAACAAGTCCTACATAAAACCTGCCTTTATATTTATATTCCAAAACAATATATACATGTAACAACAGATATGATTGGATTAAAAATAATAACATTACTATTTTGGAGAGGGAAGTCTGAGTGGCTACAACATAATTATCATTTTATTGGATAATAAATGAACATATTCATAATCTTTCCATCGTTAGTGGCTGAATTATGCTTGTTAGAGTAACCCTAAATGACATTTCCCCGTTCTAATTATCTTTCACCACCATGTCAATTATTCAAACAGTTCCTTCACAGTACCTAGTCAATCCCTCAGTCAACCTTCCCCCATCTGTTTCACCTTTCACCTATTTATTGAAGACATGCATTTTTATTTATGAGCACACTTATCTTGCAGTTACATCTTTTTCATATTTTTAAACTGTGCAATAGATTAGCCCCATTTTTAGCCTAGTTATTTTTCCATTGCTTATCTTCACTGTGCAGTCACTTCTTCCAAAATATACCTCTCAGATACATCCTTTGTAAGTGACCCAATACCTCTGCCAGGCTCCACTTATTCACTCAAACTACCCCTAGCACATTTACATTTGTTTTATATAGTTGTACAAGGATACCCTAGAAAGGCAAATCTCTCTTGCCCCTGCCACTCACTAGAGAGAAATTCTCTAGCTTCAGATGTCCTTGACCGTTCAGTGCAGAAAAGTGTAAAAGTTCACAACCTGAGATGAGGGATCATAATAATGTAGGAAAGTTATATTTTTCATCAGCTCTTAAGGTACAGAGACAGGCTCCTGAGAGTGAGGCCAGTCCTCAGAGTCAAGGTAGCAGGCATGCTTGTCTGTGCCCATCTTTGGTCAATAAGATTATTTATACCAGGCCATATTTTGCTACAAAAATTCAGGAACTTGTACACTCTAGTCACATAGAAGTCTTCATTGAACCAAATGCTAAGTGTGGTAGGTTGCCACAAAATTGCAGTTCCTTCCATCAGGAAATGAATTTATCACTCCATACGTTGAATCTTGGCAGGCCTTGTGATTTGCTTTGACCAGTGGAATCTGATGCATATAATACTATTCAAGTTTTGCACCTAAAACTCAAAAGGCCTTATAACTTTTGCTCTTGTTTCTTGAAATGCCATCATCATGTGAACAATCTGAGCTAGCCCCATCGAGGATGAGAGATCACGTGAAGAGAGAGTCTAGCTGTCCAGCCAGTCCAGCTGAGGCCCTAGACTTGTAAGTAAATATAGCCAGCACGATGTGGGACAGGGATGAGCTGCTAGAGCTGGGCCCAGTCTTAACTGCCAACTCACAGAATGAAAAATATTATTTCAAATAGCCAAAAACTATAATAAAAACAATTAAAAAGACCAAAATAGGGTTTAACTTAAACCAATCATAGTATTGACAGGCTACGTAGCCTTAATGGTTAAGAGCAGAAGCTAGAAGCTGACTGGGTTTGAACCTTGGCTCTACCCTTTATTAACTTGTGACCTTGAACAAGTTTTAAAATTTCTTATAAAATGGGGATTATAACCATATAGGATTGTTCTGGGAAAAAAGTAAGTTAATGTAGATGTGCCTAGCACATAGTAGTATCCAAATTGTTATTAGTCATATATAGCTATGAAAGTCATATAATAGAAATTTTAATAGCACTGGGAAAAAGACCATGATTTTGTTAGGTGAAAAAACATACTATAAAATTATACATATAATTATCATCTTAATTGACAAAATGCTACTATTTATATAGACATAGGAATAGAACACCACTATACTCTGTATGTTCTCTGGTAGTGGATAAACATACTTTCTCATTGCCTTTCTGGATTTTCAAATTTTTCTATAATAAAAATATATTAGCTCTGTAATCAGGAAAAATACTATCTTCAAAAAATTAAGTGTTATATCTGTAGAAGAGCTAATTAATGTTTCCCTAAACCTTAGAAGTATTAAGGAAGCTTTTTATTGGAAAGCTTCATGCCCAGTAATATGCTATTTATTTCTCTTTCTGTTTTATTCAAAAGGAGAAAAAGATATGGAGAGTCGGAAAGAATACTGCATTAACCTATTATGATCTACATACTGCAAGTAAAAATTAAGGCTGTCCTTTAGATTGGTTCTAAAATGCCTCCGGGTGTCATGCTCACTTTTCTACTTGGAATATTGTCTCCCATCTCACCCTCTTGTTCTTCACTGAATAGTGCCCATTTATCTCAGTTTAAATGTCACTTTCTCAGAGAAGTCTTCCCTCGTCTCCCTAATCTTTACTTAACTTTCCGAGTCTTTAAACTAGGTTCCCCTTGTAATTCTCCCATATAATATACAGTTCTTTTGCTTCACAGAAGTTATTACAAACAACTGAGCTTTCTCTTCGCCCTTGACATCCTACAATATTACAAAAGAAAAAGCAGTTGAGACAAAGAAGTTCAGGTTAAAGTTTCACTTTGTGCCTTTGAAAATATATAATGAGATGGGAAGTGAAGGTCTGTATGCATATGTGGAAAATACTTACTATGAAACACTTCCTTTCATTAAAGCCAAAAAGTGAACAATTACCAGATCTCAAATACATATCTTTAAAAAAAATTTATTTTTTATATTTTCTGCAAATCCACCTAGGAATGTACTTAGGAAATGTAGGGAATTGTTTTAAAGAATAGTAACAAGTTATAACAGAACATCTATGAACAAAATGATAAACTCACTATAATTCTCAAGGAAAAATTATTTATGATTTATTCCTGTATGTTAGCTGTCAGCACAGTGGTTATTTTTTGCTTTTCTGTAATATGGTGATTTCTCATAAGGAATACCGATAAAAAAACTTGGCTGCATTTACATAATCTATTTAAGAGTACACCAACAAGGTTTAGGGGGTAATTTTCACATCTTATCTGTGCATTACTAGTATTTTGTCTACTCAGGATGCAGCTTAATATATGAACATCAAATCTTTGCTGAAAAATGATGTATATCAATTTTGTTTATTCCCAAACCTGTATGATGAGAATACGATAATGTAAATTATGTCTATTTGAGGGTTTGCAATACACCAAATGGTGTATTCACATATACACTAATATTTATATACACTTTTACTATAAAAATATTTAGTACTCTTCAATTCATTTAGCAGTGGCTGCCAAGTTCCTACTTGGATTAATCAATACCAAACAGAGGTAAAGTAATTTATACTTTATATAAAGTATACAAATAAACATAAAGAAATCAATACCAAACAGAGGTAAAGTAATATCCTACTAGTCCCCTAGTGACCTTGAAAATCAGGTTACTCAAAGGAAAAATAAGACAACTCCTCACCCACTGAAGAAACATACCCAAAGACACTGTGTCTGAATATGTATCTAGGAACACCCAAGTCCAATAAGTCTCTCCAGCAAATATTATTAAATGTTCAAGCTAACTACAGTCTAGTAAAGTATCTGGTAAGGTCTTTCAATAAACAAGAGAAGGAAGATTATTTCTGTGCAGATTTTAGAAAAGGGAGCCCAAAGAGCATATAATCTCTAAGTCCCATGAAATAAGTGATCTTTTATTGTGTTTATGTAGCTCACATATCAGGAATGAAACAACTAGTAAAACCCATGGACGTTTAATGGCCTCATATGAAGAGTATCTCAAGGAGACTCCATTCAGTATTTGACTGACTGTTCATTGGAATGATGAGGATGGCAGAGAAAATGTAGCGGCCACAGAAAACTTATGCACAAAGTACGCAGGTTGGAGAGGGAGGGAGTTTCAATATAACCAGATGAGGCATAGAGTGTTTTAGAGGATGCTCTGAAAAAAGCAAAAAGTGTAAAAGTCTCTAATTTAACAAACAGACAAGCAAAATATAAGAGCAGCCATACACAGGAGGACTTTGGGTCAAACCCCACCTACAGAAGTGTTTGGCTTGCACATGATTTAAGAATAATAATATAAGTAAATTAATTGACAATACTTAAATCAAAAGATTTCACATAACAATTCTATTTCCTGCTTTACCTGAGAAACTGGACAATATGGTAACACTAGGCCAACATTCCTGCCTTACAACAATTATCTGGAACGGAGCAGTGGCTGCTCCTCCAGAAACAACTTGGCTCTCCAGTTCACTGCAATAGCTTCCTGCTTCATTCCCATCAGGCTGGCCTCTATAGGCATTTGGGTTTCCAACTTCTGGAATAGAAAGTACCTTGAGATAAGGCTGAAGGTTTCACTATAGCCCTTAACAAGAGGTACAACTTATTTTGCTAAATAGCCATTTATCCTACATTTCATAGTTTCTTCAAAAGGGTAAATGATGAATTCTTAGTAGATCATTATGCACTACCAATGTGTGTAGGAGGGCCAGTAAGCCAGCTAAAACCATAAGCACACAGGTAACTTTCCTAAGGAAATTGAGACTGTGGTGATTATTGACTTAGAGGAAGTAAAGGGTACAGAGAACCATCCAATTTCAATCCTCTACTTTCCTTCCTTCTCTTCCCTCCCTCCCTCCCTCCCTCCTCCCTCCCTTCCTTCCTTCCTTCCTTCCTTCCTTCCATTCTTTCTTTTTCTTTCTTTCTTTCCACCATCATTGGCAATATCACATTATCATTATCTCAGGAACTCATCTTGGGAATCAAATAGTTATGGAATCGAATTGTACAATTACTTATTTTAGGATATATAAAACGCCACTGAATTTTTTCTGGATTAAAAAATTGTTTTCTTTTAGCAAATAAAAAAATTCATCAAGTCTTTCAAAGGTATACTTGAGATCTTACAACCTGTTTACTTTCTCTTAGTCATCAGGAAGATATTACTATATTCTGTGTGACAAGGCTCTTCCTCAGCCTGGGTAAAATAATCCTTGGAACAGTCTAACTTATTTTGTTCTATTTCCATGGCCACCACTGGATAACCTTCTGATTATTTGATGAATTTCATAGGTGCTCTGATATAATTACGTTACTTACTCGGATAGCAAGCTCAAGTATTTCACTCACACACACACACACACACACACAAATAAATAAATACATTAAATACATACATACGTACATACATAGGTAATCTGGTATATAAATTAATTTCTTGTAAATATTGATGGTCTGTGTTAGATCCCACAGGCCAGGCTCATCACTCTTGAGAACAAGAACAAAATCAAGTTTTTAATCCAGAAGAGCTACCCTGGACCACAGTTACTCCATAGGGTACTCCCACCATTGAGGTCTTCTCTTCATATCCAGACTATTGTTGTGTTTGTTTGTTTGTTTTTGGATACCACCTTCCTCTAACTACATCATTACTAGAAAAACTAGGGAATGATTTTGAAACAGAGCAGGACAGGGGAAGTGTAGGACAGGGTGTGGCAACATGCTTAGGGGGTGCTGTTTCTCAGAAAGCAGCCAAGAGAGACAAAGGAGCAACCAGGGATGTGGAAACAAGATCAACTGGCATTTCTATTATATAATCCTGATATAATAAATGCCTCCAGGCATTATAATTAATGTTGCAAGTACTGGACATCAACTCTATGTGAGGCACTGTGATGGATGCTGGTAATCCAAACATGAAGAGAACGTAGTGCTCACCTTAAGGAGATTACTGTCTGGGAAGTGGAGGGGTGGGGAGTGGGGCAGGACACTGAATGATAGTTGTTATGATAGGGCTAAGTATGGCGTGCTAATTAAGCTCAAAGAGAGAGTTAATCTAGTTTTCAAGAATTGGTAGGTGTGGGCAGGAGACATCTAGGGCTGCATGGAGCTTAGATGGGCAAAGAAAAGGTTAGTAGGAGACCTGAAACTTCACCTAATCTTTGCAAGTGATCTCATTTCTGGAAGATTAATACTGAAGATTTTATATTTCTGTCTGTTAATAACATTTCTAATATCGTATTCATTTTTAGCTGATAAACAAACATAGAAGTCTCATTTTGTCAGACTTTTTAACCTTGAGATGTGGTAAGTGATGAAGCAGTAATAAATATTTTCCAAAGGAAGATGTGGGTCCCTGCCTGATGCCTGAAATAGAAAATGATGACCAGACATTTAGATAAGCAAATGATGTTTTTTTGACAAAGTATTATGAAAGAATGATGATTTGCTTCAATAAGAAAGGAATATTAGATGTGAGTGCATCTGCTTCAGAAGACAAAAGGAGCAACACATGGGTGAGAAAGTATTAGCCTTAGATAAAGTAGTTTAAAACCACTGAAAAGTGCATCCTTTAATAAAAGAAGTCTATAACTTATGAGAAGAAGATGGCTATGGTGCTAAAGTTATTTTAGCCAAATGAATAAATAATATTTCCATTTATCTTATCCACTTCCAGGAACTGCACTGAACACTTTATATATATACAAATTAGCTCATTTAATCCTTTAAATTTGTTTCTAATTTTTGTGGGTACACAGTAGGTATATATATATGTATGAGTTACATGAGATATTTTCATATAGGCATGCAATACATAATAATCACATTAGGATAAGTGGGGTATTCATCATGTCAAGCATTTATCCTTTGTGTTACGAACAATCCAATTATACTCTTTCAGTTATTTTAAAATGTACAATTAAATTATTTTTGACAATAGTCACCCTGTTGTGCTAGCAAATACTCTGTCTTATTCATTCTTTCTATTTTTTGTACTCATTAGCCATCCCCACTTCTCCCCCAAAACCCCCACTACCCTTCCCAGCCTCTGGTAACCATCCTTCTACTTTCTATTTCTATGAGTTCAATTATTTTAGTTTTTAGCTCCCACAAATAAGCGAGAACATGTGAAGTTTGTCTTTGTGCACTTGGCTTATTTCATTTCACATAATGACCTCCAATTCCAACCATGCTGTTTCAAATGATAGGATCTCATTCTTCTTTTGGCTGAATAGTACTCCATTGTGTATATACTACATTTTCTTTATCCATTCATCTGTTGATGGACACATAGGTTGCTTCCAAATCTTGGCTATTGTGAATGGTGCTGCAATACACATGAGAGTGCAGCTATCTGATACAGATTTCCATTCTTTTGGGTATCTACCTAGGAGTGGGACTGCTGGATCGTATGGTAGCTCCATTTTTAGTTTTTTGAGGAACCTCCAAACTGTTCTCTCTTTACATTCCCAATTTACATTTCCACCAACAATGTACAAAGGTTCCCTTTTCTCCACATCATCATCAGCATTCATTGCCTGATTTTTGGATAAAAGCCATTTTAACTGGGGTGAGATGGTATCTCACTGTAGTTTTGTTTGCATTTCTCTGATGATCAGTGATGTTGAGCACCTTTTCATATGCCTGTTTGCCATTTATATGACTTCTTTTGAGAAATGTCTGTTCAGATCTTTTGTCCATTATTAAATCAGATTATTAGATTTTTTTCCTATAGAGCTATTTGAGCTCTTTGTATATTCTGGTTATTGATCCCTGTCAGATAGGTAGTTTGTAAATATTTTCTCCCATTCTGTGGGTTGTCTCTTCACTTTGTTGATTGTTTTCTTGGTTGTATAGAAGCTTTTCAACTTGATGTGGTCCTGTTTGTCCATTTTTGCTTTTGTTGCCTGTGCTTGTATTACTCAAGAAATTTTTGCCCACTCCAACGTCCTGGAGAGTTTCTCCAACGTTTTCTTGTAGTAGTTTCATAGTTTGAGGTCTTAGATATCTGAGTTTTTGATCCGTTTTGATTTGATTTTTGTATATTGAAAGAGATAGGGGTCTAGTTTCAATCTTTTATATATGGATATCCAAGCTCATTTAATCCTTATCGCAACTGTATAAGGCGATGCTTTTATTTTTTCTGTTCTAGAGTTGTGGAAATGGGATGAGAAATTACGTGAATTTACTATCTTTCTTTCTCTGGTAATTATAATTTTTTCTACTTTAATTTCTCCTTAGTATTTATTACTATCTAACATAGTCTTTTTTTTTTACAATTTATCTTATTATTGTCTGTCTCCTCTGACAAGAATGTAAGCTCTGTGAGCACATGGGATATAGCAGTCATCATAGCAGACAAAAATCCTGCTAATTTTTGTTTTGGGTTCACTAGTTCCTTGAGGGTTGGCTTTGTATCACTTCTTCCCCCATAGCACAAAGTACAGGCCTTGCACGTACTGGAACCAAAAATATTTGCCGAGTGAATGATGAACACTATTAATTAGTAGGCATATACCAAGCCCTCAGCACTGAACTAGTAGTCGTAAGATAAGGAAGTACAAAATACAGTCTTTGATTTAAAATAACACTTAGGAATAGAGCTAGGGATGAAGGATGAAACAGAAAGAAACATGAGGAATACCAAGGGCATAAAAGAAGTCCTCACATGTCATTAATTCCATTCTCAATCATCTAACAATGTCTAAAAATGCCTACTCACAGCTCCTCCCAAGATACCACTGTATTCTGTTGCGCTAAACTTTCTTGTAAATGCCTGAAAATGTGTTTACAACTCTGAGCCTTCGCATATGTTGCTCTCTGGGCATAGAAAAACTTCCCCCCATTTTCTTTAAAGTAACCTTTTATTATCCTGCCTAGAGTTACCTGCTTATTCCTCTTTCATCCTACATGTGTTACATGTAAGTTACAGCACTTGCCAAACTCTGTTTTAATATACACACATTACTTGTCTTATTTACCTTTGTGTTCCTGGTTTCCAAACAAATTGTCAGGTACATAGTATGCAAACAATGTGCTTCAAGTTTAATTACTCATTTTTCTCTCCTTTCAAAATACTAAAAAACTTTTTTTTACTCTCCTAAAATAGAACCATAGATAGAAAAGTTCTTCTTAATAATATATTAAAATCACCCAGTGGTAAATACATACACACAGATAGATGCTAACTGCAGGTATATATTCAATCAAAATTGAGTAGAGGCTGAATCTACTTTTCTTATTTTATTTTCAGCACAATTCCACCTTCAGGGGATATCACCAGTGCCTAGAAGAGTGCCTGGCACACAGAAAATGACTTGTTGAATAAATAAATGAATGCTTGCATAAAAACCATGTCATTAAATGCTAAACAGCATTTCATAAACTAGATGTATTATAGGAACACATAAATAAAGTAACAAATCAGAAAAACAGTGAACTAAGGAGTAGAAAGTTTGGTATCTGCCATTTTCTAGTTTTATAGCTTTGAGCAAGAAACATTTAAACTGATCTTTAACTTCTTAATTTGTAAAAATAATAGATTCGACTAGTTTTCAAATTATTTTACCAGTAGTCCCCATTGTTGAATGAAATGTAAATGGAACTGCCATTAAATAAAACAGAAAAGATTCATTAGTAAAAATTCATAAGATCAAGTTATGATACTACTTATTTAAATTCATTATTAAGAATGGGCCGGGTGCGGTGGCTCACTCCTGTAATCCTAGCACTTTGGGATGCCAAGGTGGGAGGACTGCTTGAGGCCAGAAGCTTGAGACCAGCCTGCGCAACATAGCAGAACCCTGTCTCTACAAAAAATTTTTACATATTAGTTGGGCATGGTGGTGCATGCCTGTAGTCCCAGTTACCTGGGAGACTGAGGCAGGAGGACTGCTTGAGGTCAGGAGTTTGAGGCTGCAATAAACTATGATTATGCCACTGCACTTCAGTTTGGGCAACAGGGCTAAAGTGCATCTCTTAAAAAAAAAAAAAAAGAATGAACATAGGTGGCAACTGCAATTTTAAATTATCCTCGTCAGCAATGTCATTTTCTGTATTTTGTTTTGGTTTTACAATGTTGATACAATTCTGATTACCACAAATACGCTATTACAAATGGTAACAGTTATTTAAAAAATAATTTAGCAATATTAAGATTTCTGCAATTAAAATGGTCCAGCGGCTTGAATGAGGAGTATAGAAAATTTTGTTTTCAAAACTGAGGGACTATAATCATTATTCATATTTCTGGTCACAAATATAAAAAATAGACAAGAACCACCCAAAACTTAAATTAAGCAGGAAAATTTTCTTTAATATAGTATTATCATATTAACTTATCATTGCAAACTACTTTAAAGTGCCAAAGTACACATGGCAGAAAGATACCCCTACTTCTGTTTGTACTAAATGTGCCATCCTAGTGCCAATCATAACCTCGAAAGACACAATCCTGAACACCCTAATCCTGAATGCTGAAATCCCAGAAGATCAAAATCCTTAAAGTCTAAAATCTTGAAAATCAGAATCCCAAAAACTTTAAATTTCAAATGCTGAAATCCTGAAAGCCAAATTTTGAGGAAGGCATTAGTGATTTTCACTTGTACACGAGACAGTTGGATCATGTTAGGTGGAACGACTACTTTGTTCTTGTCTTTATTTGTAAATTAAGTGTGGCTTAAGGGGATGTGTTTGGATGTCAGGTTGATAAAAGGTGGACTGGTGGGCTTAAGTTTAGGTGTTAACTGGACTAGGTTAAGTAATACCTAGTAAAACATTATTTTTAGTGTATCTGTGATGGTATTGCCAGGAGTGTGAGTCTGAGTGAACTAGCTGGGAAAGTTCTTCTCTCAATGTTGGCAAGCACCATCCAATCTGATGGGGTCCTAGAGAGAAGTAATACAGAAGGCAAACTGGTCTCTTTGAGAACTTGGACACACATTTCTTTTGCTGCTTTGGACATCAGAACTACAGGTTACTAGGCTTTGGACTCCAGGACTTACACCAGTGGCATCCCAGGGTCTCCAGCTTGCAGACGGCCTGCAATGGGACTTTTCAGCCATCATAATAGCATGAGCCAAGTCCCCTAATAAATCTCCCCTCATATATCTATATACATATTCTCTCGGTTCTCTCTCTCTGGTCAACTCTGTCTAATATAGATTTGGTATTAAGAAGCCAAATATCCTTCCTTTTTACTGTATTCCTCACAACACTATGGAAGAGATATGTGAAATTGTTCTGTTGCAAAAGAGCTGTGATCAGGTAAGTGTACAAGGCTGCTTAATAATGACAGATACAAAGTTTAAAAGCTAATTATTATTGGTGTGTGAAAGCAGAAAATTGCTTAATTGAAATGTCTGGGCAGTAACCAGACTTTCAAGTGACAGCATTTACTTACAAAATGTGTAGACCACTATGACTCTCCAAATACAAGTGCAGTGAGTGTTTTGAAGATCACAGAAGTGAAAAGGCAGACCAAAAATACAAAAAATCTCTCCTACCAAATTATCAGTTGTGTATGACTTTGTAGCTTCACATATAGCACCAATATGATACACTATGTATTTCATCTTTGCATCATTTCCAATACTGGATGTACAAAATGTGTAAGACTTTTAGAGAGTTCTAATTCGTTTTATGCATTTATTGTAAATTTGACTTCACGAAAGTACATTATCACAAGCTGACTTTGTGTGAAAGCACTGTGGGTGTACATAAAATGTTGAAACTTCCTCAGTAAATCAAGAGAGGTCCTTTTCGTATATCTGCATTTCTAAAAGATAAAAACCAAAATTCTCGTGATCTTGACTCTTTGGGCATATGTGGTGGTGACCCATTAAGGCTTTTGATTAATCTCATCAAAAGACTTAGGTTGTCTGTCATGGTATTGCAGATGATTGTAATCATAAAGCTGGGTGCAAACAATTACCAACCGTAGTAACACGTGCTTATATATTTCACTTTTTGGCCTATTTCTTCATGAATATGGTTCATCTGCTCATAACTGTTTCACCTATGTGACTGTCTTTAGTATGCCTGTTTCTGCTTGCAAAAATATGAATGTTATTATTTCCTATTTCATTGTGTAAAGTGGCCTGTGAAGTGTTGTGACATGTTTTTATGTTTATCAAATAGATTTTCTTTTCAAAGTGTAAATAAAAGTCTTTAAAGAGTTTTTTAAATTACTTTTTCCAGAATAACATTTTTGAGATTTTGATCTTTTGAGATAGTAACTTTCAAGATTTTAGACATTAGGGAATTTGATGTTTCAGGATTTCAATATTTGGGATTATAGCTTCAGGATTGTGGCTTTTGGGATTATGGCCCAAATCTATGGCATACATATGCTGCAGCAGTGGTCTTGCTTGTATAATTTGATTTGGATATGTAATATTGCACCCGAGATTTAAAAAGGCCAGCTATAAACTTAAAAATAAAAACATGCCAGGTGAGGTGGCTCACGCCTGTAATCCCAGCACTTGGGGAGGCTGAGGTGGGCGGATCACGAGGTCAGGAGATGGAGACCATCCTGGCTAACATGGTGGAACCCCGTCTCTACTAAAAATACAAAAAATTAGCTGGGTGTGGTGGTGCGTGCCTGTAGTCCCAGCTACTCGGAGGCTGAGGCAGGAGAATGGCGTGAACCCAGGAGGTGGAGCTTGCAGTGAGCTGAGATGGTGCCACTGCACTCCAGCCTGGGCGACAAAGCGAGACTCCGTCTCAAAATAAATAAATAAATAAAAACGTATGGGCTGGGCGTGGTGGCTCATGCCTGTAATCTCAGCACTTTGGGAGACCGAGGCGGGTGGATGACAAAGTCAGGAGAGCAAGACCATCCTGGCTAATATGGTGAAACCCTGTCTCTACTGAAAATACAAAACATTAGCCAGGCGCGGTGGCATGTGTCTACAGTCTCAGCTACTCGGGAGGCTAAGGCAGGAGAATAGCTTGAACCCAGGAGGTGGAGGTTGCAATGAGCCAAGATCGCACCACTGCACTCCAGCCTGGGTGACAGAGCGAACATATAAAAAATAAATAAAAACATATATTCATAGGAAGTTCAAATACCTACATAAAAATCAGTAGGGAAGCTTTAATTGGCAGTCCATAAAAATATAAACTAATAGCGCAGCTTAGTTTTATTTTGTGATCCCTAATGTGTTACACTTTGGTACAACACATCTGAGTGTGCATGTTATTTTTATTACAGTCTTAAAATATTTAATACGTTTAAAATATTTAAATGTTGCAGCCAACATTTGGAAAACCTTGAAGAACCTCCTGTGAACTGGATATTCTTTCTAGTCCTTTCAATTCTATCATTTCTACATAATCTAGAAAAGCAAGGGACAGACATGGTGGCTCAGGCCTGTAATTTCAGCACTTTGGGAGGCTGAGACAAGCAGATCACCTGAGGTCGGGAGCTCGAGACCAGCCTGACCAACATGGAGAAACCCCGTCTCTACTAAAAATACAAAATTAGCCTAGTGTGGTGGTGCATGCCTGTAGTCTCAGCTACTTGGGAGGCTGAGGCAAGAGAATCGCTTGAACTCAGGAGGTGGAGGTTGCAGTGAGCCAAGATCGTACCACTGCATTCCAGCCTGAGCAAGACTATGTCTCCAAAAACCAAAACCAAAAACAAAAAAAAACAAGAAATAATTTATAAAGATTTTTTTGATTTCTTCAAATAAATCTTGTACACATTTACTGAGACTAGACACTCATGGGAGAAGAAAGAGGCTGATCAGATAGAAGTAGAGAACTTGTGTTAGGGAGTATCAAGAAATACTACAGTTAAGAAAACATGTCTTCCTAAAGCAGGCAGATTCCCTACACAGATAAGCTCAAAACAGCTTGGTATCATAAATCCATGACACCTTATAAACAGAAATATTGCTGGTCTATAGGTATCTTAACTTACAAATGCAATTTCATTCCTATGTAGCTATTTTTTGATAACATCTGTCAGATGTAGAATATCTTTTCACTGAATTTGCCTTCATTTACTTGAAGAATATATTCTGATTTGAACTATAGAGGAAACTCTCTTAACTGACTTCTATTTAAACAAATCACTGAATTAATCAAAACTGCATTTCCTTTTGGACACAGACAGAATGGAAAGAGACGGGAAGAAAGCAAGCAACCTGAAAAACATATTTGAGGATATTGTCTATGAAAACTTTCCCAGTCTCACTAGAGAGGCCAACATTCAAATTCAAGAAATGCAGAGAACCCCTGCAAGATATTACACGAGAAGACCATTCCTAAGACATAATCATCAGATTTTTCAGGTTGAAATGAAAGAAAAAAATGTTAAAGGCAGCTAGAGAGAAGGGGCAGGTCACCTACAAAGGAAATCTCTTCAGGCTAATAGCAGACCTTTCGGCAGAAACCCTACAAGCCAGAAGAGACTGGGGCCCTATTTTCAGCATTCTTGAAGAAAAAAATGTCCATCCAAGCATTTCATATGCAGGCAAACTATGCTTCACAAGTGAAGGAGAAATAAGATCCTTTTCAGACAAGCAAATGCTAAGAGAATTCATTACTACCAGATCTGCCTTATAAGAGTTCCCACAATATGGAAAGGAAAGACTGTTACCAGTCACTCCAGAAAAAGTGCACAGATGAGTGACACTATAAAGCAACCACACAAACAAATCCGCAAAACCAGCTAACCAAACAATGACATTATTGATACGTACAGATTTGATCCTAACTATGAATGTAAGTGGATGAAATGCCCCAATTAAAAGGCACAGAATAGCAAGCTAGATAAAGAAGCAAGACTCAAAGGTGTGCTGTCTTCAAGTGATCCATCTCACATTCAATGACACCCATGGGCTCAAAGTAAAGGGATGGAGAAAACTCTACCAAGAAAATAGAAAAAAGCAGAAGTTGCTACTCTAATTTCCGACAAATAGATTTTAAACCAATAATGATCAAAAAAGACAATGAAGACCACATGCAATGCTTACCATTATGTAAATGACAAAGGGTTCAATTCAACAAGAAGACCCAACTATCTAAATATATATGCACCCAACAGAGGAGCACCCAGATTCATAAAACAAGTTCTTAGAGACCTATGAAGAGGTGTAGATTCCCACACAATAATAGTGGGAGACTTCAACACCGTACTGACAGTGTTAGACAGATCATCAAGGCAGAAAACTAAAAATGCTATACAGGACTTGAACTGGACTCTTGACCAAACGGACATAATAGACATCTACAGAATTCTCTACCCCAAAACACCAGAATATACATTCTTCTCATCGCCACATGACACATACTCTAAAATGGATCACACATTTGAACATAAAACAATCCTTCACAAATGCAAAGCACCAAAATCAACCAACTCCACTCCTGGACCACAGCACAATAAAAACAGAAATCAACAGTAAGATAATCACTCAAAACCATACAAGTACATGGAAATTAAACAACCTGCTCCTGAATGACTTTTAGGTAAATAATGAAATTAAGACTGAAATCCAGAAACTCATTGAAACTAATGAGAAAAAAGCTACAACATACCAGAATCTCTTGGACATAGCTAAGGCAGTATTAAAAGCAAAGTTTATAGCATTAAATAATCAAATCAAAAAGTGGGAAAACTCTCAAATTAACAACCTGACATTACCCTAGAAGTAGTAGAAAAGCAAGACAAAAGTAACCCCAAAGCTAGCAAAAGACAAGAAATAACAAAAATCGGAGCTGAACTGAGGGAAATTGAGCCAGGAAAACCCACACAAAATATGAACGAATCCAGAATTCATTTCTTTGAAAAAGCTAATAGGATACATAGACCAGTTGCTAGACAAATAAAGAAAAAAGAAGACCTGAATGAACACAATTAGAAATGACAAAGGGTAAGTTACTACTGACGCTGCAAAAAAAACAAAAAAACCATCGGCCACCACTGTGAACACAAACTAGAAAATCTAGAAGAAATATATAAACTCTGGAAATATATAACCTCTCAAGACTGAACCAGGATGAAACTGAATCCCTGAACAGATCAATAATGAGTTCTGAAATTGAATCAGTAATAAAAAGCCTACCAACCAGGAAAAAACCCAGGACCAGATGGATTCACAGCTGAATTCTACCATTCTACCAGGTGTATAAAGAAGATTTGGTACCATTTCTACTGAAACTATTAAAAAAAAAAAAAAGAAAAGAAAAGAAAACAAACAAACAAACAACAATACAAATGGGGAGGAGGGACTCCTCTTTAACTCATTCTATGAAACCAGCATCATCCTGATAACAAAGTTGGCAGACACACAACAAAAAAAAGAAAACTTCAGGCCAATCTCCTTGATGAATATCAGTGCAAAAATCCTCAACAAAATACTAGCAAATTGAATACAGAAGCACACAAAAAGCTAATCCACCACGATCAAGTAAGCTCCATCCCTGGGATGCCAGGTTGGTTCTACATATGCAAGTCAATAAATGTGAGTCATCACATAAACAGAACTAAATACAAAAACTACATCATCATCTCAATAGATGCAGAAAAGGCTTTCAATAAAATTCAACTTCTCTTCAAGTTAAAAACCATCTATAAACTAGGCATTCAAGGAACATACTTCAAAGTAATAAGAGCCATCTATGACAAACCCACAGCCAACATCATACTGACTTGGCAAATGCTGAGAGAATTCCCCTTGAAAACCAGCACAAGACAAGGATGCCCTCTCTTACCACTCCTGTTCAACATAGTACTGGAAGTCCTGGCCAGAGCAATCAGTAAAGAGAAAGAAATAAAAGGCATCCAAATAGAGGGGAAGTCAAACTACCCTTGTTTGCAGATGACATGATTTTATATTTAGAAAACCTCATAGTCCCTTCCTTTAATCTGATAAAAATTAAGCTGTTTCAGAATACAAAATCGAAGAACAAAAATCAGTAGCATTCCCATACACCAACAATATCAAAGCCGAGGTCAAATCAGGAACACAATCCCATTTACAACTGCCACAAAAAGAATAAAATACCTAAGAATATAGCTAACCAGGGATGTGAAAGATCTCTACAATAAGAATTACAGAACACTGCTCAGAGAAATCAGAGACAATACAGACAAATAAAAAAACATTCCATGCTTATGGATAGGAAGACTCAATATCGTTAAAATGGCCATACTACTGAAAACAATTTACAGATTCAATGCTATTCCTATCAAACTACCAATGACATTCTTCACAGAATTAGAAAACCTATTTTAAAATTCATATGAAACCAAAACAGCACCCAAATAGCCAAAGCACTCCTAAGGAAAAAGAACAAAGGCGAAAGCATCACATTATCCAACTTCAAACTATACTACGAGGCTACAGTAACCAAAAGAGCATGGTACTGGTACCAAGAGAGACATGTAGACCAATGGAATAGAATAGAGAGCCCAGAAATAAAGCTGCACACCTACAACCATCTGATCTCCAACAAAGATGACAAAAACAAGCAATGGAGAAGGAATTCCCCATTCAATAAATGTTGATGGGATAATTGTCTAGCCATGTGCAGAAGATTGAAACTGGACCCGTATCTTACACCACACACAAAAATCAACTCCAGATGGATGAAAGACTTAAATGTAAAACCTAAAACTATAAAATTCCTGAAAGATAACCTAGGGAATACTATTCTGGATATAGGACTTGGCAAAGATTTCATGATAAACACAGCAGAAGCCATTGCAACAAAAAGCCAAAATTGACAAATGGGATCTAATTAAACTAACGAGCTCCTGCACAGAAAAAGTAACTACAGAGCAAAGAGACAACCTACAGAATGGGAGAAAGTATTTGCAAACTATGCATCTGACAAGCGTCTAATATCCAGAATTTACAAGAAACTTAAACAAATGAACAAGAAACAAACAATCCCATTAAAAAGTGGTCAAAGGACATTAAGGGACATTTTGCAGAAGAAGACATATATGCAGCCAACAAGCATATGAAAAAATGCTTAACATCACTAATCATCAGAGAAATGCAAATCAAAATCACAAGGAGATACCATCTGACACCAATCAGAATGGCTACTATTAAAAAGTAAAAAAAAAAAAAAAACAGATGCTGGTGAGGTTCTGGAGAAAAGTGAGTGTTTAACGGGACTGTAAGTTGGTTCAGCCATGGTGGAAAGCAGTTTGGTGATTTCTCAAAGAGCTTCAAACAGAGTTATCATTCGACCCAGCAATTCCATTTTGGGGTATATACCCAAAGGAATATAAATCATTCTATCATAAAGACACATGCATGTGTATGTCCACTGCAGTGCTATTCAAAATAGGATATACATGGAATTAACCTAAATGTCCATCAATGGTAGACTGGATAAAGAAAATGTGGCACATATACACCACAGAATACTATGAAGCCATTGAAAAGAATAAGATCGTGTCCTTTGAAGAGACATGGATGGAGCTGCAGGCCATTATCCTAAACAAACACAGAACCAGAAAACCAAATGCCGCATGTTCTCGCTTATAAGTGCAAGCTAAACAACGAGAACACATGGATAACAGAAGGAGAACAACAGACACTGGGGCCTACTTGAGAGTGGAGGTTGGGGGAGAGAGAGGATCAGAAAAAATATCTATCAGGTAGTATGCTTATTACCTGGGTGATGAAATTGTCTGTACACCAAACCCCTGTGACACGCAGTTTACCTGTATAACAAACCTGCACATGTACACCAAACCTAAAATAAATGTTAAAACCCAGACAGAATGTTTACCTCTGCTCTTACTGGTTGTATGGTTTCCAACATGAGTTGTGTTGTTTCCAAAGTGTTACGAGCCAATAATATTTATTGGTCTAATTTGGAAATTTAATAAAATACTTTGTAAACTGATGAAATATAAATATAAAAAGTGAATGTTTCTATGAAAAATAAGTTGAAAGCAAAGTTTTAACACCAGCCTCTTAAAAAATAAGGTTGAATGAAATGAGAGAGAGGAGAATTATAGGGAAAGGAATCCTAAAAATCTGAAATAATTCTGTACTCAGATCACCTTGCAAGTGGCTTTCAGTTATTGCTCCTCTCCAAAGTGGGGGAGGAAAAAGGAAAGTGTTTTATGTTACATTATGTGTAAAGACAGACTGTACTCCAATCAGTAAACTCATAAAAAGCCGGTATAAATTTATTCAAAATAAAATAAAATGTTTAATTATAAGTAATTCTAGATAATTATCTGTTTAAACAAATCTTTTCAACTAACCAACTATCGGTTCAGATTGTGTTGGGTAAGAGGCCTTTTCTTACTGTTGCAAAAGTTATACTTAATTGTGAGAATCTGAATTTCATGTTGAGATGAAGTTGTTTAGAGTTTAAGGTTGATTTTTTATTTTATTCTCTTATTATTTTGAAAAACATATAGATAAAGAACATAGTATGTAATATTAAGTGGAAATACCTATTAGATGTAAAATCTCTGAAAATAAATATACCTAACAATAGCCAAAAAACAACTGACATTTGTAAATGATAGAATTACAATGAGAAGTTGATTAACAGACAGTCAGCAAACATTTCTCAAAAATGGATAAATAAAATAGGCAAGAAATTAATGAAGATATACAAGATCTAAACTATAATAAACCAGTGTGCTCAATCTATTGGAAACACACAGGGAATGACATAAATTTATAGGAATTATAGATACTTTTTTTTTTTTTTTTGGAGACGGAGTCTCGCTCTGTCACCCAGGCTGGAGTGCAGTGGCCGGATCTCAGCTCACTGCAAGCTCCGCCTCCTGGGTTTACGCCATTCTCCTGCCTCAGCCTCCCAAGTAGCTGGGACCACAGGCGTCCGCCACCATGCCCGGCTAGTTTTTTTTTTTTTGTATTTTTTTAGTAGAGACGGGGTTTCACCAGGTTAGCCAGGATGGTCTCGATCTCCTGATCTCGTGATGTGCCCGTCTCGGCCTCCCAAAGTGCTGGGATTACAGGCTTGAGCCACCGCGCCCGGCCAGATACATGTTTTTTTAAAAACAATATATGAAATTGAAAAAATTAGCACAGTATGTT
Organism: Trachypithecus francoisi; assembly: GCF_009764315.1. Classification (NCBI taxonomy): domain Eukaryota; kingdom Metazoa; phylum Chordata; class Mammalia; order Primates; family Cercopithecidae; genus Trachypithecus; species Trachypithecus francoisi. The sequence goes on from NW_022681458.1 coordinate 94,637,719, forward strand.
GGTTAAGAGCATAATTTCTGGATTCAGACTGCTAGGATTACATCTTAGTCTGCTACTTGCTGTGAGATTTAGTGACAGTTACTTCCCTATCCCTTAGTTTCCTTATCTGCCAAAAGAAGATAATAGGTTGTACAGAAAATCGAATAAAGGAAGATTTGCAAAGGGCTTAGTGCCTGGCACTAAGTAAGCATTAAATAGTAAGCACTAAATTCATTAATTGTAAATAAATAGTTGGCCACAAGGGAAATCTCAATGATTCCAGACAACTACAATCACACAGAGTGTATCCTCTGATCAAATTCTCATAAAAGTAAAATGCCATAAGAAAATGTTATTGCCAAAAACCGATATGTTTGCAAATTTTTAAAATAATCATCAATATACAGGCAGTAATTTTTAAAATTATACTTTAAGTTCTGGGGTACATGTGCAGAATGTGCAGATTTGTTACATAGGTATACATGTGCCATGGTGGTTTGCTGCACCCATCAACCTGTCATCTCCATCAGGTATTCCTCTTAATGCTATACCTCCCCTAGCCCCCTACCCTGCAACAGGCCCCGGTGTGTGATGTTCCCCTCCCTGTGACCATGTGTTTTCATTGTTTAACTCCCACTTATGAGTGAGAACCTGTGGTGTTTGGTTTTCTGTTCTTATGTCAGTTTGCTGAGAATGATGGTTTCCAGCTTCATCTATATCCCTGCAAAGGACATGAACTCATCCTTTTTCATGGCTGCATAGTATTCCATGGTGTATATGTGCTGAATTTTCTTTATCCAGTCTATCATTGATGAACATATGGGTTGGTTCCAAGTCTTTGCTATTGTGACCAGTATTGCAATAAACACATCTGTGCATGTGTCTTTATAGTAGAATGATTTATAATTCTTTAGGTATATATCCAGTAATGGGATTGCTGGGTCAAATGGTAGTTCTAGTTCTAGATCCTTGAGGAATTGCCACACTCTTTTCCACAATGGTTGAACTAATTTACACTCCCACCAACAGTATAAAAGCATTACTATTTTTCTACATCCTCCCCAGCATCTGTGGTTTCCTGAACTGTTAATGATCACCATTCTAACTGGCATGAGATGGTATCTCATTGTGGTTTTGATTTGCATTTCTCTAATGACCAGTGATGATGAGCTTTTTTTTTCATATGTTTGTTGGCTGCATAAATGTCTTCTTTTGAGAAGTGTCTGTTCATATTCTGCTCCCATTTTTTGATGGGATTGTTTCTTTATTTCTTGTAAATTTGTTTAACTTTTTTGTAGATTCTGGATATTAGCCCTTTGTCAGATGGATAGATTGCAAAAATTTTCTCCCGTTCTGTAGGTGGCCTGTTTGCTTTGATGATAGTTTCTTTTGCTGTGCAGAAGCTTTTTAGTTTAATTGGATCCCATTTGTCAATTTTGGCTTTTGTTGTTATAGCTTTTGGTGTTTTGGTCATGAAGGCTTTGCCCATGCTTATGTCTTGAATGGTATTGCCCAGGTTTTCTTCTAGGGTTTTTATGGTTTTAGGTTTTACATTTAAGTCTTTAATTCATCCTGAGTTCATTTTTGCATAAGGTATGAGGAAAGGGGTACAGTGTCTGTTTTCTGCATATGGCTAGCTAGTTTTCCCAACACCATTTATTAAATAGGGAATCCTTTCACCACTGCTTGTTTTTGTCAGATTTGTCAAAGATCAGATGGTTATAGATGTGTGGTGTTATTTCTGAGGCCTCTGTTCTGTTCCATTGGTCTATATCTCTGTTTTGGTACCAGTACCATGCTGTTTTGGTTACTGTAGCCTTGCAGTATAGTTTTAAGTCAGGTAGTGTGATGCCTGCAGATTTGCTCTTTTTCCTTAGGATTGTCTTGGTTATATGGACTCTTTTTTGGTTCCACATGAAATTTAAGGTAGTTTTTCTAGTTCTTTGAATAAACTCAATGGTAGCTTGATGGGGATAGCATTGAATCTATAAAGTACTTTGGGCAGTATGGCCATTTTCATGATACTGATTCTTCCGATCTATGAGCATAGAATGTTTTCCCATTTCTTTGCATCCTCTCTTATTTCCTTGAGCAGTGGTTTGTAGTTCTCCTTGAAGAGGTCCTTCACTTCCCTTGTAAGTTGTATTCCTAAGTATTTTATTCTCTTTGTAGCAATTGTGAATGGGAGTTCACTCATGATTTGGCTCTCTGTCTGTTATTGGTGTATAGGAATGCTTGTGATTTTTGCACATTGATTTTGTATCCTGAGACTTTGCTGAAGTTGCTTATCTGCTTACGGAGATTTTGGGCTGAGATGATGGGGTTTTCTAAATATACAATCATGTCATCTGCAAACAGAGACAATTTTACTTCCCCTCTTCCTATTTGAATACTCTTTATTTCTTTCTCTTGCTTAATGTCCCTGGCTAACACTTCCAATACTATGTTGAATTGGAGTAGTGAGAGAGGGCATCCTTGTCTTCTGCTGGTTTTCAAAGGGAACGTTTCCAGTTTTTGCACATTCAGTATGATATTGGCTGTGAATCTGTCATATACAACTCTTATTATTTTGAGATACATTCAATCAATACTTAGTTTATTGATAGTTTTTAGCATGAAGGGGTGTTGAATTTTATCAAAGGTCTTTTCTGCCTCTATTGAGATAATCATGTGGTTTTTGTCACTTGTTCTGTTTATGTAATGGATTTTGTTTACTGAATTGCATATGTTGAACCAGTCTTGCATCCCTGTGATGAAGCTGACTTGATCATGGTGGATAAGCTTTTTGATGTGGTGCTGGATTTGGTTTGCCAGTATTTTATTGAGGATTTTTGCATCAATGTTCATCAGGGATATTGGCCTGAAATTTTCCTTTTTTGTTGTGTTTCTGCTAGGTTTTGGTATCAGGATGATGCTGGCTTCATAAAATGAGTTAGGGAGGATTTCCTCTTTTTCTATTGCTTGGAATAGTTTCAGAAAGAATGGTATCAGCTCCACTTTGTACCTCTCGTAGAATTTGGCTGTGAATCTGTCTGGTCCTGGACTTTTTTTTGGTAAGCTATTAATTACTGCCTCAATTTCAGAAGTTGTTATTGGTCTATTCAGGGATTCGACTTCTCCCTGGTTTAGACTTGGAAGGGTGTATGTGCCCACGAATTTATTCATTTCTTCTAGATTTTCTAGCTTATTTGCTTAGAGGTGTTTATAGTATTCTCTGATGGTGGTTTGTATATCTGTGGGATCAGTGGTGATATTCTCTTTATCATTTTTTTTATTGCGTCCAGGTGATTTCTCTCTATTAGTCTGGCTAGTGGTCTATCTATTTTGTCGATCTTTTCAATAAACCAGCTCCTGGATTCATTGATTTTTTGAAGGCTTTTTTGCAGCTCTATCTCCTTCATTTCTCCTCTGATCTTAGTTATTTCTTGTCTTCTGCTAGCTTTTGAAATTCTTTGCTCTTGCTTCTCTAGTTTTTTAAAAATGTGACGTTAGGGTGTTGATTTTAGATCTTTCCCACTTTCTCTTGTGGGAATTTAGTGCTATAAATTTCCCTCTCAGCACTGCTTTAAATGTGTCCCAGAGATTCTGTTACACTGTGTCTTTGTTCTCATTGGTTTCAAAGAACATATTTGTGTCTGCCTTAATTTTGTTATGTACCCAGTATTCATTTAGGAGCAGGTTGTTCAGTTTTCATGTAGTTGTATGGCTTTGAGTGAGTTTCTTAATCCTGAGTTCCAATCTGATTGCACTGTGGTCTGAGAGACTGTTACGATTTCTGTTCTTTTGCATTTGCTGAGGAGTGTTTTATTTCCAATTATGTCATTAATTTTAGAATAAGTGTGATGTGGTGGTGAGAAGAATATATATTCTGTTGATTTGGGGTGGAGAGTTCTGTAGATGTCTATAAGGTCTGCTTGATCCAGAGCTGAGTTCAAGTCCTGAATATCCTTGTTAATTTTCTGTCGCATTGGTCTGTCTAGTGTTGACAGTGAGGCGTTAAAGTCTCCCAGTATTATTGTGTGGGAGTCTAAGTCTCTTTGTAGGTTCCTAAGAACTTGCTTTACAAATCCAGGTGCTCCTGTATTGGATGCGCATATATTTAGGACAGTTAGCTTTTCTTGTTGCATTGATCCCTTAATCATTATGTAATGCCCTTCTTTGTCTCTTTTGACCTTTGTTGGTTTAAAGTCTGTTTTATCAGAGACTAGGACTACAATCCCTGCTTTTTATTGCTTTCCAATTGCTTGGTAAGTATTGCCCTATCCCTTTATTTTGAACCTATGTATGTCCTTGCACACAAGCTTGGTCTCTTGAATACAGCACACTGATGGGTCTTGACTCTTTATCCAATTTGCCAGTCTGTGTCTTTTAATTGGGGCATTTTAGCCTGTTTACATTTAAGGGTAATATTGTTATGTCTGAAATTGATCCTGTCATTATGATGCTAGCTGATTATTTTGCCCATTAGTTGATGCAATTTCTTCATACTGTCGATGGTCTTTACAATTTGGTATGTATTTGCAGTGGCTGGTATCGGTTCTTCATTTCTATGTTTAGTGCTTCCTTCAGGAGGTCTTGTAAGGCAGGCCTAGTGGTGGCAAACTCTCTTAGCATTTGCTTGTCTGTAAAGGATTTTATTTCTCCTTCGCTTATGAAGCTTCGGCTGGATATGAAATTCTGGGTGGAAAATTCTTTAAGAATGTTGAATATTGGTTTCCACTTTTTTTCTGGCCAGCAGGGTTTCTGCAGAGAGATCTGCTGTTAGTCTGATGGGCTTCCCTTTGTGGGTAACCTGACCCTTCTCTCTGGTTGCCCTTAACATTTTTTCCATCATTTCAACCTTAGTGAATCTGACAATTATGTGTCTTGGGGTTGCTCTTCTCGAGGAGTACCTTTTTGGTGTTCTCTGTATTTCCTGAATTTGAATGTTGGCCTGTCTTGCTAGGTTGGGGAAGTTCTCCTGGATAATAACCTAAAGAGTGTCTTCCAACTTGGTTCCATTCTCTCCGTCACTTTCAGGTACACTAATCAAATGTAGATTTGGTCTTTTCACATACTCCCATATTTCTTGGAGGCCTTGTTTCTTTTCATTATTTTTTCTCTAACCTTGTCTTCTCACTTTATTTCATTAAATTGATCTTTAGTCTCTGATATCCTTTCTTCCACTTGATCATTTCATCTATTGATACCTGTGTATGCTTCACAAAGTTCTCGTAGTGTGTTTTTCAGCTCCATCAGGTCATTTATGTTCTTTAAAGTGGTTATTCTAGTTAGCCATTTGTCTAACCTTTTTTCAAGGTTCTTAGCTTCCTTGCATTGGATTAGAACATGCTCTGTTAGCTCGGAGGAGTTTGTTATTACCCACCTTCTGAAGCCTACTTCTGTCAATTTGTCAAATTCATTCTCTGTCCAGTTCTCTTCCCTTGCTGGTGAGGAGTTGTGATCCTTTGGAGGAGAAGAGGCATTCTGGGTTTTGGAATTTTCAGCCTTTTTACACTGGTTTCTCCCCATCTTCGTGGATTTATCTACCTTTGAGCTTTGATGTTGGTGACCACTGGATGGGGTCTCTGAGTGGACATCCTTTTTGTTGATGTTGATACTATTCTTTTCTGTTTGTTAGTTTTCCTTGTAACAGGCCCCTCTGCTGCAGGTCTGCTGGATCTTGCTAGAGGTCCACTCCAGACCCTGTTTGCTGGGTATCACCAGTAGAGGCTTCAGAACAGCAAAGATTGCTGCCTGTTCCTTCCTCTGGATGCTTCTTCCCAGAGGGGCACTTGTCAGATGCCTGCCAGAGCTCTTCTGTATGAGGTGTCTGTTGGCCCCTACTGAAAGATGTCTCTCAGTCAGGATACACGGGGGTCAGGGACCCACTTGAGGAGGCAGTCTGACCCTTATCAGAGCTCAAACACTGTGCTGGGAGATACACTGCTCTCTTCAGAGCTGTCAGGCAGGAATGTTTAAGTCTGCTGAAGCTGCACCCACAACTGCCCCTTCCCCCAGGTGCTGTGTCCCAGGGTGATGGGATTTTTATCTATAAGCCCCCGACTGGGGCCACTGCCTTTCTTTCAGAGATGCCCTGCCCAGAGAGAAGGAATCAAAAGAGGTAGTCTGGCTGCAGCAGCCTTGCTGAGCTGCAGTGGGCTCCACCCAGTTCCAACTTCCTGGCAGCTTTGTTTACACTATGAGGGTAAAACTGCCTACTCAAGCGTCAACAATGGTGGATGCCCCTCCCCCACCAAGCTCCAGTGTCCCAGGTGGACCTCAGACTGCTGTGCTGGTAGCGAGAATTTCAAGCCAGCGGATCTTAGCTTGCTGGGCTCCCTGGGGGTGGGATCCACTGAGCTAGACCACTTGGCTCCCTGGCTTCAGCCCCCTTTCCAAGGGAGTGAACGGTTCTGTCTCACTGGCCTTTCAGGCGCCACTGGGGTATGAAAAAAAAACTCCTGCAGCTAGCTTGGTGTCTGCCCAAATGGCCGCCCAGTTTTGTGCTTGAAACCCAGGACCCTGTTGGTGTAGCACTGAGGGAATCTCCTGGTCTGCAGGTTGCAAAGACAATGGGAAAAGCGCAATATCTGGGCCAGAGGTCACTGTTCCTCATGGCACAGCCCCTCACAAGGCTTCCCTTGGTTAGGGGAGGGAAATCGCGACCCGTGGTGCTTCCCCGGTGAGGTGATGCCCCACCCTGCTTTGGCTCACCCTCCATGGGCTGCACCCACTGTCCAACTAGTCCCAATGAGATGAACCCAGTAGCTCAGTTGGAAATGCAGACATCACTCGTCTTCTGTGTCGATCTGGCTGGGAGCTGCAGACCGGAGGTGTTCCTATTCAGCCATCTTGAGCTTAAACCTCTCACAGGCAGTATTAATAGGCAATTTGAGGATAATGATCACAAATTTGTAGCAAAATTCAAAGTGTGACTTTATCTAGCAGAACATCACTTTTCATGGGTGTGGTGGCTCATGCCCGTAATCCCAGCATTTTGAGAGGCCAAGACAGGTGGATCACTTGAGCCCAGGAGTTCAAGACCAGCCTCGGTAAAACAGCAAAACCCTGTCACTACCAAAATACAAAAACTGGGTGTGGTGGTGTGTTCCTGTGGTCCCAGCTACTTGGGAGGCTAAGGTGGGGGATTGCTTGAGCCTGGGAGGCAGGAGGTTGCAGTGAGCAGAGATAGCACCACCATACTCCCAGCCTGAGCAACAGAGTGAGACCTTGTCACAAAACAAAACAAAACAAAACAAAACAAAAAAACAAAACAAGACTTATCAGACAAGAGGGTAATATGGGTAGAGCTGGACCTGGCTTGTTGAGTATAGTGACAGAAAAAGCAAAAACAAAACAGATCATGTGATGCTTGCAATACAGTATCAAACTGTTCTAAAAACATAAACACAAATACACAGATGTGAGGCAGAGAATAATAATAAAGAGAATGTGGGAAAATGTTAATAATTGCTGAATTTGTGTTGAACTCTGAATTATTGCAACTTCTCTGTCATTGTTAAATTATTTCAAAAATAAAGTTTTTAAAATATAAGAAAAATACAAAAATGAAATAGATTGGTTTTGAAGTTGGGGGACAAAGACAGAGGGGTAATAAAGTTTGAGATATGCTAACTGTGTTACTGAAAATATGGAAAATAGACTCTAAGCCATAATAAATGTTTACATGAAGTTAAAGAAGTTGCCGTATGGGTACAAGGGAAGAAGGAAAGTAATTTTGGACATATAACAAGCAAGATGAACAGTCTGGCAGGAAAGAGACAAAATGCTGGGGAGACAAACACAGACTCATGAAAAGTATAACAAAAAAGTCATAAAATGCTCATATGAAGGGGAAAAACAATTCAAAACAATTCTATATCAGGTCAGAAAAGGGGATATTTCACTTTTGAATCTCTTCCTTACCTCCCTCAGGCTTACATATGGCTTAGAATAACTCAAGTTTAAAGTAATTGGGAAAAATAACTGAAATCCACCTTGGATGAATAGAGAAGGACTAAATTTGGGTAAGGAATGGATAGGAAGGAAGACAAACTTCTGGGGAAGTTGATAGAAATGAGTTCCTCCACAGGTGTTAATCTGGAATTAGATTGATCTTAAATGTTTGGGAAAATACATAACTCTTATATGGGGTATGATTAATAGAAATAAAGAGATAAAACTGTCAGTAGTTGAAGTCTATAGGATCAGTTACCTAGAAAACCCAAACTGAAAAATTATGAGAACCAATGAGAAAGGTAGGTAGGGTGGATGGGTATAGTACTAACATATAAAAAGCAAGGTAAATTACCTTACCAAATAGTAAAATATACTTTAAAAGCTGTAGTATTGGTGCAGGAATAGGCAAATAGTGTACCAAGAGAGTGGCCACAAACTCACATAATATGCAAATTTAGTTATGACACTGGTGGCATTTTAAACCACTGAAAAAAGGCTGGCTAATTCAATACATGATACTGGAGCAACTGAATACCCATTTGAAAAAAAGTAAGTTATTTTCATAACTCATAAAATTCACAAAAATGCATTCCAGATGACTCAGGACTTAAAAACTAAACCAAAGTAAAATATATGTGTTTTTTTAAAAAGTATAGAAGAATTTGTGTTTTTGTGCCAGATTTATGATGGCCTTCTAAAAGATATAAAAAGCAAATGCCTAGGTCTATGTCCAACAGAGTTTTTCCTAGGGTTTCTTCTGAAATTTGTATGGTTATCAGGTCTTAGAGTTAAGTCTTTAATCCATCTTCAGTTCATTTTTGCATATGGCAAGAGATAGGGATCCAGTTTCATTCTTCTGCATGTGGCTATCCAATTTTCCCAGCACCATTTATTGAATTGGGTGTCCTTTCTCCAAGTCATATTACTGTACTCTTTCTAGAAAATCAATTGGTTGTAAGTACTTGGTTTTAATTCTGGGTTCTCTGTTCTGTTCCATTGGTCTGTGTATCTACTTTTATACCCCTGTACCATGCTGTTTTGGTTACTATAGCCTGGTATAATAGCACAATCTGAAGTCAGGTAATGTGATGCCTCCAGATTTGTTCTTTTTGGTTAGAATTGCTTTGGCTATTCTGGCTCTTTTTTAGCTCCATATGAATTTCAGAATTTTTTTTTCCTAATTCTATAAAGAATGATATTGGTATTTTGATAAGAGTTGCATTAAATCTGTAGACTGTTTGGGGCACTATGGTCATTTTCACGATATTGTTTTTTCCAATCCATGAACATGGGATATACTTCCATTTGTTTGTGTCATCTATAATTTCTTTCAGCAGTGTTTTACAGTTCTCCTTGTAGACATCTTTCACCTTCTTGGATAAGTATATGCCTAAATATTTTATTTTATTATTTTGTAGCTATTGTAAAAGGGACTGAATTCTCAATTTGATCCTCAGCTTGGTTGTTTTTGGTTTATACCAATGCTACTGATTTGTATAAATTGATTTTGTAACCTGAGACTTTACTAAATACATTTTTTAAATCTAGGAGTCTTCCAGAGGACTCTTTAGCATTTTCTAGGTATCAGATCAGATCACATCATTGGCAAACGGAGATAGTTTAACTTCCTCTTTTTCATTTTGAATACCCTTTATTTCTTTCTCTTTCTTGATTTCTCTGGCAAAGAATTTATGATGAAAACCCCAAAAGCAAATGCAACAAAACAAAAAATAAATAACTGGGGCCTACTTAAACTAAAACACTTCTGCACAGCAAAAGAAATAATCATCAGAGTAAACAGACAACCCACAGAATAGGAGAAAATATTTGCAAACTATGCATCTGAAAAAGGACTAATATTCAGACTCTACAAGGAACTCAAAGAAGCAAGAAAAATAACAAATATGGCTGGGCGTGGTGGCTCACACCTGTAATCCTAGCACTGTGGGAGGCTGAGATGGGGGTATTGCTTGAGCTCAGGAGTTCAACCAGCCTGGGCAACATGGTGAAACCTCGTCTCCACAGAAAATAAAGAAATTATTTGCACATGGTGGTGGGTGCCTGTATTCTCAGCTACTCGTGAGGCTGAGGTGGGAGGATCGCTTGAGCTCAGGAGGCGGAGGTTGCAGTGAGCCACGATCGCTCCATTGTATTCCAGAATGGGTAACAGTGTGAGGCCCTGTCTCCAAACCAACCAACCAACCAACCAACCAACAAACAAAAAACAACCCCCCCCAAGAAAAATCCAAACCATTAAAAAGTGGGCAAATGGCTTGAATAAATATTTCTCAAAAGAAGATATACAAATGGCCAAAAAATATACAAAAAAATACTCAACAAAATACCACATGTTCTCACTTTTAAATAGGAGCTAAGCTATTGGTATGCAAGGGCATACAGTGTGGTATAAAGAATATTGGATACTCAGATGAGGGAGTGTGGGGGACTATGAGGGATGAAAAACTAGCTACTGGAGTACAATGTATACTACTTGGGTTATGGGTACACTAATATCCCAGACTTCACCACCATACAATTCATCCATGTAACAAAAAACAACTTGTGTCCCTACAGCTATTGATATAAAAAAAATTAAATATATAAAAAACTAAAAAGCAAATGTCTTAAAACAAAAGACTGGTTAATTTGACTACATAAATATTTATAGTACCTGTGCAAACACATGCACAGATGCTGGCAATCCCACTCCCACAAGTGCCTGGACCCAGCTGAGATGTGTGCAACCTGCTGCCTGCCATGGTTGCTGGCATGTGTGTGAGCATGGATTCTGCAGCCACTGCCCTAATGAACTGCTTTGGCTGGCACCATCCATTGGAGCACTGTGGCCAGTGGATTTGGTACACCTTGGCCCTTCTGGCGCAGCAGGTTTCCAACCTTAAGGAGCCAGAGAACAAAGCTGGGGGCCCAGTACCCTTAAAGTTACAGCATGCAGCCCGTAGGTGCTGGGCTGAGCCTTGGCCCCCTAGAATCTTCCAGAAACAAAGTCAATCAACTGAACCCACCTTAGACCACAATCAAATGCAAAAGCATCAAAGAAGATAAAAGCAAAGCAACCCTATCCAGAGGACAGTAACTTCAAGGATTGAAAGAACACCAAGCCACATTGTTAAGCCAGTGCAAGAACTTTGGTAACTCAAAAAAACAAAACAAAACAAAACAAAACAAAAAAAAAACGAAAAAAACCAAAAAAAACCACGAGAGCATCTTCTTACTTCCAAATGATGGCACTCGTTCCCTAATACTGGTTTTTAACCAGGCTTGAATGGCTGAAATGACAGAAATAGAGATCAGAATATGACCCAGAACAAATATTGAGATTCAGGAGAAGTTGAGATGCAATCCAAGGAATCTAAGGAATTAAATAAAATGATACAAGAGCTGAAAGATGTGGTGATCATTTTTTGAAAGAACCAAACTGATCTGATAGAGTTGAAAAACACACTACAAGAATTTTATAATACCAGCACAAGTATTAACATCAGAATAGAACAAGCTGATGAAAGAATCTCAGAGCTTGCAGACTGGTTCTGTTAAATAACTCAGTCAGATAAAAATAAAAAGGAATAATAAAGGATAGGCAATACCTCCAAGAAATACGGAATTGTGTAAAGAGATCAAATCTATGACTCATTAGCATCCCTGAATGAGAAGGAGAGAAAGCAAGCAATCTGGAAAACATGTTTGGTAATATCAGCCATGAAAATTTCCCAAACCTTGCTAGAAAGGCCAACATTCAAATTCAGGAAATGCCAAGAATCCCTGCAAGACACTATACAAGATGAACATCCTCAACACACAGTCTCAGATTCTCCAGGGTTTAAATGAGAGAAGAAATGTTAAAGGCAGCAAGAGAGAAGAGGCAGGTCACCTGCAAAGGGAACCCCAACAGGCTAACAGTGGACCTTTCAGCTGAAACCCTAAAGGCCAGAAGAACTGGGGACTTACATTCAGGATCCTTAAAAAAAAGAAATTCCAAGAAAGAATTTCATATCCAGCTAAACTAAGCTTGATAAATATAGAAGTAATAAGACCTTTTTCAGATAAATGAATGCTAAGGGAATTCACTACCATCTCATCTGCCTTACAAGAGGTCCTAAATATGGAAAGGTATGACTGTTACTGGCCACCACAAAAAGACACTCAAGTAGATAGACCATTGACACTATAAAGCAACTACACAATCAAATCTGCATAATAATCAGCTAACAATATAACAGTATCCAATTCTCACATATCAATACTGACCTTGAATATAAATGGGTTAAATCCCCCAATTAAAAGGCACTGAGTGGCAAGCTGAATAAAGAAGCAAGACCCAAAAGTATGCTGTCTTCAAAAGACCCATCTCACAAGCAATGACACCCACAGGCTCAAAGTAAAGGGATGGAAAAAAATCTACGAATGATCAAAAAAGACAAAGAAGAGCATTACATAGTGGTAAGGGGTTCCATTAAACAAGAAGACAAAATCATCCTAAAAACATATGCACCAATAGAGGAGTACCCAGATTCATAAAACAAGTTCTTAGAGATGTACAGAGAGATGTAGATTCCCACAGTATAATGGTGGGAGACTTCAACATCCGACTAACAGTACTGACAGATCACCAAAGAGGAAACTAATAAAGATATCTGGGACTGAACTGGACGCTTGACAAAATGGACTTAAGAGAAATCTACAGAACTCTCCACTGAAAACAACAGAATATACATTCTTCTCATATGCACATGGCACAAACTTTAAAACAGTACATATTTGGCTGTAAGAGAATTCTCAGTGACTTCAAAAAAACTGAAATCATATCAACACACTCTTGGACCACAGCACAATAAAAATCGAAATCAATATTAAGAAAATCACTCAAAATCATAAAATTTCATGGAGATTAATTGCTTCTGGATGACTTTTGGGTAAATAATGAAATTAAGGCCAAAATCCAGAAACTCTTTGAAATTAATGAGAACAAACATACAACATACTAGAATCTCTGGGGCACAACTAAAGCAGTGTATAGAGAAATGTTTATAGCATTAAATGCCCACATCAAAAAGTTAGAAAGATCTCAAATTAACAGCATATCACACTTAGAAGAACTAGAAAAACAACAGCAAACCAACTCCAATGCCAGCAGAAGACAAATAACCAAAATCAAATGAAATAAATTAAGAGGCAGAAAGCCAAACCAAAGATCAACAAACCCTAAGGTTGCTTTTTTTGGGAAAATAAATAAGATTGATATACCACTAGCTAGACTAATAAAGAAAAAAAAAAGATTCAAATAAACACAAACAGAAATGACACAGAGGACATTACCACCAACTCCACAGAAATTCAAAAACTCTCAGATATTACTATGAATACCTCTATGCACATAACTAGAAAACCTAGAAGAAATTGATGATAAATTCCTTGAAACATACAACCTCTCAAGACCAAACCAGGAAGAAACTGAATCCCTGAACAGATCAATAATGAGTTCTGAAATTGAATCAGTAATAAAAATCCTACCAACCAGAAAAAAACCAGGACCAGATGGATTCACAGCTGAATTCTACCAGGTGTATAAAGAATACCTGGTACCATCTCTACTGAAATTACTCCAAAAAAAAAAAAAAAAAAAAGTGGGCGAGGAGGGACTCTTCCCTAATTCATCCTATGAAGCCGGCGTTATCTTGATACCAAAAGCTGGCAGACACTACAAAAAAAGAATACTTCAGGCCAATCTCCTTGATGAACGTCAATGCAAAAATCCTCAACAAAATCCTAGCAAACTGAATCCAGAAGCACAACAAAAAGCTAATCCACCATGATAAATTAAGATTTATTTATTCCTGGGATATAAGATTATTTCAACATATGCAAATTAATAAATGCGATTTATAATATGAACAGAACTAAAAACAAAACTCACATGATCATGTTAATAGATGCAGAATAGGCTTCTGATAAAATTTAACATCCTTTATGTTAAAAACCCTCAACAAGCTAGGCATTGAAGGGACATACCAAACCTCAAAATAGTAAGAACCATCTATGACAAATGCACAGCTAACATCACACTTTATGAGCAAAATCTGGAAGCCTCATGCTTGAAAACCAGAATAAGACATGGATGTCTATTCTCACCACTCCTATTCATCACAGTACTGGAAGCTCTGGCCAGAGCAATCAAGCAAGAGAAAGAAATAAGTCAATGAAACAGAAAGACATGAAGCCAAACTATCTGTTTGCAGACGATATGATTCTATATCTAGAAAAATCCATAGTCTCTGCCCAAGACCTCCTAGATCTCATTAAAACAAAACAAAACAAAAAAAAACTTTAGCAAAGTTTCAGGACACAAAATCAATGTACAAAAGTCAGTAGCATTCCTAAACATCAACATCTAAGCTGAGGCCAAATCAGGAACACAATTCCATTCACATTTGCCACAAAAAGAATAAAATACCTAGGAATACAGCTAACTAGGGAGGTGAAAGATCTCTACAAGGAAAACTACAAAACACTGCTCAAAGAGATCAGATATGACACAACAAATGGAAGAAACTTCCATGCCCATGGAGAGGAAGAATCAATATCATTAAGATGGCCATACTACTAAAAACAGTTTACAAATTCAATGCTATTCTTATAAAACTACCAATGACAGTCTTCACAGAATTAGAAAAGACTATTTTAAAATTCATACAAAACCAAAAAAGCACCCAAACAGCCAAAGCAATCCTAAGTAAAACGAACAAAGGTGGAAACAACACATTATCCAACTCTCTATCTCCCTCTATATTCTCTCTCTCTCTCTCTCTCCACACACACACACACACACACACACACACAACTATACTACAAGGCTACAGTAACCAAAACAGTATGGTACGGGTACCAAGACAGACACATAGACCAATGGAATAGAATAGACAGCCCAGAAATAAAGCTGAACACCTACAACCATCCGATCTTCAACAAAGTCAACACAAACAAGCAATGAGGAGAGGAGTCCCCATTCAATAAATGTTGATGGGATAACTGGCTAGTCATATGGATAAAACTGATATTGAGTCCCTTCTTTATACCATATAGAAAAACAAACTCAAGATAAATGAAAGATTTACATGTAAAACTTAAAACTATAAAAACCCTGGAAGATAACCAATAACCTAGGAAATATCGTTCTAGACCAAGGCCCTGGGAACTATTTCATGATGAAGATGCCAAAAGTAACTGTAACAAAAGCAAAAAGTGAGAAATGGAACTCAATATTAAACAGCTTCTGAAAAGTAACAGAAACTATCAAGAGTAAACAGACAACCTACAGAATGCAAGAGAATATTTGCAAACTATTCATCTGAAAAAGTTCTAATATCCAGAATCTATAAGGAACTTAAACAAATGAACAAGAAACAAACACCCCATTAAAAAGTGGGCAAAGGACATTAAGAGACATTTTGCAAAAGAAGACATCCAAGCTTTAAAAAAATGCTTAACATCACTAATGATCAGAGAAATGCAAATCAAAACCACAAGGAGATACCATCTGATATCAGTCAGAATGGCAATTACTACAAAGAAAAAAAAAAAAAAAAAAAGAACAGATGCTGGTGAGTTCCGGGAGAAAAGTGAATGCTTATGTGCTGCTGGTGGCACCGCAAACTGGTTCAGTCATTGTGGAAAGCAGTTTGGTGATTTCTCAAAGAACATAAAGCAGAACTGCCACTCGACCGAGCGATCCCATTTTTGGGTATATATCCAAAGGAATATAAATCATTCTATCATAAAGACACATGCACACATATGACCATTGCAGAATTAGGGCATGGAATCAACCTAAATACCCATCAATACTAGACTGGATTAAGAAAATGTGGCATACATACACAATGGAATACTATGACACCACAAGAAAGAACAAGAGCATGTCATTGCAGCAACATGGGTAGAGCTTAAGGCCATTATCTTAAGCAAATTAATGCAGGAACAGAAAGTCAAATATTGCATGTTTTTACTTATAAGTGAGAGCTAAACATTGAGTACACAGGGACACAAAGAAGGGAACAACAGATACCAGGACTCACTTAAGTGTGGAGGGTGGGAGGAAGGTGAAGGTCAAAAAAACTACCTATTGGTTACTATGCGTATTACCTGGCTGATGAAATTGTCTGTACACCAACTCCCTGTAACATGCAATTTACCTGTATAACAAACCTGCACATGTACCCCTGAATCTAAAATAAAAGTTAAAAAAATGAGAACTTCTCTTCTGCAAAAGAACTGTAAAAAAAACCTTAAAATTCAACTGATAGCCTGGGGAAAATATTTGCGACATATTCAAGAGTCGAAATATTAATATCCTGGCCGGGTGCAGTGGCTCATGTCTGTAACCCCAGCACTGCCTGTAATACCAGCACTTTCCTGAGAGGAGGCAGATGAATCACTTGGAATTCAGGAGTTCAAGACCAGCCTGGGCAACGTGGAAAAATTCCGTCACTACAAAAAATACCAAAGTTAGCTAGGTGTGGTGGTGCGTGTCTGTAGTCCTAGCCACTCAGTGGGAATGAGGCAGGAAGACTGCTTGAGCCAGAGTGGTCCAGGCTGTGGTGAGCTGAGATCACACCACTACACTCCAGCCTGGGTGACAGAGTGAGACCCTTTCTCTCTCAAAAAAAAAATAATATCCAGAATGTATAAAGAACACCTACAAACCAATAAGAAAAAGATAGAGAGCCCCAAAGTAAAACGGACAGTACATATGGACAGACTGAGAAGAGAAATTGCAAAAGGCCACTAAGCATAATAAATGATGCTCAATCTTAGAAGTAATCATAAAATGCAAAATACAGTAATAAAGAAGTATTGCTTTTTACTCACAAAATTTGTAAACATTTTAAAATGATTGCTAATATAAGTTTCATCAAAGATACGGGAAAGTAGTGTTATAAACAACTAGTAAAAGGACAAACTGTTATATTCTTCTGGGAAGGTAATGTATCATTATCTACAAGAATTTTAAATGTGCATATCCTTTGGAAGAACAATTGTTCTTCTTCAACAGGTCTGAAGAAATAATCAAACATGTGTACAAGTTACATAAAATGATATTCTTGGTAGCATTGAACATTACAGTAAAAAATACAAACAACTTTAAATTCCTATTAATTGGGGAATGAATGATCTATAAAACATTCGTACTATAGGGAGAATACAACACTTAAAAAGGCTAGTTCTATAGTGATATGGAAACACTTCCCATACATACTGTCAAGTGAAGAAAAGTGAGTCAAAGAACATGTTGAGTGTAAAAATATTGACATTTAAATATCACACATATAGTATTTGAGTATCTACAGATGATGAAATTGGGTTCTTTTAACACAAAATATCTTGAGATTTCAACCTTTTCTTTCCTGGTTGGCCTTAGTAAAACTATTCTTCGTATCTTCATTTTTAGACACTAAAATTAAATGTTAGTGCATAAAACATGTAGGAGCATCTACTTATATATATGTCTAGGTGTTCAAAAGAGAAATAATACATGGTATGTTCCCTCAAAATCTGTGGAATAGCTTTTAGAAACCACTTCAGAGCTACACTTAAGTAGCATGAAGCAATCACAGTACTTAGAACAAAATCAATCCTTCCTCCCTTCCTCCCTCCCTGCTTCCCTGCCTCCCTCCCTCCCTCCCTCTCTCTTTCTCTTTCTTTCTTTTTTTCTTTTTGAGACAGGTCTTGCTCTGTCATCAGGCTAGAGTGCAGTGGCATGATCGTGTCTTACCGCATCCTCTACCTCCTGGGCTCAAGTGATTCTCCCACCTCAGCTTCCCGAGTAGCTAGGGCTACAGGCACGTACCACGATGCCTGGTTAATTTTTTTTTTTTTTGTAGAGACAGGGTCTCACTATGTTGCCCAGATTGGTCTCAAACTTCTGGGCTCAAGTGATCCACCCATTTCAACCTCCCCAAGTGCTAGGATTATAGGCATGAGTCACCACACCCAGCCAAAATTATGTTTATTTTAGACAATATACACAAATTGAATACAATCATCCCTTAGTATCTATGGGGGACTGGTTTTGGAACCTGCCATGAATAACAAAATCCATGGCCACTCAAGTCCCTGATATAAAATGATATAGTATTTGCCTATACGCTATGTCCATGCTCCTAAATCCTTTAAATCATCTCTAGATTATTTATAATATCTAATACAATGTAAATGCTATGTGACTGATTGCTATACTGCATTGTTTATGGAATAATGACAAGAGGAAAAAAAAGCCTGTACATGTTCAGTACAGATGTAATTTTCTTTTCCAAATATTTTTGATCCATGGTTAGTTAATTCCATGGATATAGAATCCTCAGAAGCAGAGAGCCAATTATATTTCCTTTCAATCACAAATTTTAACACATAAATAGGAGTGTATGAAGCCCAATTACCCAAAGTACGTACTATTTTTTATGTTCACTAATATGGATTTTAATATTTTATGGCAGAAAAGCCTGGAACATTAAACAGAAGCCTTTATACAAGCATTTGACTTTGTTTCTTTATACTTATTATGCAAATGTCCTTGGAATTCTACAGATTATAATCCAAGATTTTTATTTGATGACACAAAATGCTTAAAATGATTTTTGCATCCATACAGAATGAAAACATGACAGCAACGTTGATGCTAACATTGAAGACATCAATGTGCTGTGTTTGAGTTTCAAAAATACTCAGCATGGCAGAAACTCTTGGGAATCTGGAATGACCTGGAGGTTAAAACACTGAAGATGGCTTAGGACGCTTCAGGAACATTAAAAGATGAAATGGTGCAAGCAATTTTATCTCTAGGCAAATCAATCTAATGTTAATGAAAAAATTTCCATGGCAACCTGATACAGAAGCAAAGGTGCAGAATAAAATATAAAGATTTCTTTATTTTGAACTGAAGGTACCATTTGAAGATTTTATTCTTTATTGCAGTTTTTTCTTTTTTAACATCAATTGGGATGCTTTAAAATTTTTATTTTTATGATTCTCAAGATGGACACTGATGAGTCTGACTAACCAATCAGCTAATAAACTATCCTCTAATGATCTACACAGTCAGTCTCTGAAACAGGTTATGTAATGTTTGGGAACATGTATTAATTCTAGCTCATGGCTAAGCAGTATTACCAGCTATTGATTGGCTATTTTTGTCAGAAAAATATACAAAATGGAATCAGAAAACAGATGTTGACATATAAGTCATCTATTAAACACAGTGGGCAACCTGGAAAAGTAACTATGAATTTTTACACTAAAAACAAGAGGGTCAAATGAAAGGATTCCAACAAATGTATATGAAAACATTTGTTTTCATGTGAAACCCTCTAATAAACTTTAAATTTAGACCGTCCACTCATTTCTTACTCAGATTAAACAATTGAATCTATAGATGTGTTTGCAATGATAATTCTAGTGTTTCAGGCATGAACACTTCAACAAGATAATATTATTTTTAGAAGGAAAACTAACAAACAGAAAGGACACCGACACCAAAACCCCATCAGTATGTCACCATCATCAAAGACCAGGGGCACATAAAACCACAAAGATGGGGAAAAAGCAGGGTAGAAAAGCTGGAAATTCAAAAAACAAGAGCGCATCTCCCCCTCCAAAGGAACACAGCTCATCGCCAGCAACGGACCAAAGCTGGACGGAGAATGACTTTGACGAAATGAGAGAAGAGAGCTTCAGTCCATCAAACTTCTCAGAGCTAAAGGAGGAATTACGTACCCAGCGCAAAGAAACTAAAAATCTTGAAAAAAGAGTGGAAGAATTGATAACTAGAATAATTAATGCAGAGAAGGCCATAAACGAAATGGCAGAGATGAAAACCATGACACGAGAAATACGTGACAAATGCACAAGCTTCAGTAACCGACTCGATCAACTGGAAGAAAGAGTATCAGCGACTGAGGATCAAATGAATGAAATGAAGCGAGAAGAGAAACTAAAAGAAAAAAGAAGAAAAAGAAATGAACAAAGCCTGCAAGAAGTATGGGATTACGTAAAAAGACCAAATCTACATCTGATTGAGGTGCCTGAAAGTGAGGGGGGAAATGGAACCAAGTTGGAAAACACTCTTCAGGATATCATCCAGGAGAACTTCCCCAACCTAGTAGGGTAGGCCAACATTCAAATTCAGGAAATACAGAGAACACCACAAAGATACTCCTCGAGAAGAGCAACTCCAAGACATATAATTGCCAGATTCACCAAAGTTGAAATGAAGGAAAAAATCTTAAGGGCAGCCAGAGAGAAAGGTCGGGTACCCCACAAAGGGAAGCCCATCAGACTAACAGCAGATCTCTCAGCAGAAACTCTACAAGCCAGAAGAGAGTGGGGGCCAATATTCAACATTCTTTTTTTTTTTTTTTTTGAGACGGAGTCTCGCTCTGTCGCCCAGGCTGGAGTGCAGTGGCCGGATCTCAGCTCACTGCAAGCTCTGCCTCCTGGGTTTATGCCATTCTCTCGCCTCAGCCTCCCGAGTAGCTGGACTACAGGCGCCGGCCATCTTGCCCGGCTAATTTTTTGTATTTTTTTAGTAGAGACGGGGTTTCACCATGTTAGCCAGGATGGTCTCGATCTCCTGACCTCGTGATCCACCCGTCTCGGCCTCCCAAAGTGCTGGGATTACAGGCTGGAGCCACCATGCCTGGCTCAACATTCTTAAAGAAAAGAATTTTAAACCCAGAATTTCATATCCAGCCAAAATAAGTTTCATAATGAAGGAGAAATATAATCCTTTACAGACAAGCAAATGCTTAGAGATTTTGTCACCACCAGGCCTGCCTTACAAGAGACCCTGAAGGAAGCACTAAACATTGAAAGGAACAACCGGTACCAGCCATTGCAAAAACATGCCAAAATGTAAAGACCATCGAGGCTAGGAAGAAACTACATCATCTAACGAGCAAAATAACCAGTTAATATCATAATGGCAGGATCAAGTTCACACATAACAATATCAACCTTAAATGTAAATGGACTAAATGGTCCAATTAAAAGACTCAGACTGGCAAACTGGATAAAGAGTCAAGACCCATCAGTCTGCGGTATTCAGGAGACCCATCTCACACGCAGAGACATACATAGGCTCAAAATAAAGGGATGGAGGAAGATCTACCAAGCAAATGGAGAACAACAAAAAAAAGCAGGGGTTGCAATCCTAGTCTCTGATAAAACAGACTTTAAACCATCAAAGATCAAAAGAGACAAAGAAGGCCATTACATAATGGTAAAGGGATCAATTCAACAGGAAGAGCTAACTATCCTAAATATATATGCACCCAATACACAAGCACCCAAATTCATAAAGCAAGTCCTTAGAGACTTACAAAGAGACTGAGACTCCCATACAATAATAATGGGAGACTTCAACACCCCACTGTCAACATTAGACAGATCAACGAGACAGAAAGTTAACAAGGATATCCAGGAACTGAACTCATCTCTGCAGCAAGCAGACCTAATAGACATCTACAGAACTCTCCACCCCAAATCATCAGAATATACATTCTTCTCAGTACCACATCACACTTATTCCAAAACTGACCACATAGTTGGAAGTAAAGCACTCCTCAGCAAATGTAAAAGAACAGAAATTATAACAAACTGTCTCTCAGACCACAGTGCAATCAAACTAGAACTCAGGACTAAGAAACTCAATCAAAACCGCTCAACTACATGGAAACTGAATAACCTGCTCCTGAATGACTACTGGGTACATAACGAAATGAAGACAGAAATAAAAATGTTCTTTGAAACCAATGAGAACAAAGATACAACATACCAGAATCTCTGGGACACATTTAAAGCAGTGTGTAGAGGGAAATTTATAGCACTAAATGCCCATAAGAGAAAGCTGGAAAGATCTAAAATTGACACTCTAACATCACAATTAAGAGAACTAGAGAAGCAACAGCAAACACATTCAAAAGCTAGCAGAAGGCAAGAAATAGCTAAGATCAGAGCAGAACTGAAGGAGATAGAGATACAAAAAACCCTCCAAAAACTCAATGAATCCAGGAGTTGGTTTTTTGAAAAGATCAACAAAATTGATAGACCGCTAGCAAGACTAATTAAGAAGAAAAGAGAGAAGAATCAAATAGATGCAATAAAAAATGATAAAGGGGATATCACCACGGACCCCACAGAAATACAAACAACCATCAGAGAATACTATAAACACCTCTATGCAAATCAACTAGAAAATCTAGAAGAAATGGATAATTTCCTGGACACTTACACTCTTCCAAGACTAAACCAGGAAGAAGCTGAATCCCTGAATAGACCAATAGCAAGCTCTGAAATTGAGGCAATAATTAATAACCTACCAACCAAAAAGAGTCAAGGACCAGATGGATTCACAGCTGAATTCTACCAGAGGTACAAGGAGGAGCTGGTACCATTCGTTCTGAAACTATTCCAATCAATTGAAAAAGAGGGAATCCTCCCTAACTCATTTTATGAGGCCAACATCATCCTGATACCAAAGCCTGGCAGAGACACAACAAAAAAAGAGAATTTTAGACCAACATCCCTGATGAACATCGATGCAAAAATCCTCAATAAAATACTGGCAAACCGGATCCAGCAGCACATCAAAAAGCTTATCCACCATGATCAAGTGGGCTTCATCCCTGGGATGCAAGGCTGGTTCAACATACGCAAATCAATAAATGTAATCCAGCATATAAACAGAACCAAAGACAAAAACCACATGATTATCTCAACAGATGCAGAAAAGGCCTTTGACAAAATTCAACAGCTCTTCATGCTAAAAACACTCAAGAAATTCGGTATTGATGGAACGTATCTCAAAATAATAAGAGCTATTTATGACAAACCCACAGCCAATATCATACTGAATGGGCACAAACTGGAAAAATTCCCTTTGAAAACTGGCACAAGACAGGGATGCCCTCTCTCACCACTCCTATTCAACATAGTGTTGGAAGTTCTGGCTAGGGCAATCAGGCAAGAGAAAGAAATAAAGGGTATTTAATTAGTAAAAGAAGAAGTCAAATTGTCCCTGTTTGCAGATGACATGATTGTATATTTAGAAAACCCCATTGTCTCAGCCCAAAATCTCCTTAAGCTGATAAGCAACTTCAGCAAAGTCTCAGGATACAAAATTAATGTGCAAAAATCACAAGCATTCTTATACACCAGTAACAGACAAACAGAGAGCCAAATCAGGAATGAACTTCCATTCACAATTGCTTCAAAGAGAATCAAATACCTAGGAATCCAACTTACAAGGGATGTAAAGGACCTCTTCAAGGAGAACTACAAACCACTGCTCAGTGAAATCAAAGAGGACACAAACAAATGGAAGAACATATCATGCTCATGGATAGGAAGAATCAATATGGTGAAAATGGCCATACTGCCCAATGTCATTTATAGATTCAATGCCACTCTGCCATCAAGCTACCAATGAGTTTCTTCACAGAACTGGAAAAAACGGCTTTAAAGTTCATATGGAACCAAAAAAGAGCCCGCATTGCCAAGACAATCCTACGTCAAAAGAACAAAGCTGGAGGCATCACGCTACCTGACTTCAAACTATACTACAAGGCTACAGTAACCAAAACAGCATGGTACTGGTACCAAAACAGAGATATAGACCAATGGAACAGAACAGAGTCCTCAGAAATAATACCACACATCTACAGCCATCTGATCTTTGATAAACCTGAGAAAAACAAGAAATGGGGAAAGGATTCCCTATTTAATAAATGATGCTGCCAAAATTGGCTAGCCATAAGTAGAAAGCGGAAACTGGATCCTTTCCTTACTCCTTATACGAAAATTAATTCAAGATGGATTAGAGACTTAAATGTTAGACCTAATACCATAAAAACCCTACAAGAAAACCTAGGTAATACCATTCAGGACATAGGCATGGGCAAGGACTTCATGTCTAAAACACCAAAAGCAATGGCAGCAAAAGCCAAAATTGACAAATGGGATCTAATTAAACTAAAGAGCTTCTGCACAGCAAAAGAAACTACCATCAGAGTGAACAGGCAACCGACAGAGTGGGAGAAAATTTTTGCAATCTACTCATCTGACAAAGGGCTAATATCCAGAATCTATAAAGAACTCAAAGAAATTTACAAGAAAAAAACAAACAACCCCATCAAAAAGTGGGCAAAGGATATGAACAGACATTTCTCAAAAGAAGACATTCATACAGCCAACAGACATATGAAAAAATGCTCATCATCACTGGCCATCAGAGAAATGCAAATCAAAACCACAATGAGATACCATCTCACACCAGTTAGAATGGCAATCATTAAAAAGTCAGGAAACAACAGGTGCTGGAGAGGATGTGGAGAAATAGGAACACTTTTACACTGTTGGTGGGATTGTAAACTAGTTCAACCATTATGGAAAACAGTATGGTGATTCCTGAAGGATCTAGAACTAGAAGTACCATATGACCCAGCCATCGCACTACTGGGTATATACCCAAAGGATTCTAAATCATGTAGCTATAAAGACACATGCACACGTATGTTTATTGTGACACTATTCACAAGAGCAAAGACTTGGAATCAACCCAAATTTCCATCAGTGACAGACTGGATTAAGAAAATGTGGTACATATACAACATGGAGTATATGCAGCCATAAAAAAGGATGAGTTTGTGTCCTTTGTAGGGACATGGATGCAGCTGGAAACCATCATTCTCAGCAAACTATCACAAGAACAGAAAACCAAACACCGCATGTTCTCACTCATAGGTGGGAACTGAACAATGAGATCACTTGGACTCAGGAAGGGGAACATCACACACCGGGGCCTATCACGGGGAGGGGGGAGAGGGGAGGGATTGCATTGGGAGTTATACCTGATGTAAATGACGAATTGATGGGTGCTGACGAGTTGATGGGTGCAGCACACCAACATGGCACAAGTATACATATGTAACAAACCTGCATTTTATGCACATGTACCCTAGAACTTAAAGTATAATAATAATAAAATAATTTAAAAAAGAGATCAATGGAAACATCAGAACTGACATAGATTTTTAGAATTAGCAACAAGAACATTAATACAGTCATTATGGCTGGGCTTGGTGGTTCACTCCTATAATCCTAGCACTTTGGGAGACAAAGGAGGGTGGATCACATGAGGTCACGAACTTGAGACCAGCCTGGCCAACATGGTGAAACCCTGTCTCTACTAAAAGTACAAAAATTAGCTGAGTGTGGTGGTGCGTGCCTGTAATCCCAGCTATTCAGGAGGCTGAGACACAAGAATCGCTTCAACCGGGGGGGTGGAGGTTGCAGTGAGCTGAGATCATGCCACTGCACTCCAGCCTGGGTGAGAGTGAGACCCTGTCTCAAAAAAAGAAGAACATTAATATAGTTACTATAATTGTATTCCATATGTTTAAAGAGATAAAGAGATATAAAAGCTATTTTTAAAAAGAGCCAAATTGAACTTCTAGAGATAAAAACTACGTCTGAGATAAAAAATACACTAGATGAGATTAATAGCAGATTAGACATTGCAGAAGAAAAGACTAGTGAACTTGAAGATACTAACAATAGACACTATCCAAAATGAAACAGAGGGAGAGATGAAACTGAAAATAAAATGGACAGAATTATCATTGGCCTGATAACTCTACTAGCTGATTCTATCTCCAGCACCCAGACTTAAGAAAAAATAAAAAAAACAACACAACTATCTGACAACTTCTGTTAACACTAATCAAAAGAAAGCCATAATAGCTATTTGTGATAATCAAAACAAAAAACACCCAAATATCCATCAAGAAGTCAATAAACTAGTTGTAGTATATCCATGTAGTAGAACATAACTCAGAAAAAAGAATTATTGATTTATTTAATAGCAAGAATAAATATAAAAATAATTATCTCGAGTGAAAGATGCCAATTGACAAAAGAGCATATACTGCATTATTCCATTTACATACAATTCCAGAAAATGTAAACTAATCTATAGTGACAGAAAGCAGTACAGTGTTTGGGGACAGCATGGAAGATGGGGAGAAGTAGGAGGGAGGAATTAGAAGGAAATACAAGGAAACTTTTGGTGGTTGTATTTTCATTATCTTGATTGTGATGTTTTATGTGTGTTAAAACAGCAAAATGTACTCTTTAAATATGTGTTGTTTTATTGTCAATTATATCTCAAAAGGCTGTTAAAAATAAATAAAAGAAGAAACAGCTCTTCTTTACTGAAGAATTTCACTTAATAAAAGTGGAAGGAACGAAGGAAATAAAAAAAAAACACTCTATTATAATGACCACCTTAGTAATAATTACAGCAAGCATGATCCATCACTATTAATGCTAAAAATAGTAAGGGAAAGTTTAAGAAGACAGAGGATATTCGTATAGTCTCAAAGTATCTCTTTCCACATAGTTATTAATTACAAAGGGGGAAAATAGCAACTTTACAGTGCAGAAGCCTGATGTAAACCTCTAAACCAAGCAATAAGGTTAGTCTCATCAATAATAAGATGTAATCAACATCATGTGACCCTACTGTGAAGCACTGAGAAGGGCATATCACTTCCAAGTATTTGTCCTCAGAATGCATAATCTTAATCTACCAAGGAGGAAATATAAGAAGAATCCAAATTGAGGGGCACTCTACAAAATGCCTGAATAGTACTGGAAGTGTCAAGGTCATGAAAGATAAGGAGAGACTGAAGAATTCTAACAGATTGGAGGAGATGATGGAGACATGAAAATTAAATGTAATATGGGATCCTGGATTGGATCCTGAAAAAGATAAAGTACATTAATGGAGTAACTGGTGAAATGAGAAGAAAGCCTTTAGCTAACAATACTGTACCAATGTTAATGTCTTAGTTTTAATAATTACATTATGGTTAGGCAGGATATTAACATTAGAGGGTTTAGTTAAAGGGTATATGGGAATGTTCTGCACAATTTTTTAATGCTTCCTGAACTCTAAAATAATTTCAAAATAATTTTTTAAAAAAATAGAATAAATCATAAGCTCAGACAGATGAAGAAATAGTAGCAGATCTTTCACCTGCTTTAAATTAGGGCAAGCATTCTGACCCACACGATTTCCTGGAAGAAATGAATACAAGAAACTGGAGATGAAATGACTGGATTGATGATGGTAATCTTTGAAGCACTATAAAGATAAAAGTCGGCCGGGCGCGGTGGCTCAAGCCTGTAATCCCAGTACTTTGGGAGGCCGAGACGGGCGGATCACAAGGTCAGGAGATCGAGACCATCCTGGCTAACATGGTGAAACCCCGTCTCTACTGAAAAAAAAAAAAAAAAAAAAAAAAAAAAAAAACTAGCCGGCGAGGTGGCGGGCGCCTGTAGTCCCAGCTACTCGGGAGGCTGAGGCAGGAGAATGGCGTGAATCCGGGAGGCGGAGCTTGCAGTGAGCTGAGATCTGGCCACTGCACTCCAGCCTGGGCGACAGAGCGAGACTCCGTCTCAAAAAAAAAAAAAAAAAAAAAAATAAAAGTCATGCTGGAAGACTAGAGAATAAAACTGTTTCCATTTTTTTTTTTAAAGGAAAAGAACGTGGAGGCCTCAAATTATTAACCAGTCAGGCTTTAAGCCATGCTGCTGAACTCTGCAAAATTTCTTGAAGGAATTAATGAACAGATAGTTTTATACATGTTTAGAAAGGAAGGCAGTGAAAGCAAGCTTGGCTTCATCAAGAACAAGACATGTCAGACTAATCTTAATCATTTTCTGAAAGTATTACTTGGTTGGCAGATATGAAAAATGCTCTAGATATAGTTAATTTGATTTTAAGAAGGTATTTGGCAAAGCCATTCAAAATCTCCTTATGGACCAGATGGCAAAACAAGAGCTAGATGATGTCTCAAAAGTCAGATATATTTATTATTGACTAAACAACCATCCACAGATTTATGACTCAATTTCCTCTTAGAGAGTTCTCTATTGGTAGATCAAAAGGCTTTCTCTGCAGTTCTATTCAAATAAACATTATTTTCCATTAACTAAGATGAACACAATATCAACAAGAATGAATGCAGAACAGAAGTAGAATCCAAATATCCATAAAAAGGTAAAAAATCACCTTAAATATAAGATCAAATGGAAAAGATATAATTTATAGTATATGACATAAAAAAGACATTTGACTAACTGCAAGTTTGATAGGTCTACTCATACAATATAGTTAGTAATAGGGTTAATAGGATCATACTTATCAGAAAGTGATATTCAGAGCTTATGTTACAATGTAATGATTTACTGAAAGTTTTTCCATATTTCATTCATCAAGTTTCTTTAATTCCTATATAAAAAAAGAATAAATCAATCTTCATGCCAGACGGAGATTCCAAATACCTTTGAAACAAGAATCTTTCTTGAAAAATCATCCTGCCCAGATGGAATAGGAGTTAGGATCTCATTATAACCAGTTTCTGATTATGTCAGTGAATACAAGTTTCAGCCCAGGGCCTGGATGGCAATAGAGTTAGAGTTGAAGAAAATAACTGGGAGAAGACAAATACTTAACAAGCACTGGTAATAAAGAAGTAACATTCCTGCTGTGTCTTAGGTGCTAACCCTGCTTTAGCTAGAACCAGCTCCACTTTAATTTATTTTGTATATTAGGGTTCTTTCTGTGGAATACCGTATTACTGAAAAAAAAAAAGAATTTAAAAAAAGTAAAAAAGAGAAAGTTAAAAAAAGGATTCTGTCAACATTCCATTAGATAAAAGCATTCTATGTTTATAAATAAAACGAAACTGAAACAATTCAATGATCTTTTAAAATATAAGAATCAGAAGACAGAAACACTGGGGCCACAAGATGCACATTCATGTATTAGCTAGAGAATAATAAAGCCAAATATAATCAAGTTGATCATATAAGCAGTTTGCTGGGGGTTGACAATTATTACTACACAGTTTATTAATCAAGCCTTTTCTATCTCACACTTAAAACAATTTCAAAGACATGTATTGAAACCCTCTAGGATTTTAAGAGTGAGAAGAGAGAAAAGGTATGTACTTGAACAATATTTGGCATCTGAAATCAGTAAGTCTTAGTAATTATTATGACTGTGTGGGGCCTGAGGACAATGTAAGGAGTTTAGGAAAGGTGTGATAAATAAATTATAACATATGAGTTATAACTCATTTGTTATATGAGTCAGGGTCCTGGTGGAAAACAAGACAGTACACTCAAAAGTATAATTTGCAGAAAAATTTATCTACAAAGACATGGGTAAGATTTAGGGGAACTGACACAGGCAATATTGGAGACCCATTATCATATCTAAGTCAGAAAAGGGCACTTCCTGGGTGTTGACAGGAGTTGTGCCCTTCAGTAAATGGATGTAGCTAACTTGTGGCAATCTTGTAAGAATACCCCAATCTCACTCCCTTCCCACCTTCTGATCTTTTCCAAATGCCTTCCGTTGGGGCACACCCAATTGGAAGCCAGAAGGCAAGAAAGCTCTTTGATGTAGTCATAAAGGTGACTGCACAAAGAGCAAGGTGGCGAATAAGTCTAGGTTGGAAATGTGAATTTTGGAATCAGCAGCTTATCTGTGATACACGAATCTACAGAAGTGGAGAGTACACAGAATAAAAAGAGTAGTAGGGGAGCATGGAATCTACAAAAGGGAAAAAAGAAAGAATATCCAGAGGTTATGAGCAGCACTGTGGAAGTGTAGATTTCATGGAAATCAAGGGAGTAGAAAATTTGTGGAAGAAAGCTGCCATGAATGTTAGATATTGAAAACAGGGCGGTGGAATTGTGTTTGCAGCCGCCACTGTGCATGGTCACCATGCTGCCATTGTTCTCTAACACCAGCTCTGGCTCTAGCTCACTAAGCTCTAGCTGAAGGAGGAGGGTAAGTAAGGAGGTCTCCATACCAGGCTCCTACACAGTTGACTGCCTTTATATCCATTGGATATGACAACTAGAAGATCACTGTTGCCCTTAGTGAGAGCAGTTCCAGGAATAAAATAGAAGATGAAGTTCAGTTTTAATGGCATAAAAAGTTAATGAGGGATGAGAATGTGAACACAGCAAACTACTATACTTTTGAGAACTATGGATGAGGGGAAAAGAAGAATGAGTTGAACAGAGCTAGAAAAAACAACATCAAAAGAGAATATTTTTTAGAGTGACAAGACAAACAACATTAAGGTGTAAGGTGGAAAAAAACTAGTGGAGTAAAAGTGAATGTATAAGAATTGGAGGGCTATTAGAGATTGCTAGAGCTTGTTCACCGGTACATCATGAGAGGGAAATGCCCTGCCCACAGCCCTTGCCCATGACAGTGTGGCTTATATGGTGTGATTCCTCATCAATATAGGTGACTGACTAACATTAGGTATACATGTTGGTTAGTGACCTGTTATCTATTACGAAAAGACGAGTTGGGGCCGGGCGCGGTGGCTCACACCTGTAATCCCTGCACTTTGGGAGGCCAAGGAGGGCGGATCACCTGGGGTCAGGAGTTTGAGACCAGCCTGGCCAACATGGTAAAACTCTGTGTCTACTAAAAATACAAAAATTTAGCCGGGTGTGGTGGTGCACGCCTGTGATTCCGGCTACTCGGGAGGCTGCAGCAGAATTGCTTGACCCTGGGAGGCAGAAGTTGCAGTGAGCCAAATCATGCCACTGCACTTCAGCCTGGGCAACAGAGCAAGATTCTGTCAAAAAAAAAAAATAGTTGGACCAATGGATTCTCTTTATTAGGAGTATAAACTAAGAAATATGGAAATAATTGGTTGAATAGGGCTAGAAACTCAGATGAAAGGGTAGTGGTGTAAAAAGAAAGGATGGTGCAGCAGTAATGAGCCACGTTAAAGCTGAAGTTAGATGAAACAAAATCCATAAGTTGCTAAAGGAAACATCTGTGAAGTAGAACATGAGAACACTAGCTTTTAGAGAAAGCAGAACAGGCCAAAGATGAATAAAGAGAAGCAGAGGCTCCGTGAGAAACTATATCCCTTAAGGGGAGACAGTGAACTGCATTGGTATCTCATAGCTTTCCAGGTATGGTCCACTGGTATCCTTATACTAACTCACCTTTTCTCTTAGCATGAATGGGTTTTCTGTTCCACATCCTGAACTCCAACACTGAGACAAAGACTAAAAACAAAGCCATGGAGGAGATAGGAAAGGAAAAGTCAACGTGGAAATGGTTGGCCTCAAACAGGAATGAAAAACCTAAACTTCATTGATCTTAGGAAGAAAAGAAAAGGTATTGATGCAGGAGTTACAAGAAAGTTCATAGCTCTAATATATTTATCAGGTAACAAAATGGGTTTAAATTAAATGAGTTAAGCATCTAACCAAAGAAGTTAGAAGAGAGGCACAGAGCAAGTGCAAAGAAACAAAGAAGGAAATAACAAATATAAAAATAGCATGACATTGAGAACAGCATTAACAAAATAATAACAAGAAAAAATAGCAAACCAAAAGCTGATTACTTGAAAATATTAATAACATAAGCACACTTTTGTTGAGACTAAAAAGAGACAAAAGACAGAATGTTCAAATAAGGTATGGAATGAACAAAAAATGAAAAAAACAAAAACAAAAACAAAGTATAGAATGAAAAAAGGGAACTAACTGGAGACACCACAGAGATTAAGAAACATAACAATGGTTATTATGTACAACTATATACTAAAATATTTGAAAATAGAAATGAAATACATGAATTCCCAGAAAAATATAGAATATCCAAATTGTTATAATATAGAGCTTGAATAAGAAATAAAGAAATTAAAGTGACAATCAAAGACCACCGTTCTCAGGAAACCCCAGAGTAAAATAACTGTAGATTCTCCCAAATTTTCAAGGTATAGTGAATTCCTATTTTAAGTTGTCCCAGAAAACACAGAAAGAGCAAAAGCTGCTCAAGTTATTATTTATGAGGCTATTATAATCTTGACTCCAATATAAGGTTAAAATAATGCCACGAAAGAAAAAAACAATATAGCCATACAGTGAATTCAGGATGTCAGAAAACAATAGGACCCCACATATTTATGGGTGCAAAAATGCATTTGCTATTTGTGTATCTTAAATCAGAACATTTGTAACATAAAGCAGTAAAAAATACAAATAACACTAGATAGCAATAAGGTAACATTGTCTAAATGTCTACCCCAGTTATAAGCATGACCTTTTCTTTTCAATTCAAAATTTCAATATATCCTCAGTGACTCTCAATAACTTCTATTACCCTCAACGTACCAACTTCCCCTCCCATGCCACTGTATTGTGTTACCGCTACTAATCCTTCAGATGAATTAGAGTTGAACGTGAACACCAAGAATAGCTGTTCTGTCTGCAATTTATCTGAAAGGAGGCTGTGCTTTCTGTATCTTTCAAAGTTGGTAAACTAGAGGCGAAAATCCAAAACCAGGATAAAGTGAGAAGAGACCAGGGTAATGCACAAGGGTAATGGACAAGGACAAGGAGATGTTTGCTGCTGACACTCAAATTTGGTGTATCTGGTTAACTTGAGTTAGGATAATTTAGACAATTTAGAAGCACTGGTTTATAGCGTTGATGCACAGGGATCAATTTTTTTTTGTTCTTTTTTATTTTGGGGGTGCACAATCTGTTTCTTAGTATGGTTTCAACATCAACTCCCTACCAACCTGTGAAGATTATGTCTGTGAGAGATGTCCTTGGAAAAGGAGACGTCAATCATAGACTGTGCCACTTTATTGTCTTGTTATTTTAACTAGTCTGGGTAATATACTGTTTACTTTCCTTAATTTCAGGCTTTTGACTGTTGGAGGTGATTTATCTCTTCATTGTAGGTTGAAGAGGAGATTCTGAAACCTATGGAAAACAGATTGGGTGGGCATAAATTTAAAAGATTACATGGAAATACTTTGCCACAGGATTGCCAAACTTCTCAATTCTCTAAAACATGCTGGTAGTTTCTTGTTTTCCTCTATTCAGATACTCACACAGGAGTGAGAACTGAATAATTTTAGAAGGCCTTCATCTTTAACTCCCTTGGCTTCTCTATAACAAAAATAATATCAAAAGTCCTATGGCCTATAATATTTCTAGGACTCACTAAATCCTGGAAATACAGAAAAGAAATATACTGTAACCCCTAGCAGAGGATTACAGGCCATATTTAAGAGGTTGAAGGGCAGTGAGTTTTTAAAAATGTTTCCAATTTGCAATGACATTAAATAAAGAAATGAAAATAAATCTTTCATTGTAACCATTATTCTCTAAGTTAACAATGGACTAAATATTTATTTAAATAAATAAAGAGAAAATAATTCCCAAGCTCACTGTATTAAGAAAGAATGGGTCCGATTTTACGAATGCTCTCTATACTCCAGGCCTGATGAAGGTGAACACAGACCAGTAAGTAAAGGATGAAGAGAAGTTCCTCAGGTAAACTGGAGTAGGGAAGGCCTTTTAGCACAGAGCTAGAGCTGAGGCTGGCTCTCCTTGGTTTAAGTTACTGTTTGATTTAAACAAAGGCATAAAATAACTGTCAGACAGATAAAATATTTTCAAGAAGTAATTTGGAAAAATAAACACACCAAAAAAGTCAGGGAACAAAGCTTGTACAGTACTCAGGCTATGGTGTATATAAGTGGCTCTCAAACTGTAGCATGATTAAGAATTACCAGCATTGTGTGTGAATATTCAGAACTCCAGGCCAAACTGAAGATACCAGATTGAGAAGACTAGGGTAGCATTTTGGCATCTGTATTTTTAACGAGCAACTCCAGGTAATTTTTATAGAAGTGAAAGTCTAGACACAACAAATTGAAAAACACTGATCTATAATATCATAAAGAAATAAGAGTGTCTGGCAGTTCCCCAGTTTATTTTTGCTAATAAAAGCCAATCAAAACCCATAACAAAGATTTGAAATTTGGATTCATACGATGTTGCTGTTTACATTGTTTATTATAGAAAACTACAGCAATAATGAAATGTGATAATCATGTCTTCCAAAAACCATAGTCTAATATGAACTTTGTCTACATTATTAGAAAAACAGATGTTTGTAATAAATAGTATCAATGTTATATGCAGGAAAAAACTCAATGAACTAATTTCTACTTTGTGAGAAAAAAGAAAAACAAAAATGTACATAACGTGCTATACTAGGCTTGGAGGCAAGCTACAACAAAAACTTATGAAGTTTTCCAATAATGCAATACAAGAAGAAAGAACAGGAAAAAATTGTGAACACATATAAGGGTCAAGGGAAATATCCTTTTGTAGAAATACATGTGGTATATCTTTATTCCTTGATGAACAGATGCAAAACCTAAGACAATATTAACTTATCTGTTTTCAGAATGATGATTTGTAAATATTTGCTTTTATCTGATAACTTCATCAATATATCTATTAGCTTTCTGTATCTTTGACGAGATACAGAATAATTGAAAAAATGTGCCTATTGTAAAAACATCTGGAAGCTTCCATTAATTTTTATTTATATACTTTCTAAACTCAGGAAGATTAACATATTAGACAGGAATGTTGTCTGCTGATAAGAAATCCATTCCTTGTTTTAGGTGACCCCCAAAGTAGATTACTTGTGAAATATATAATGTCAAAAGAAAAACATTGTAAAGTCAAACGTTACATTCAGGCAGGAAAAAGATTTAAATAATATAAATTACATCTAATCATCCTGGTACTTGCTAAAATCCCTAGTATGCAGTGCAGAGAAATAGTAAGTCATTGAGTATTTAGTCTGAGTGAAGCAATAGTATGTCAAAATTATAGCTGCAAATTAAACCTGTAAATTTTTCTCTTCGTGCTAAAATATATACGAATATGATAAAATTATTTTTAGCTATGGATTTTCCCTAGTAAATACTGTTCTTTAACGCTGTATTCTAAAACATCTAAAAATAATCATCATTTTTGTAAGCCCTTAACGGAGGAAACAAATAACCCTGAAACATGACTTGATTAAATAAAATATTCAGAAACCTCAGGATATTTTCTTCTCTTGTCTCATCGATTACTAGGTTTATTAAATAGTCTTGGGAGTTTGAATTTATTGGCTTGAAATGTAGACTTTGAACTTTGCAGAGTGATTTGTGAATGTGCCTGTTAAAGGCTGTAATCATTCCTATCCTATGTAGACCTTTTAAATTGAATTCCTTAGAGAAATAGGAAAAGAAATTCCAAAAGGGATTAATATTATTAAGAACTTCTCAACACCAAAAATGATATGCATAGGATGTATATTTTATTTTAAAATATTAATTGACAATTATTACTATAGGCCAGGCACAGTGGTTTGCGCCTGATTTCCCAGCACTTTGGGAGGCCAAGGTGGGAGGTTCACTTGAGCCCAGGAGTTCAAGACCAGGGCAACATGGTGAAACCCCGTCTCTATAAAAAATACCAAAAATTAGCTGGGTGTGGTGCATGCCTGTAATCCCAGCTATTTGGGAGGATGAGGTGGGAGGATTACTTGAGCCCAGGAGGTCGAGGTTACAGTGAGCTGAGATCATGCCATTGTACTTCAGCCTAGGCGACAGAGTGAGACTCCATTTCAAAAAGTATATATAGAGAAGAATCAAATAGATACAATAAAAAATGATAAAGGGGATATCACCACCGACCCCACAGAAATACAAACTACCATCAGAGAATACTATAAACACCTCTATGCAAATCAACTAGAAAATCTAGAAGAAATGGATAATTTCCTGGACACTTACACTTTTCCAAGACTAAACCAGGAAGAAGTTGAATCCCTAAATAGACCAACAGCAGGCTCTGAAATTGAGGCAATAATTAATAGCCTACCAACTAAAAAAAGTCCAGGACCAGATGGATTCACAGCTGAATTCTACCAGAGGTACGAGGAGGAGCTGGTACCATTCCTTCTGAAACTATTCCAATCAATTGAAAAAGAGGGAATCCTCCCTAACTCATTTTATGAGGCCAGCATCATCCTGATACCAAAGCCTGGCAGAGACACAATAAAAAAAAAGAAAATTTTAGACCAATATCCCTGATGAACATCGATGCAAAAATCCTCAATAAAATACTGGCAAACCGGATTCAGCAGCACATCAAAAAGCTTATCCACCATGATCAAGTGGGCTTCATCCCTGGGATGCAAGGCTGGTTCAACATTTGCAAATCAATAAACGTAATCCAGCATATAAACAGAACCAAAGACAAGAACCACATGATTATCTCAATAGATGCAGAAAAGGCTTTTGACAAAATTCAACAGCCCTTCATGCTAAAAACACTCAAGAAATTCGGTATTGATGGAACATATCTCAAAATAATAAGAGCTATTTATGACAAACCCACAGCCAATATCATACTGAATGGGCACAAACTGGAAAAATTCCCTTTGAAAACTGGCACAAGACAGGGATGCCCTCTCTCACCACTCCTATTCAACATAGTGTTGGAAGTTCTGGCTAGGGCAATCAGGCAAGAGAAAGAAAGAAAGGGTATTCAATTAGTAAAAGAAGAAGTCAAATTGTCCCTGTTTGCAGATGACATGATTGTATATTTAGAAAACCCCATTGTCTCAGCCCAAAATCTCCTTAAGCTGATAAGCAACTTCAGCAAAGTCTCAGGATACAAAATTAATGTGCAAAAATCACAAGCATTCTTATACACCAGTAACAGACAAACAGAGAGCCAAATCAGGAATGAACTTCCATTCACAATTGCTTCAAAGAGAATCAAATACCTAGGAATCCAACTTACAAGGGATGTAAAGGACCTCTTCAAGGAGAACTACAAACCACTGCTCAGAGGACACAAACAAATGGAAGAACATACCATGCTCATGGATAGGAAGAATCAATATCGTGAAAATGGCCATACTGCCCAAGGCTATTTATAGATTCAATGCCATCCCCATCAAGCTACCAATGACTTTCTTCACAGAATTGGAAAAAACGGCTTTAAAGTTCATATGGAACCAAAAAAGAGCCCGCATTGCCAAGACAAT
Source organism: Trachypithecus francoisi (assembly GCF_009764315.1). Taxonomy (NCBI): domain Eukaryota; kingdom Metazoa; phylum Chordata; class Mammalia; order Primates; family Cercopithecidae; genus Trachypithecus; species Trachypithecus francoisi. Next base: position 94,674,677 of record NW_022681458.1, read on the forward strand.
CCTAAGTCATAAGAACAAAGCTGGAGGCGTCACACTACCTGACTTCAAACTATACTACAAGGCTACAGTAACCAAAACAGTATGGTACTGGTACCAAAACAGAGATATAGACCAATGGAACAGAATAGAGTCCTCAGAAATAATACCACACACCTACAGCCATCTGATCTTTGATAAACCTGAGAGAAACAAGAAATGGGGAAAGGATTCCCTATTTAATAAATGGTGCTGGGAAAATTGGCTAGCCATAAGTAGAAAGCGGAAACTGGATCCTTTCCTTACTCCTTATACGAAAATTAATTCAAGATGGATTAGAGACTTAAATGTTAGACCTAATACCATAAAAACCCTAGAAGAAAACCTAGGTAGTACCATTCAGGACATAGGCATGGGCAAGGACTTCATGTCTAAAACACCAAAAGCAATGGCAGCAAAAGCCAAAATTGACAAATGGGATCTAATTAAACTAAAGAGCTTCTGCACAGCAAAAGAAACTACCATCAGAGTGAACAGGCAACCTACAGAATGGGAGAAAATTTTTGCAATCTACTCATCTGACAAAGGGCTAATATCCAGAATCTACAAAGAACTCAAACAAATTTACAAGAAAAAAACAAACAACCCCATCAACAAGTGGGCAAAGGATGTGAACAGACATTTCTCAAAAGAAGACATTCATACAGCCAACAGACACATGAAAAAATGCTCATCATCACTGGCCATCAGAGAAATGCAAATCAAAACCACAATGAGATACCATCTCACACCAGTTAGAATGGCAATCATTAAAAAGTCAGGAAACAACAGGTGCTGGAGAGGATGTGGAGAAATAGGAACACTTTTACACTGTTGGTGGGATTGTAAACTAGTTCAACCATTATGGAAAACAGTATGGCAATTCCTCAAGGATCTAGAACTAGATGTACCATATGACCCAGCCCTCCCACTACTGGGTATATACCCAAAGGATTATAAATCATGCTGCTATAAAGACACATGCACACGTATGTTTATTGCGGCACTATTCACAAGAGCAAAGACTTGGAATCAACCCAAATGTCCATCTGTGACAGACCGGATTAAGAAAATGTGGCACCTATACACCATGGAATATTATGCAGCCATAAAAAAGGATGAGTTTGCATCCTTTGTAGGGACATGGATGCAGCTGGAAACCATCATTCTTAGCAAACTATCACAAGAAGAGAAAACCAAACACCGCATGTTCTCACTCATAGGTGGGAACTGAACAATGACATCACTTGGACTCGGGAAGGGGAACATAACACATCGGGGCCTATCACGGGGTGGGAGGAGGGGGGAGGGATTGCATTGGGAGTTATACCTGACATAAATGACGAATTGATGGGTGCTGACGAGTTGATGGGTGCAGCACACTAACATGGCACAAGTATACATATGTAACAAACCTGCACGTTATGCACATGTACCCTAGAACTTAAAGTATAATAATAAAAAAAGTATATATATACATATATAATTATTATTATAGACTGAAAATTCAAATGTTGATGTCCTAACCCCTAAAGTGACTGCACTTAGAAATATGGCCTTTAAGGAGGTAATTAAGATTAAATAGGTCATAATGTAATAATCAAAACAGCACGGTACTGGTACAAAAATAGACACACAGATCAATGGAACAGAACAGAGAAACCAAGAGTAAAGCCACACACCTACAACCAACTGATATTAGACAAAGACAACAAAAATATGCAATAGGGAAAGGACTCCCTATTCAATAAATTGTGCTGAGAAAACTGGCTAGCCATATGCTGAAGACTGAAACTGGACTCCTACCTCTCACTATATTAAAAAATTAACTCAAGATGTATTAAAGACTTAAATGTAAGACCTGAAACTAGAAATTCTAGAGGAAAACCTAGGGAAAACTTTTCTGGACACTGGCTTAGACAAAGAATTTTTTGCTAAGACCAAAGGCAAATGCAAAAAAACAAAAACAAAAACAAAAACAGACAAATAAGACTTAAAGTAAAGAGCTCTACATAGTAAAAGAAAAAATCAACAAAGACACAACCTACAGAATGGGAGAAAATATTTGCAAACTATGCATCCCACAGAGGTCTAATATCCAGAATCTATAAGGAAATTCACAAATCAAAAAGAAAAAAGTGAATAACTCCATTAAAAAGTGGCCCAAGGAAATGAACAGACACTTCTCAAAAGAAGACATACAAATGGCCAACAAACATGTGAAAAAATACTCAATATCACTAATCATCAGGGAGATACAAATCAAAACCACAATGAGATCCCATCTCACACCAGTCAGAATGGCTATTATTAAAAAGTCAACAAATAACAGACGTTGGTGAGGATGTGGAAGAAAGGGAATGCTTATATACTGTTGGTGGGAATGCAAATTAGTTCAATCCCTATAGAAAATGATGCGGAGATTTCTCAAAGAACTAAAAATGGAACTACCATTCTATCCAGCAATCTCACTACTGGGTGTATATCCAAAGGAAAATAAATCATTTCCTCAAAAAACACCTGCACTCTTATGTTCATTGCAATACTATTCACAACAGCAAAAATCACGGAATCAAGCTAAGTGACCATCAATGGTGGGTTGGGTTGGAGATATACATACATGCATATATGTATATATACGTGTATACATATATATATATTTTCCTATTTATATCACATTACACACACACACACCTCCCCACAGAATACTATGGAGCCATAAAAAGAATGAAATTATGTCTCTGCAGCAACATGGATGGAGCAGGAGGCCATTATCCTACGTAAAATAAATCAGAAACAGAAAATTCAATATTGCATGTTCACACTTAAAAGTGGGAGCTAAACAACGGGACATAAAGATGGAAATAATAGACATTAGGGACTCCAAAAGAGGGATAAGGAGTGGGAGGTAAGGGTTGAAAAACTACCTATTGAGTACTATGTTCACTATTTGGGTAATGGATTCACTAGAAGGCCAAACCCCAGCATTACATAATATACTTATGGAACAAACCTGTACATGTATCCCCGGAAATCATAATAATTTTGAAAGATGAGGTCATAATGGCATGGCACCAATCCAGTAGGATTGGTGTCCTTATAAAAAAGGGAAGCAACAACACAGATGTGCACAGAGAAAAGGTCATGTGAGAAGACAGCAAGAAGATAGCTGTCTATAAGCCAAGGAGAGAGGCCTCAGTAGAAACTAAACCTGCCAGCACGATGATCCTGGACTTCCAACCTCCAGATCTGTGAGAATATAAAATATTTGTTGTTTAAGCAACCCAGTCTGTGGTATTTTCTTAGGCAGCCCTAGAAAATAAATATAATTATATGATGTATAAAATATATATACACATATATGGGAGCTATGAAGCATAATAACACATGCTTACAAATCCATACTAACTCTAATCTCAAACTCCCTGCCCCAGAAGTAATTATTATCCTAATTATTTTTCCAGGAAAACATTGAATTCTCTTAAATAAAATCGTTCAAAAGTAACATTTTTAATAGTTTATATCCACAATGATTTCATATATAAGTCACTGAAGCCTTCTCTAAATTATCTGTATGTAGGAATCAACAATTCTCCCTTAACTAATTTACAAAATCCAACTTTGAACATATTTTTCAATTGCATTCTTCTAAATTTTATATTCATCATTCCTTTGCTGTGGAAAAAAACTTTTACCACATATTTAGGTAGTACAAAACAATATGTTTTGTTCCTTTGGTCAAGCTGTCTTCTTCTCCACCAATAATGCACTTTCTTAAATCCTACAGCTTTACAACAAATCTCATTTTCTGACAGAGCAAATTCCATCCTATTTTCCTCATCTCTTGTCTATTCCATGCTCTTTGCTTTTTCATATAAAGTTTAGATTCCTCGAAAACCCTGTTAGGATTTTTCACTGGAATCAAATTAATTTATGAATCAATTTGGAGAGAACTGACATCTTGATTATATTGGATCTAATATATTAGTATAAGCTCCATTTAGATGTTTAATGTTGCTCAATAAAGTTTATGGTTTTTCCATAGAGATCACACACATTTTTGTTATTTTCATGTCTGTGTACTTTATATCTTTGTTACTATAGTAAATATTATCTTTTCTAACTTTTTTGTATTAGAAATGCAACTTATTTTTGTAAACTGATTTTACAGTCAAATAAATAGCAGCTAAATTCTCCTACTATTTTTAATAATTTTCCTATTTCTAATTATTTATTAAATCTAATAATTTAATTTTCATTTGTCATGTCCTTCAGACAAATGAAGGCAGTTTTATTTCTTTCTTTTTAATGCTTATACTTTGTATTTACTTTCTGTTCTTGCTGTGAGAACTCTGACCTCCACTAAAATGTTCAATCGTATTGCTCTGATTTTAAAGTAAATGCTTCTAGTATTTCATTGGGAAGAAAGATACTTGCTGTATGTTCTTCACAGATAATCATTATGTTAAGGACTTCCTTTCTATTTTGCAAAGAGGTTTTTTTCTTTCATTCTTCCCATGAATGAGTCAGTTGAATTAAAAAAATCTATTGAGATAATCATTTTTTTCTCTATTAATCTGTTAATACGCTAAATAATTTTCCTCTCTAATGTCAAACCATACTTGTATTCTTTGGATGCCTTCCTTGGTCATGATGTATTTTCTTTTTTATATATACATTATTATATTCAGTTGGCTAATGTTTTGTTTAGGATTTTGTATTAAAGTTCATGAGTGAGAATGCCTTGTGCTTTTACTTTCTCTTGCTGTCTTTGGCTGGTTTGGCTATTAAGGGTTTGATATAGATGTACATTGCTGAGTTTAGAGATATTCCATCTTTTTCTATTCTCTGGAGGAATGTGTAAGTTTGAAATGACCTTCATTTGAAAGGCCAGGGGTCAGTAATAGCCATGTAGGCCTAGAGCTTTTTATTTTTTTAATGAGAAGTTTTTAATTAAATATTTGATTCTTTAATATTTACAGGACCATTTTAGCTTTCAATATTTTCTTGAGTCACTTTTGGTAAGGTATAATTCTTAGGCGTGGGTACAGTTCATCTTAGATTTCACAGTTTATTGGCATATAAAAACATATACCATATGTTTATTGGCATAAAATATCGTTATATTTTAAATATCTACTCACAGAGATGTGTGCTTCCCTTTTTTACGCACATCACTTATCTCTGTTTTTTTCTTCTTAAATTTTAACTAATTAAACTTCCACAGGTTTGTCAATTTTATGGGTCTTTCAAAATAAGTAATTTCAGGTTTTGTGGATCCCACTGGCTGAATCTATGTTTTCATTTCATTAGTTTCTGTTCTTTACTATCTCATTCTTACTTTTTTTTAAAGCTGTTGTTCATTTTCTAACTCAATAAATTGAAAACCTAGGTCACTAATTTGTAGTCTTTTTTTTTGTCTAATGTAAGTGGTTGAGACTGCGTATTTATAAATTTTACATGTTTAGTTTTTGCCCCGTTAAAAGTACTTCTTCTTTGGTTAAAGAGTTATTCAAAGATTTAAAACGTTTCTAAATGTGTAATACATTTTAAATTTATCTTTTTGGTGTGGACTTTTATTTGTCAGAGAATGTGGTCTATGAGACAATTCTTTGAAATTTGCTGAGACTTTGTGGTAAAACTGGCAGTTTTTGTAAATGATTAATCACTTGAGAAGAATGTATATTCTCTAACTGTTGGGCACACAGTTCAATACAGACAAATGTATATTAAGATTAATTATAATACTGAATTTGCCATTTTCTTCCTTTAATTTAATTGAATTTTATATATTCAGAGGTTATGATATTAAGTGGATAAAGAGGCTTACAAATATATTTTTCTAGTGAGTAGTACCTTTCATTATTATGCAGTCACCTTCCTTATCTCTAGTCATATTTGTTGCATTAAAATCGATGCCCAATTTTGTTTTGGTTGGTGTTTGCCTGGCATAACTTTTTGCTATCGATTCATTTTCAATCTTTTCACATTTTTAGGTTGCAGAGTACATTAGCAATTGCTAATGTTCTTAGACTTGTTTTCAGCATTTTACTTTTTGCTTCTGTTTGTGCCACTTCTTCTGTGCTTAAAATCTCACTTATTGTCTTAAAAATAGACTTATAAAATTTATATTTATTTGTTTGAAACTGTATTTATTTCATTTCCTCCCTCTATTGGATTGCAATCCTTTATGCGATTATAATCTCTTAGTGGGTAACCTTGGACATTTTACTAAGTATACTGATGGTTCCTGCTATACCCCCTCCCCTGGCTTTCATGCCATTTTGTCTAACATTTTATTTTTGTCCTTTTTATCAATCTCTGAAACTAGATAAGATAATACCTATTAGTAGTATTAATAGCAGCAATAATGGTGTTTTATAAAGATTTTATTGGATTTACTCACATTTGCCAATTTTTTCACTCAATATTCCTTCTGGCATCTCAGATTCTCCTTTTGAAATTATTTTTCCCTTTATATATATATGTTTTATATATACTTTTATATATAAATGTATATACAAAAATTCAGTTACTGAATTTTTTCTAACCATTATCTTTCAGAGGTTTCTTTAGTTTATGCCTTTTGATAGTACCCTCTCTGTTTTTGATTATCTTTTTTTCATCTTTGGCTTGAAGGAAAGTTTTGGTAGGCATTCATTCTTAGGTTGACAACTATTTTCTCTCAGCACTTTGAAAATATTATTCCATTGATTTCTAGCTTCCATTATTGCTGTTGAGAAGTCTGTGGTAAATTTCATTGTTTCTTTTCAGGTTATCTGTGTTTTTTCCCCCTTAAGATGCTTTAGCATCTTTTTTGTATTTGATGACCTGCAGCTTTGCCATATTATCTCAAGGTATGGATTTCTTTTTATTTCTTGTTTGTTATACATTGTTTTCACTATCTGTAGACCCCTGTTCTTTATTGTTTTTGGAAAATCATTAGCCATGAGCTCTTTAAATATTATCTTTCTTTCATTTGCTCTATCTTGTCTTTGTGAGTCTTTTACTAGTCTCAGACTTTCACATTTTAGTCTACAAAGCTCTCCCTTTCATATACTTCATGTATTTTTCTTTCTATGCTATGTTCTGTGTCATTTAAAAAAACTCTCTCAATCCACTAATTGTCTCTTCACCTGTATCTAAATATAAAAATAGGAAGATTCAAGCCACAAGACATTTGTTACTTTCCAAACTGGTCAATGGAAAGCAATAACTATACGTTTGTAATTACCTAATCACATATTTGTAAATATGCATTTTTCTACATATACTATTAAAATATATTGAAACTATACCAAATTCTAAGTGAATTTTAATTAGAATATGGGTGCTACACAAACACATTGAGACAAAGCTAGCCAAATGAATATTTTTAAAAAATTGATTACAATTAATGATTTATTTTAAGACATAAGAAGATAAACATTTTGTATCTTTTTTAATAGTAGAAAAACTGAGTATTTCTCATGAGAAAAAAGTTCTCTCGAACACAACTGATGAGCTATTTATGACATAGTATAAAACTAAAACTACTCTGACAAAAAACTGATTTATTCAACTTAAAAGTGAGAGGAAAAAATTTAATCCTGTCCTCATAGTTGCAGAGCTATAACTTATTAGGCAGTAAAAGAAATGCTTAAAATAAGGAAATGAAATATTACTTTTCAGTTTTGAAAAGGCAGGCTCCTAAACTCTTAAAACAGGTTAGAAATTTTGGAGGTTAATGTGAAAAAGCAGCAATATGACTCAGGCCAACTTTGAAATTTATCGGGAAACCAAATGTCATTAAACTGATTTTTTTTAGTATTTTATCTTTGCTTAGAATAGTTAAGGATTAACATATAAAACCATTTTACTCACAGACAGTATCATTTTTAAGGAGTGAAAATATGTATAAATTAATGAATACTGTAGAATGCATTAAAAGAAAAAGGCAATTCATACAGCTTATCTACAGTTTCCTGCATATACTCTGAATTACAAAAGGAAATACAGGAAGGTTACTGGTTTATAGCCTCAGTCTCAAATATTAGCTACATAATAGCTAATTTCTATAAAGAGGGAAAACTTTTTCATGTAAAATTAATGCAATGAAAAAATGGATACTTTTATTTCATTTGCTCCCATGATAACCTTAAGAAATATGTACTCACCCAACTAACCAAATTTCTTTCTTTTTTTTTTTTTTTGAGACGGAGTCTCGCTCTGTCTGTCGCCCGGGCTGGAGTGCAGTGGCCGGATCTCAGCTCACTGCAAGCTCCGCCTCCCGGATTCACGCCATTCTCCTGCCTCAGCCTCCCGAGTAGCTGGGACTACAGGCGCCCGCCACCTCGCCCGGCTAGTTTTTTGTATTTTTTAGTAGAGACGGGGTTTCACCATGTTAGCCAGGATAGTCTCGATCTCCTGACCTTGTGATCCGCCCGTCTCGGCCTCCCAAAGTGCTGGGATTACAGGCTTGAGCCACCGCGCCCGGCCCCAAATTTCTTAAGTACAAAGTTCAAATTCAAAGTATGAACTAACTAGCCTCCTCTTCTTTACCTTTTTGTAGGTTTCTATTGTCAAGGATACCCTAGAAGAAGGAAGGGGATGGAGAATACTTAGACTGTCTGTCCATAAGGGGCAGAGGACAAACAAGAAGTATTGGAGGAAGCAGAGTGAGTTACTGAAGGCCTCCACAGTAGAGACAATTTTCAGCCTCCTCTTTAGATTTATATAATTTCTTATGTTTTGATGAAAATAATTTAGAGGAAGCAGTGAGAGAGACATAATCACAACATCAGTGGTCAAACTGTAAGAAATGCAGAGAAAGTGTAATAGTTATACAAGGTGTCTATTTGTTTGCTTAGTTGCCCATGAAGCAGACATAGCGGTCCCTTACTGGTTCTCAACCAGCAATAATTTACTACCTGTGATGGTTAATACTGAGTATCAACTTGATTGGATTGAAGGATGCAAAGTATTCATTCTGGGTGTGTCTATGAGGGTGTTGCCAAAGGAGATTAACATTTGAGTCAGTGGGCTGGGAAAGGCAGACCCACCCTTAATCTGGGTAGACACCATCTAATCAGCTGTCAGCATGGCCAGGATATAAAGCAGGCAGAAAAATGTGGAAAGGTTAAACTGACTTAGCCTCCCAGCCTACATCCTTTTCCCGTGCTGGATGATTCCTGGCTTTGAACATCCGACTCCAGGTTCTTCAGCTTTGGGACTCGGACTGGCTTCCTTGCTCCTCAGCTTGCAGATGGCCTATTGTGGGACCTTGTGATCGTGTGAGTTAATCTACTTAATAAACTCCCCTTTATATATATACGGACAGAACTAATAGGATATATATCCTATATATATGTGTATATATATCCTATATATATCCCATATATGTATATATATCTCATATATACATCCTATATATATCCTCTCTCTATATATATACCCTTTAAATTCTACATTACACTTAGAAAGCATTCAATAAGTACTTGCTAACCACATATATATATACTCATATCTATCTCTATATATATATCCTATTAGTTCTGTCCCTCTAGAGAACCCTGACCAATACAGTACCCTAATCTAGTATCTGTCAACGTATGAAGACAATTTTTTTCTTCATAAATACTAAGTATGTTTTATTGAAATATAATATGAATATTTAAAAAGTATATACATCATACCTGTAGAGCTTAACAAATTTTTACAAAGTGAACACACCCATGTAATCAGCATCAGGTCAAATAGGATAGAAAACCAGAACCTTGGAAATTTCCTTTAGGACCCCTCAAGGGAAGACAATCTTGTTGATCATTCTGAGTATGTGTATGTATGCTATTGGAATCTAGTAGGCAGAGGTCAGGGATGCTGCTAAACATCCTACAATGCACAAGAAAGCCCCAATAAGAAAGACTTATTCATTTACAAATGTCAATAGTGCTAAGGATAAAAAATTCTGTACTACAACCCCAGATGTGCTTCTCTCTTTCACTCAAGCACGGATGATGATAGTTAGAGCAGCTAACATTTGGTGGGAGTGATTTACTGAGAAAATAATTTGGATGATCACTGAAAGCAAAAATAGGGGTAAATTTCCCAAAGAAATATCTGACCCCTAAAAATTTCAAATAATGCAATGAAGATTTAAGATGAAAATTAATCTAGTTCATTGGTACTGGTGGACATTTATCACCTGTGACAGCCCTCAAATTTTGAACGCTTTCCTTATATTTTGGTAATTTTCTATGAAATGGCTCCAATCTTAAGGGAGAAATCAGAAAACTAGCATTTCCAGACTTCTAACAGCAAGGCAAGTATCCCATATCCCAGCAATGAAATCCACAGAATGTGATTTGAAATTGGAAGCAAAGGAACTGGGGATGCAAATCTTCCTGAGGGAATTGATTTGTTGGAAGAGTCATCAGGTTCTTTGCGGATGAGAGTGGTGTTCAGATTTGTGCATTGTAAGTGCTGGGTGCAGTGGATCAAGCTCCTGGAATGTGCTTGCACAACATTACTGATTAGACAACTCCAATGCCAGCTCTCTTGTCTTGCTGATATCTGTTAGCAACATTGTCAATACCTTTAACATGTTCCTTTTGCTGTTATACTGGTCAGTGAGGATTATATGGTTTGCAATAAAGAATACTGACTGGTGGAAAAGTGTAAAATATAAAAAATATTTCTTTCCTAAATTCTTTTGTAAAAAGTTACTGAAGAGTCAGCAGTTAGAAGGCCTACGATATGCTATCAAACCATAGTGTTTTGAATCTGGTGCTTACTGTATTTTCATTGATGACTTGTATTATACTTTGGAGAAGATGCTAAAATATGAGAAGTCTGAGACTGTAGCATTCAGGATAGATATTTAACATAATGTTATACATACCAGGTATTAAACAATGTTAGCTAAGAACTTAAATGAATTCGAAATAATATCACTAAGTTGGATAAGCCATCAAGTATTTTAAAAGTATTGTTTTCTAATATTAAGAAAAAAGCACACATAGGAGTAAAAATAATTTAAAATATAAGTATAGTCATACGCATGTGTGGTAGAAAGGAAGCTAGACATGACAATTCAAGAGGATAGTATAATCTGTACTATGATTATTTTGTATCTATTGTACCAATTTGCACATCTGCCTGAGAGACCATCTTCTGCAACATCCCAGAGTCCTGAGACGAGGTACTTTGTCTTTTGCACCTTAACCTCAGGGTGAGGGAGCATATGGGTCACCTTCAGGCCCGCCTACTGTGGAGAAAAACTTAAAACGGACGGTGAACAGGTGCTAGGCCTTAATTTTCTTTAATATCACTTTAAATTCTACATTACACTTAGAAAGCATTCAATAAGTACTTGCTAACTAACTATAATTTATGGAAGTTATAAAAAACAACAACTGGACATCTTAGTAAGACTTGTAACAAGAAAAATAGAACCAGGTCGCATATTGTTTAATCTTGCTCAAGGGTCTTTTGCATTGTAAGAGACAATATGGTAATTGAGGACTGTTAAATATCTACATATACATTCAGAATTGTTAGACCCTCTGACTTTGTAGTAAGAAAATACATGGGCATATGCATGTTCGTGTGTGTGTGTGTCTGTGTGTGTGTGTGTATGCATAAACATATTTAGTTTGGAATAAGTAAATGGGCCTTGTGTGCAACATACAAAGCTAAGTAATGTTCTGGGTTTGGCAAATTGGCATCTAGTAAGTCACTACAACTCAATCAAACATTTTGGTATATAGGCTGAGTACCTCTTATCCAAAATGCTTGGGACCAGAAGAATTATGGAATATTTGCATTATACTTATCAGTTCAGCATCCCTAATCTGAAAATCTGAAATCCAAAATGCTCCAATGAGCATTTCCTTTGAGCCTTATGTTGGTGCTAAGTTTCTGATTTTGGGGCATTTTGGATTTTTGGGTTATGGATGCCCAGCCTGTATTATGTTACTACTGATATCAGGTAAGCCTGTATTCATCACTAAAAGAAACACACTAAATAAGGACAGAGAACAGATGAAAGCCACAAAGTAAATTAAAGTATTATGAATAATTCTAATCAACAAACATTTTTAAAAGTATTGTAGTCACCTGATCACTGAGAGTAGCTTATTCGGTTTGTGTTTTCATTAACAATCTTCTAATAAATGTTACTCATCTCAAGAGTCTCTAAAAAAGGTAATTTGCATATAGAGAGGTGTTTTTTAAATTTAGATTAAATTCATCAATATTTATGCCACATATGTACTATTAATTTGAAATTTTGAAAATCTTAAAGGCTCTAAAATAGCATGCTCTAGAAAGCCTTATGGTTTATCTACCATTGGATGGATAATGCATATGATATATGATAAGTGAAAGCTAAAATGGTATTTGTAAAACTTGTCCTTCCAATAACATATATAGAAGAACATATTTGTATTTTTCCCTATAATTAATCCAAATCAGCAAGGTTCATTACTGTGTTAGGTCATTATCTGGTTATTCAATATGCACTTCTCACTGTAATGCAATGCTACCAATGAACAAGAGTATTATATCCAGAATTGATGGAAATCTACCAAAATCATGAGTGGAAATAAAATTTAAATAAATAAAATCTTATCAAAGATAACCTTTCCCTCTGTTCTCTGAAAGCTTTGAGTATTGAAACCTATTCAAAAACAGGCTTCTTGCTTTCCTGTGGTAAAACAGAACTGACTTTCCATTTTTCATTAAAATCTATTTATTCACCAAAGTTAAAATTCAATTTTGTAGCCATATCAAAACATAATTCTTTAAAAAATGGTAAAGACTATCTACAGCTAAACTATGTGTTTATTATAGCATGTAACCAAAAGAAAAGATGTAGGTCTTTAATATACTACAGAGAGCTAATTAGAATAATTGCTCAAAGGCTAAATTACTATTCCTCAGTTGCCTTGCTAGCAGAGTTGGTGGAAAATCAGAGGAAAAATTATAGAGAATAACAATGATTGCCCAACATTCCAGGTTCAAGTAGAAGCTACTTTCCACTAAGTCTTTTTTTCATGATATTTAGCTATCAAACACTTCGAGTTTCTTGAGCCCACTATACTCTCTTCCATTTACTTTGCTTACACTCACATTCTCTTTGCTAACCTTTCTCAAGCTCTTGCCTTTCATCTTAATTCTATATTCACACTTTTTCTTATATTTGGCAATCTCCCTCTTTGTCCAAGGCCATTACTCCAAATTCACCACTACTATCTTTCTCAAACAACATATCATAATGCCTTTCCCACCGGTGAGGGCTCATGGTGTAACCATGAGTTACTGTCCTTTACATAAGGATGAACCTCATGATCTAACAATCATTAGTAGGCCATGAATTTGACTTGTATTTCTAGTGGTAAAGCATGGATTTTCTTTAATAAACCCATATTCTTTTCCCTGTGTTGCTCTGAAAAGGTCCCTCTGAAAGGGTATGACGAGATTGTGTGGCTTGAATTGCTGTATACCAATTAACGATAAAGAGCCCAACAATCAGAAGAAATAAGACAAATATTTTCTTAGGAAAAAAATCTTTATTATTATTTTAGATCTGTAATGTAGATGATAAGATTGTTTTTGTTGTTAACGCTTAGCATATCCTAGACATTCAATGTATTGGTAATGTTATTAAGACTGCTATTTATCCTAGCACTTTGGGAGGCCGAGACGGGCGGATCACGAGGTCAGGAGATCGAGACCATCCTGGCTAACACGGTGAAACCCCGTCTCTACTAAAAATACAAAAACTAGCCGGGCGAGGTGGCGGGCGCCTGTAGTCCCAGCTACTCGGGAGGCTGAGGCAGGAGAATGGCGTAAACCCGGGAGGCGGAGCTTGCAGTGAGCTGAGATCTGGCCACTGCACTCCAGCCCGGGTGACAGAGTGAGACTCCGCCTCAAAAAAAAAAAAAGACTGCTATTTATCTTTAAATAATGTGATTTGGATCCAAAATTCACTTATATTTTTCTATTTGTAACTTTGCTAATTAAAATCACTGACATTCATAACTACCCCATATGGGTTAGCAGCTCTTAATACATACCTCCATAGAGTGTTTTACTTACTTTTATATTTATTATATTACCTTATCATGGTCCAGTTTGCTTGTTTTAAACAAGTTGAGAATGGGGACTGTATCTTCTATGTCTACAGTTTTAGCTCAACCACAGTACTTGGTACATATGTATATGATACAAGCTAAATGAATATAAGCCAAAGCAGGTTTTTCAATGGTGTATTCAATCACCAATATCAAGGGTGAATTTATTATGCTGATGTTTTTATAGGAAGGTCATCATATGTGTAAGAGAGTCACAACACTGATGGAGGAAAAAAGTCATTTTTAAATTCCTGATGGAGTTATTATTTTGAGCTCCTACAAGTTAGGAATTCAGAACCAAAAATGGCTCTCACATTAAGTATAAGAAGATGATGAAAACCGCCTGATGTAATAAACAGGCCTTGACTTGAAATTCTGTGCCCTTCTTTTCCACCCTAAGTTATTAATTTCTTACTAAAAGATCACACAGTTTAGGGATGCTTTAGCAAAATCTAGAAAATCTTGGAAGTTCTGAAATTAACGTAGTATTTATAGCCTAGTTTCCTAGAGTGTTCTTTTTCTCCATCTGTTGGTTGTTGATACAGTGTAACTTTATATTCAGATTACAGAAACACAGCAAGAAAGAGTTTTTCTTTTTTTAATATGTTACAATAAGAATTCTGGCTTCATATCCCGATGTGAGACAGTTATTCTCTTGCTAAAAAACATCTAATTGAGATAAAAAAAAAAAAAGTAGGTCAACACTGATGCGGAATTATTTCTGTTGTAAATAAGAACTTCAAGATTTAATTCTATAAAATCATTTACATGATGACACATGACCATTTTCTCATAGAAATTATATGGTCATAAAAGGGCAAGGGTATTAACATGTTTTATGCAGTACATCTCAAATGTAGACTTTAAAATTCTTGATGGAATTTAAAAAAAACTAAGGAACATCAGAAAATAAAAATAATTTGTTAAAATGCTTATACATATATCTATCCTTAGAAAGCTACTAAATTTTCCATGAGAAGACAATCCTTTCTCTCTTAATGCTTATAATGTTGAGAATAATAATATTCCTTATTAAACAGAAACACCAAAACAATATTAAAATCCTGCTTCAAATATACTCACATATTCGCAAATACTTAATTCCTAGTTATCCCTCATCTATGTTCTTGCTTTGGTTTGGACTCTTAGATTAAAAAAATTAAAGCAGGTAATATCTGAATCTGTAACAGTCTTTTTCTCCTAATTTCCTATTACATGGTAAATATTTTTTAAAAAATTAGGCTATCAGCCGGGATGGTGACTCACGCCTGTATGGTGACTCATGACTGTAATCCCAGTAATCTAGGAGGCCGAGGCAGGAGGATCTCTTGGGCTGAGGAGTTTGAGACCAGCCTGGGCAACACAGTGAAACCCTGTCTCTACCAAAAATACATACACTTAGCCAAATGTAGTGGTGCACATCCATGGTCCCAGCTACTTGGGAAGCTGAGACAGGAGGATCACTTGAACCCAGTGGGCAGAGGTTGCAGTGAGCCGAGATCGCACCACTGCACTCTAGCCTGAGTGAGACTCCATCTCAAAATAAGTAAGTAAGTAAATAAATAAATAAATAGGATATGGTGCAATTTAGTTGTCTACATTTTACTTTGGATTTACTAACTCTCAATGTCAAGAAACCACCAAACATTAATATTTAACTTCTGAATAGAAAGGTATAATACTACATTTCTGGGAATACAGACCAGATAGCTCATCAGGACAATGAAGGCAGAATTTATATTAAAGTAAGAAAATATATTGTAAATATATCGTACCAGGTTTTTAAAAACTATGATGCATGCAAAATATTTAAAATTGAGGATATTTTGATAATTATCTCATTTTAAAAATATAAACATATTATGGTAATTTATGATACAAAGCAAGTATCAACAACCAGGCAATTTCTTGTTCAAAGTCTTTTTTAACAAAACATGTTTCTCAATTTAATATGTAATCTATCACGTTTATAAAGTGATGACAATACTTTAGTAGAAAATACAGAGGAAGAAAAATGTTCCTGGATGAAGCTTTTGTTACACTTCAATTAGCCAGGTAAAGTGGGGAATAAAGAATGAGTAAATGTATGGTAGGTGGGATGGGGATTGGAAGAGACTGGATGTAGCAGTTTTACGTGTTTTGAAATAGCTATTTTTTATACATCCCCTAAGTGCATTCACTTAAAATATTAATATCCTGAATTCAAATGGTACATTTAACATAAAGAATTTAACATGGCTCACAAATATAACATAAACTATCTTTTCTAGAGGGAGGCAGATTAGTCACTGTAATTTTGCTTCATAATTTTATTGATTTGAACACAGGAGTATCCCAAAAGCTATTGAAATAAAACCAATCACAACAAAAAGAAAAAGTATTACAACAAAAACAAAAAGTATTATAACTTTTTATTTCCGTATATATTCAAACATATAGAAAAGCTGCAAGAATAGGCTGAGGGACTCTTGTAACTCTTTATCCAGATTCCTCAACGATTTACATTTTTCTCTATTTAATTTATCATCTTAGTATCTATCTGCTTAATTTGTACTTCTGGAATCTTTGAGAGTAAACTGGAGCAATGTTCCAATTTACCTCTAAATACTTCGTTTCCTTAGAACATGGATATTCTCTTGCATAATTGCAACGATCAAATTAAAAAACGTAATGTATGTAATCTACATACCCTATTCAATTTTTATAATTGTCCCAATAATGCCCTTTGTGGGATTTTATAGATTAAAAAAAATACCCTAGGCCAAGAACCAATCAATTATCACATGACATTTAGTTGCTAAGTGTCTTCAGTTTCCTGCCCTTTTTTTTTTTTTTTAAGTTTTTTGAAAAATGGAACCACTACTTAGTCTTTCTTTTTCATGACTCTGGCATTTTTGAAGAATGTAGGCCAGTCATTTTGTTAAAAATTTTTACCGCATATTGTATTTGTCTGATGTTTCCTCATAATTCAATTTAGGTCATGCATTTTAGTGGGAATGTTACAGAGGTGATGCTGTGTCCTTCTCCATGCATCATATCAGGAGACACATGAAATGAAAGTTTATTACAATATTGGTGGCGGTAACTATCATCACTTCGTTAATGTGATATCTGTTGGTTTCTCCACTGCCAAATTAGTAGGTTTCCTTTATAATTAAATTTTGAATATTTTGAAACTAATATAAAATTTTACTCGCTAATTTTAGCATCTAATAGAAGGGATAATAGAGTTAGAAAATGATTTTATAACTCTATTATCCCTTCTATTAGTTGGCATTCTGATGTAAGAAAGAATTTTCTGTTCTCCTTCATTTATGTATTCATTTGTATTGGTCTGGATTGATAAGATTCTCATTTTATACAGTGTGTTATAAATCATTATTATCATTGTTTATTTTAATGCTCAAATTGTCCCACATTTGGCTGCTGGAACTACGTTAACACAAGACTGCCTTAGTGCTGCTTCAGTTGGAGTCCCTTTACCAAGAATTAGTAAGAGCAGAATGTAACTATTGTGAAACACATTTTGATGCTCTTTTAAAATATTTTTTGTTTTTATTTATTAGAAAAAATTTTTTTAATACTTTAAGTTCTGGGCTACATGTGCAGAGTGTGCAGGTTTGTTACATAGGTATACACATGCCATGGTGGTTTGCTGCACCCATCAACCCATCATCTACGTTAGGTATTTCTCTTGATGCTCTCCCTCCTCTAGCCCCCCAACCCCTGACAGGCCCCAGTGTGTGATGTTCCTCTCTCTGTGTCCATGTGTTCTCATTGATCAACTCCCACTTATGAGTGAGAACGTGCAGTGTTTGTTTTTCTGTTTCTGTGTTAGTTTGCTGAGAATGATGACTTCCAGCTTCATCCATGACCCTGCAGAGGACATGAACTCATCCTTTTTTATGGCTGCATAGTATTCCATGGTGTCACATTTTCTTAATCCAGTCTATCACTGATGAGCATTTGGGTTGGTTCCAAGTCTTTGCTATTGTGAATAGTGCTGCAATAAACATACGTGAGCATGTGTCTTTATAACAGAATGATTTATAATCCTTTGGGTATATACCCAGTAATGGGATGGCTGGGTCAAATGGTATTTCTGGTTGTAGATCCTTGAGGAATCGCCACACTGTATTCCACAATGGTTGAAGTAATTTACACTCCCACCGATAGCGTAAAAGTGTTCCTATTTCTCCCCATCCTCTCCAGAATCTGTCATTTCCTGACTGTTTAATGATCGCCATTCTAACTGGTGTGAGATGGTATCTCATTGTGGTTTTAATTTGCATTTCTCTAATGACCAGTGATAAAGAGCTTTTGTTCATATGTTTGTTGGCCACATAAATGTCTTCTTTTGAGAAGTATCTGTTCATATCCTTTGCCCATTTTGTAATTTTTTTTTATTGTAAATTTGCTTAAGTTCCTTGTACATTCTGGATATTAGCCCTTTGTTAGATAGGTAGATTGCAAAAATTTTCTCCCATTCTGTAGGTTGTCTGCTCACTCTTATGATAGTTTCTTTTGCTGTGCAGAAGCTCTTTAGTTTAATTAGACCCCATTTGTCAATTTTGGCTTTTGGTGCCATTGCTTTTGGTGTTCTGGTCATGAAGTCTTTGCCCATGTGTATGTCCTGAATGGTATTGCCTAGATTTTTTCCTAGGGTTTTTATGGTTTTAGTCTTATGTTTAAGTCTTTAATCCATCTTGAGTTCATTTTTGTATAAGGTGTAAGGAAGGGGTCCAGTTTCTGTTTTCTGCATATGACTAGCCAGTACTCCCAATGCGATTTATTAAACAGGGAATCCCCATTGCTTGTTTTTGTCAGGTTTGTCAAAGATCAGATGGTTGTCGATGTGTGGTGTTATTTCTGAGGCCTCTATTCTGTTCCATTGGTCTATAAATCTGTTTTGGTACCAGTACCATGCTGTTTTTGTTACTATAGCCTTGTAGTATAATTTGAAGTCAGGTAGTGTGATGCCTCCAGCTTTGTTCTTTTTGCTTAGAATTGTCTTGGCTATATGGGCTCTTCTTTGGTTCTATATGAAATTTAAAGTAGGTTTTTCTAATTCTGTGAGGAAAGTCAATGGTAGCTTGATGGGGATAACACTAAATCTATAAATTACTTTGTGCACTATGGCCATTTTCACGATATTGATTCTTCCTATACATTAGCATGGAATGTTTTTTCATTTCTTTGTGTTCTCTCTTATTTCCTTCAGCAGTGGTCTGTAGTTCTCCTTGAAAAGGCCCTTCACATCCCTTGTAAGTTGTATTCCTAGGTATTTTATTCTCTTTGTAGCAATTGTAAATGGAGTTCACTCATGATTTGGCTCTCTGTTTATCATTGGTGTATAGGAATGCTTGTGATGAGGCCACGCGCGGTGACTCAAGCCTGTAATCCCAGTACTTTGGGAGGCCGAGACGGATGGATCCCGAGGTCAGGAGATGGAGACCATCCTGGCTAACACGGTGAAACCCCGTCTCTACTAAAAAATACAAAAAACTAGCCGGGCGAGGTGGCGGGCGCCTGTAGTCCCAGCTACTCGGGAGGCTGAGGCAGGAGAATGGCGTGAACCCGGGAGGCAGAGCTTGCAGTGAGCTGAGATCCGGCCACTGCACTCCAGCCTGGGCGACAGAGCGAGACTCCATCTCAGAAAAAAAGGGAATGCTTGTGATTTCTGCACATTGATTTTGTATTCTGAGACTCTGCTTATCAGCTTAAGGAGATTCTGGGCTGAGACAATGGGGTTTTCTAAATATACAATCATGGCATCTGCAAACAGGGACAAGTTGACTTTGTCGTTTCTTATCTGAATACCTTTATTTCTTTCTCTTGCCTAACAGCTCTGGCCAGAACTTCCAATACTATGTTGAATAGGAATGGTGACAGAGGGCATCCTTGTCTTGTGCTGGTTTTCAAAGGGAATGCTTTCAGCTTTTGCCCATTCAGTATGATATTGGCTGTGGGTTTGTCACAAACAGCTTTTATTATTTTGAGATACTTTCCATTAATACCAAGTTTGTTGATAGTTTTTAGCATGAAGGGGTGTTGAATTTTATCAAAGGCCTTTTTTTGCATCTATTGAGATAATCATGTGGTTTTTGTCATTTGCTCTGTTTATGTGATGGATTACACTTATTGATCTGCATATGTTGAACGAGCCTTGCATCCCAGGTGTGAAGTCGACTTGATCATGGTGGATGAGCTTTCTGATGTGCTGCTGCATTCTGTCTGCCAGCATTTTATTGAGGACTTTTGCATCGATATTCATCAAGGATATTGGCTTGAGATTTAGAATTTTTGTTGTGTCTCTGCTAGCTTTTGGCATCAGGATGACGCTGGCCTCATAAAATGAGTTAGGGAGGATTCCCTCTTTTTCCTTTGTTTGGAATAGTTTCAGAAGGAATGGTACCAGTTCCTCTTTGTATTTCTGGTAGAATTCAGCTGGGAATCCATCTGGTCCTGGACTTTTTTTGTTGGTAGAGTATTAATTACTGTCTCAACTTCAGAACTTGTTATTGGTCTATTCAGCGATTCAACTTCTTCCTGGCTTAGTCGTAAGAAGGTGCATGTGTCTAGGAATTTATCCATTTCCTCTATATTTTCTAGTTTATTTGCATAGAGGGATTTATAGTATTCTCTGATGGCAGCTTGTATTTTGGTGGGATCAGTGGTGATATCCCCTTTATCATTTTTTATTGTGTCTATTTGATTCTTCTCTCTTTTCTTTTTTATTGGTCTTGCTAGTGGTCTATGTATTTTGTTAATCTTTTCAAAAAATCAGCTGCTCGATTCCTTGATTTTTTTAAGGGTTTATCTCCTTCAGTTCTGCTCTGATCTTGTTTATTTCTTGTCTTCTGCTAGCTTTTGAATTTGTTTGCTCTTGCTTCTCTAGTTCTTTTAATTGTGATGTTAGGGTGTCGATTTTAGATCTTTCCCACTTTCTCCTGTGGGCATTTGGTGCTATAAATTTCCCTCTAAGACTGCTTTGGCTGTGTCCCAGAGATTCCGGTATGTTGTGTCTTTGTTCTCATTGGTTTCAAAGAACTTATTTATTTCTGTGTTAATTTTGTTATTAACCCAGTAGTTATTCAGGGGCAGGTTGTTCAGTTCCCATATATTTTTGCAGTTTTGAGTGAGTTTCATAATGCTGAGTTCTAATTTGATTGCACTGTGGTCTGAGACTGTTTGTTAAAATTTCTGTTCTTCTGCATTTGCTGAACAGTGCTTTACTTTCAATTATGTGGTCAATTTTAGAATAAGTGTGAAGTGGTGCTGAGAAGAATGTATATTCTGTTGATTTGGGGTAGAGAGTTCTGTAGATGTCTATTAGGTCTGCTTGGTCCAGAGCTGAGTTCACATCCTGAATATCCTTGTTAATTTTCTGTCTTGTTGATCTAATATTGACAGTTGGGTGTTAAAGTCTCCCACTACTATTGTGTGGGAGTTTAAATCTCTTTGTGGGTCTCTTAAGAACTTGCTTTATGAATCTGGGTGCTCCTGTATTGGGTGTGTATATATTTAGGATAGTTAGCTCTTCCTGTTGTATTGATCCCTTTACCATTATGTAAAGCCCTTGTCTTTTTTGATCTGTTGGTTTAAAGTCTCTTTTATCAGAGACTAGGATTGCAACCCCTGCTTTTTATGGCTTTCCATTTGCTTGGTAAATAGTCCTCCATCCCTTTATTCTGAGTCTATGTGTGTCTTTGCATGAGATGGGACTCCTGAATACAGCACACTAATGGGTCTTGACCCTTTATCCAACTTGCCAGTCTGTGTCTAATTGGGGCATTTAACCCATTTACATTAAAGGTTAATACTGTTATGTGTGAATTTGATCCTGTCATTATGATGCTAGCTGGTTATTTTGTCCATTAGTTGATGCAGTTTCTTCATAATGTCAATGGTCTTCACAATTTGGTATGTTTTTGCAGTGGCTGGTACCAGTTTTTCCTTTCCATATTTAGGGCTTCCTTCAGGAGCTCTTGTAAGGCAGGCCTAGTGGTGACAAAATCTCTCAGCATTTGCTTGTATGTAAAGGATTTTATTTGTTGCTTAGTTTGGCTGGATATGAAATTCTGGGTTGAAAATTCTTTTATTTAAGAATTTTGAATATTAGCCCCCACTCTCTTCTGGCTTGTAGGGTTTCTACCGAGAGATCCGCTGTTAGCCTGATGGGTTTCCCTTTGTGGGTAACCCAACCTTTCTCTCTGCTGCCCTTAACATTTTTTCTTTCATTTCAACCTTGGTGAATCTGTCGATCATGTGTCTTGGGTTGCTCTTCTTAAGGAGGATCTTTGTGGTTTCCCTGTATTTCCTGAATTTGAATGTTGGCCTATCTTGCTAAGTTGAGGAAGTTCTCCTGAATAATGTCCTGAAGAGTGTTTTCCAACTTGGTTCCATTCTCCCCGTCACTTTCAGGTACACCAATCAAACATAGGTTTGGTCTTTTCACATAGTCCCATATTTCTTGAAGGCTTTGTTCGTTCCTTTTCATTCTTTTTTCTCTAATCTTGTCTTCACGCTTTATTTCATTAAGTTCATCTTCAATCTCTGATAGCCTCCTTTTTTTCCACTTGATCGATTCAGCTATTGATATTTGTGTATGCTTCATGAAGTTCTCATGCTGTGTTTTTAAGCTCCATCAGGTCTGG
Organism: Trachypithecus francoisi; assembly: GCF_009764315.1. NCBI lineage: Eukaryota > Metazoa > Chordata > Mammalia > Primates > Cercopithecidae > Trachypithecus > Trachypithecus francoisi. The sequence continues at coordinate 94,697,463 of NW_022681458.1, forward strand.
AGGTCCACTCCAGATCCTGTTTGCCTGGGTATCACCAGTGGAGGCTGCAGAATAAGTCTTTTCTTAACTAGTTATTCTAGTTAGCAATTTGTCTAACATTTTTTCAAGGTTTTTAGCGGCCTGGTGCAGTGGCTCATGCCTGTAATCCCAGCACTTTGGTGGGCTGAGGCGGGTGGATCACGAGGTCAGAAGATCGAGACCATCCTGGCTAACAAGGTGAACCCTGTCCCTACTAAAAATACAAAAAAATTAGCTGGGCATGGTGGCAGGTGCTTGTAGTCCCAGCTACTCAGGAGGTTGTGGCAGGAGAATGGCGTGAAACCTGGAGGCAGAGCTGGCAGTGAGCCGAGATCGCGCCACTGCACTCCAGCCTGGGTGACAGAGCGAGACTCTGTCTCAAACAAAACAAAACAAAATGAAACAAAACAAAACAAAACAAAACAGTAATAATGGTAACAATAACCTAACTTACACAGCACTTAATATATAGAGAACACCCTTCTAAGTGTTTCATCTGTATTCATTTATGCAATCCTCACATAATGTTATGAGGTAGGTTCTATTATCCCAATTTTTTAGGTTAGTAAAACGAAGGCAGGGGAATTTGCCTGAAGTCACACAGCTCCTGAAATGACTGAATCCACACCCTGGGAGTCTGGCTCCAGGATCTTTTTAGTGATTTGTACTGAATCACAGATCACAGAGCCAGTCAGTGGCAAGATCTAAGCCCCCAAATTTCAGTCTCTCAGCTTAAAAATATACTTTTCCCTGTACTGAACTCTGCATTCCTTGATTGGACTGATTTTAGGTTGTTTATACTTTTCGAATCCTGAGCTATTTATTTATAGACCTGGTTCCAGCTTCACTCAGGCTGAAGGTTAGAAGTTCTTGAATTATACCGATTCTGACTCTGCCCTGATCCATTTCTGTGTATGGCCTCATGGACAGTGGAATTCATCTAGGAAACACTCTCAGTAGTAGATCCAGAAAACTTGGGCTCTAAGGGGAGAACCAGAAAAGGCTTCTACAATGCTGTTCCCTTTTAGCAGAACTTTCCTAGACAAGTAAACCACTCTCCTACCTGTAAAGGTGTCCCAGGAAGGCCAGGCATGGTGGCTCATGCCTGCAATCCCAGCACTTTGGGAGGCCAAGGTGGGTGGATCATTTGAGGTCTGTGAGGTCTGGAGTTTGAGACCAGCCTGGTCAACGTGGCGAAACCCTGTCTCTACTAAAAATAAAAAATTAGCCAGGGGTGGTGGCACCCGCCTGTAATCTCAGCTACTTGGGAGGCTGAGGCAGGAGAATCACTTGAGCCTGGGAGGCAGAGGTTGTGGTGAGCTGATATTGCGCCACTGCGCTCCAGTCTGGGTGACAGAGTGTGACCCTGTCTCAAGAAAAAAAAGGTGTCCCAGGAAGATACAGTCACTCAAGATAGATCTCCTCCTTATTTTGACAACACCTTTCCTTTACTCCAGCCTGGGCGACAGAGTGAGACTCTGTCTCAAAAAGACAAAAAAAACAAAAAATGGTTCTTAGCTTCCTTTCATTGGATTAGAACATTGCTGGAGGAGTTTGTTATTACCCATCTTCTGAAGCCTACTTTTGTCCATTCGTCAAACTCATTCTCTGTCCAGTTTTGTTCCCTTGCTGGCGAGGAGATGTGATCATTTGGAGGAGAAGAGGCATTCTGGTTTTTGGAATTTTCAGCCTTTTTGCACTGGTTTTTCCTCATCTTCATGGATTTATCTACCGTTGGTCTTTGTTTTGGTGTCCTTCAGATGGGGTCTCTGAATGGATTTCCTTTTTGTTGATGCTGATGCTATTCCTTTCTGTTTGTTAGCTTTCCTTGTAACAGTCAGGATCCTTTGCTATAGGTCTGCTGGAGTTAGCTGGAGGTCCACTCCAGACCCTGTTTCCCTGGGTATCACCAGCCGAGGCTGCAGAAGAACAAAGAGTGCTGCCTATTCCTTCCTCTGGAATCTTTGTCCCAGAGTAGCACCCACTAGATGCCAGCTAGAGCTCTCCTGTATGAGAGCTCTAGCTGGCATCTGTCTGTCAACCACTCCTGGGAAGTGTCTCCCAGTCAGGAGGCACGGGGAGTCGGGGACCCACTTGAAGAGGTAGTCTGTCCCTTAGCAGAGCTCGAGCGCTGTGCTGGGAGATCTGCTGCTCTCTTCAGAGCCAGTAGGCAGGAACATTTAAGCTGGCTGAAGCTATGCACACAGCTGCCCCTTCCGCCTGTTGCTCTGTCTCAGGGAAATGGTTGTTTTATCTATAAGCCCCTGACTGGGGCTGCTGCCTTTCTTTTAGAGATACCCTGCCCAGAAAGGAGGAATCTAGAGAGGCAGTCTGGCTACAGCGGCTTTGCCAAGCTGTGGTGATCTCTGCCCAGTTCGAACTTCCCGGTTGGCTTTGTTTACACTGTTGAGGGGAAAACCACCTACATAAGCCTCAGTAATGGTGGACGCCCCTCCCCACAAGCTCTACCGTCTCAGGTTCACTTCAGGCTGCTGTGCTGGAAGTGAGAATTTCAAGTCAGAGGATCTAAGCTTGCTGCGCTCCGTAGGGCTGGGATCTGCTGAGCTAGACCACTTGGCTCCCTGGCTTAGGCTCCCTCTCGAGGGGAGTGAATGGTTCTGTCTTGCTGGCATTCCAGGCGCCACTGGGGTATGAAGAATTCCGGCAGCTAGCTCGGTGTTTGCCCAAATGGCCACCCAGTTTTGTGCTTGAAACCCAGGGCCCTGGTGGTGTAGGCACCTGAGGGAATCTCTTGATTTGTGGTTGCAAAGACCATGGGAATAGCATAGTATCTGGGCCGGAGTCCACTGTTGCGCATGGCACAGTCTTTCCTGTCTTCCTTTGGTTATGGGAGGGAGTTCCCCAACCCCTTGTGCTTCCCAGGTGGGGTGGGCTGCACCCACTGTCTAACCAGTTCCAATGAGATGAGCTGGGTACCTCAGCTGGAAATGCAGAAGTCACCTGCCTTCTGCATTGATCTTGCTAGGAGCTGCAGACTGGAGCTGCTCCTATTCAGCCATCTTGGCAGCCACTACCATTTTGATGCTCTTATTAACGTCTAGTGATTGTTGTCCAAACTATGGGATTGGTAACGTGTCTTTAAAAATAACTGTTCTTATTTCTCTGGCTATATAGATGATGTGAGCCCTTCTTGTTTCATAGCCTCGATCCTAGGCAATGTTGCAAAAGGTTACATTAGTTATACTGGACAAATTATTACGCCTGCCATTCAACATATACCCTACCTTTTAAAAGTGGCTCTGCAACAGATTTCTGTTTGGAAATACTAATGAAACAGGGGAGTCAGTGTCCCAACTGATGTTCAGAAGCACATGTACTGAAAAGAAACCTGTAAATCCAACACTTTTTTTTTTGTTTTGTTTGTGTTTTTGAGACAGAGTTTCGCTCTGTCACCCAGGCTGGAGTGCAGTTGTGTGAACTGCAACTTTAGCCTCCTGGGTTCAAGAGATTCTCCTCCCTCAGCCTCCCCAGTAGCTAGGATTACAGGCACGTGCCACCTCATCCGGCTAATTTTTGTATTTTTAGTAGAGATTGGGTTTCACAATGTTGGCCAGACTGGCTGGTCTCGAACCCCTGATCTTTTGATCTGGCCGCCTCGGCCTCCCAAAGTGTTGGCATTATAGGCGTGAGCCACCACGCTGGGCCCCAACCCAACACTTTTTTTCTTATTTTTCTTCCCAGTAAAAACATGGAAGGAGAGGAGAGGAGAGGAGGGGAGGGAAGGTTTCTGTAGTTAGCCGACTATGATAATTCCAAATACAAGGTAAATAATGGTGGGAAAACTCATAATAAAACTTACCTAGTCTGAGCTAAAATTTTAAAACGAACATTGATTATATGTGCATTTAACTGAAATATAAAAACATTACTTTTTATTTGTTTTTGAACATTTTTTCAACAATTTTAATGACAGCTTAAAAAATGATCATATAGACTATCACAAAAATACCAGCTATATTAAACAGTGTGCACTCCGTAATTCCAGCATGTGGTACCAGAATGTTTCTAACGTTTCACAGTAAATATCAGCAATGCAGCACACTCTACCTAGATTTTTCAATATCTAGGTCACATGGACTACTTTGAATACTGTGAATAGAGGAAAAAAGCCGGAAGATTTCTGTATAGCCACCAGAAAATCATAACATACAAAATAATAAAAAAAAAAAAACCCTAGGATACCATGGTTTTAAAAATAATTCCTACATAAAATAGAAGACAGTACCCTAAAAAGGAACTTTCCATCTATTATGTAAACCAAATAAAACCTTTGTAGAGTATTATTTACTTAATAAAATGTCTTTTGTTTTTCCTGTTCTCTGAGATGTGTGTGCGTATGTGCACACTGAATGGTCAGGAGCAGGTAAAAAGAACATATACTAAAAATAAATGTGTTGTTAATCCAAAAAACATATGCACTTTAGGGAAAAATCCAGCAGTAGTTAGAAGTAATCAGAAACTATAGCTTCCACTTACAATAAAGGCAAACAGATATGATAATAATGATATTTGAAATTATAATCCTTTTTATTTATATGAAAGAGACATGGAAGGTTTATAATACATTTTGATTATGAAAAATGCACACTGCATTTGCAATTATTTCAGCCATAATAATATAGTTACAGATATTTGAAACCTGAAATGATCTTTTCTATAATTTTATTATTTTCCTTGAAATCTACTGAATTTATTCAGCTATAGATTTAAAATTTCTCCCCCATTTTTCCAAGCTTTTATGTGAACGACAGGAAGTAAACATGTCACTCAGCAAAATGAGAGTCCCTAATAATCTATAATAAAATTGCTACCACATATAACTTTTATATATGTATACTTCTTTTAAAGGGAGATAGAAATGAAAACAACTTTTTAAGTGAATTTTTCTTAAATCTATTTGAAAAGCAATACATAAAGAGCAGTCACATATGTCAGCACAACAATTAAGATGAGTAACACTGAAAAACCACATTTAAATGACTAGGATTCATAGAGATCATGCTTTGATAAAGAGTTTATTCCTATTATCAACAAGATCTACAGAACTGGCTATAAACAATGTATTTTTTTAATAGTACTAAAGTTTACAAGGATCTTTCAATTGAGTACACAAAGGAGCTGCTTAAGACTGCAAAGCCTTTCTTAAGACTTAAGAAGGCAAGAAAAATGCTTTTTACCTATCACACTCCATTATTTGGCAATAGTGCCCTTTTAAAGAACCAAAATTTTCATATAGTAGGAGGATTTTGATATTAGAGAATTTACTATAGTTATGGAGATATTCTAGAGGTGGTTTAAAAATGGGTATATGGTACAAACAAACAGCAAAAATGAACATGATATGTTTTATCTCATTTTATTCACCATTACCACCCTATGAAATAGCATTTTGATCCTTATTGCTGTTAACTGAAAATGAAAGACTACAATTTTTTTTTTTTTGAGACAGATCCTTACTCTGTCATCAAGGCTGGAGTGCAGTGGTGTGATATCGCCTCACTGCAACCTCCTTCTCCCAGGTTCAAGCGATTCTCATGCCTCAGTCTCCCAAATAGCTGGGAATACAGGCATGGTGGGTGCCACCAAGCCTGGCTAATTTTTTGTTTTTATTAGAGATGGGGTTTCACCATGTTGACCAGGCTGATCTTGAACTCCTCACCTCAGGTGACCCACATGCCTCGGCCTCCCAAAGTGCTGTGATTACAGGCATGAGTCACCACACCCAGTCAACAGACAATAAATTTCTAGAAGTCCAAGGCTGGTATAAAGCTAACTTACTGCTACTCTATGCAAAAATAACATTGAAATCAAGTGATAGAAAGCACTGGTAGAGTAGGTAGAGATTATATTATTTCTGAAAAGAGTCACTTCAATTTTGCCCTGGGGAATAAATTGTATTTTGCTTTTTTATTTTTTTAAGACAGGGTCTCACTCTTGTCACCCGCTTACTGCAGTGGCATGCTGCTCACTGCAACCTTCATCCACCCATCCCCAATCCCCACCTCAAGCGATCTGCTCCCCTCAGCCTCCCGAGTAGCTGAGACCACAGACATGTACCACCACACCCAGCTGTTTTTTTGTATTTTTAATGGGGATTTCACCTGTTGCCCAGGCTGGTCTGGGACTCCGCAGCTCAAGTGATCCACTTGTCTCAGCCTCACCAAAGTGCTGGGATTACAGGTGTGAGCCACTGCACCTAGCCTATTTTGCTTTATAATAGGAGAAAGTATTGTATTTAACTTGTTCCTAGGTGGTTGCATTCCTTTAAATATTAATGCACCTATTTCTTTATATGTAAAAATATACTAATTCTATCCCTCCTATATTATTTTAATAAGTAGCCCTATTACCTATATCTTGGGCTGTGTTATAAGCCTCACATAATTACATGCAGGGTAACCTCATCTGCTAGTTTATGCTGCTATAACTCAAACTTTATCAGGAGTGATCTTTGTAAAATGGCATTTCCTCTGGTCATTTTTTTTGCCTACAAACGTTCAATGACTTCTAGTTCAAGATAGCAGGTAGACCACGCATGTTTTAACTTCTTTTAAGACCCAATAAAATGACAATACAGAAATAAAAAATAAGTAACACCACAGTAGGTAGAGGATAGGCCATTAACAGATGTGAGATTTCAACATATTAATGTGAGCAGGAAAACCGATTAGAACTGCTGAAGTGGGCACAGGAAACCTCAGCCTACAGTATACAGGACCCATTGATCTGTAGATCCACAGGGCGGTTCAGGGGCTCTGAGATGCCTGGTAAGAAGACAGCAGGGAGAAATAGGGCTGAAAATGGGGAGATTTACTGAATATTTGTATAATGAACAATGACACACAGAGACCACAGAGAATATGAAAGACTCAGGAAATAAAAACATGATCAGCCCATGTGGACCATCATAGAATAATAAAAGTTACAGTAGGAAAGAACAAGAAAAAAAAAGGTGGGTGGGTGGAGAATTATAAGAAAATAATACAAGATAATTTTCTAGATATGAAGGACACAACTCCTCAGAAGAGAGTACCCACTTAAAATTCAAGTATAACATGAATTTTAAAAGGCCTACACCTAGACATATCAGGTATTGCAAAGTACCAAGAAAAAAAAAAAGAGCAAATCGTAAAAGTCAGAAGAAAAAAGCAGATGACCTACAAAGGACAAAAATGAATGTTTGACGAGAGTGGAGCATTACCTTCCAAGTTCAGAGGGAAGATCTGCAATCTAGAGTCCAAGATAAACTAGAATTAACATGGCAAACAATTAAAATGGATAGCAATTGCTTCTTTTCACCACAGTCTTTAAAGATGTGCCTTTTCTACAACTTTTAACATGATGAATTGTTAAGAGTATTATAAAAAACAGTTAGTAAAAGTGGTAGAAAATATCAGTTTTAAACAGTGTCTCATTAGAGCAGGTGGCCAAAAATGGCACCTTTTAAATGTGTTTTCTCCTTTTCTAATGTGAATGCATACACTCACTACTTCTCTCCTTTTCCCTGCCACCTGTCAGGCTCTGCCCCTAGGCTTGCATCTTCTAATGTTAGAACCTGGATAATTTGTGAGAATAAAATAAGAAAAAATTCAAACATAAAAATTTTAAAAATTGATTATCCATACACTTGCTCTTAGGAGTTGCTAAGGGATATGCTTCATCATAGCAGAATTAAAAAAAAAAAAAAAAACAAAGAAATGAAAAGAGAAAAAATGGGGGTTGAAATAGCACCACCCAGAAGATCAGGAAAGAGGAGTCTCAGGATGACAGTTGTGCAGCCAGAGGATGTCAAGACTCTAGAAGAGCAGTTCCCAAGGAAAAGGGGGAAGAAAAGGAAAGAGATACACCAGAATGTTTTATATAATGGAGAGTTGGAAAGAACTGGGAATATGATAAAGAAAAATAATACTAGAAAAAAAAAGGGAATTAGAAATTCTAAGAAAACTGAAAAATGGCTTAAGAAAATACAACCAAAGGGCCGGGTACGCTGGCTCACGCCTGTAATCCCAGCACTTTGGGAGGCCAAGGTGGGTGGATCACGAGGTCGGGAGATCGAGACCATCCTGGCTTACATGGTAAAACCCTGTCTCTACTAAAAAATACAAAAAATTAGCAGGCGTGGTGGCGGGCACCTGTAGTCCCAGCTACTCGGAAGGCTGAGGCAGGAGAATGGTGTGAACCTGGGAGGCAGAGCTTGCAGTGAGCCAAGATGGTGCTACTGGACTCTAGCCAGGGTGACAGAGCAAGACTCTGTCTCAAAAAAAAAAAAAAAAAATATATATATATATACACACACACACACACACACACACACACACACATACACACACACATATATATACCCAAAGAAGACTACTTGGCACTGTAATTAATCACTAATTAAGCTAATATTTAGTGTCAGCTGGTTATATAGCATTGTTTTAGTTACTAGGAATACAGTAATGATGGGGAAAGTAATGAATTAAAAAATGAATTAAATTAGTTAGAATAGATTATCTGCCTTCTTGAAGCTTACAGTCCAGTGGGGGAGAGTGACAGTAGTTTTAAAAATTAAGAAAAAATACATAATTTGTATTAACAACGAGAGCTATGAAGAAAAAAATAAGGAAACCAGAGCAAAAATTTCAGGCATGGGAAGTTGCTATTTAAAATAAGTATGGCAAGGGAGGCACTACTGATCAGCTGCCATTGTCGTCAAGAATTTAAGAAAAAGAGGGATTAAATGGTCATCTCAGTGAATTTATGTTGCAGGTAGAGGGAATACCAAATGCAAAAGCCCTTTTCACACAATAATGTACATGGTTAATTATGGTTGTAAAATAATAATAATAGACAAGCAAAGAGCCAAATCATGAGCGAACTCTCATTCACAATTGCTACAAAGAGAAAAAAATACTTAGGAATACAACTTACAAGGGATGTTAAGGACCTCTTCAAGTAGAACTACAAACCACTGCTCAAGGAAGTGAGAGAGGACACAAACAAATGGAAAAACATTCCATGCTCATAGATAGGAAGAATCAGTATCATGAAAATGGCCATACTGCCCAAAGTACTTTATAGATTCAATGCTATTGCAAAGTACTCTATAGATTCAATGCTATTCAAATGCTGTTCCCACTGAGCTAACACTGACTTTCTTCACAGAATTAGAAAAAACTACTTTAAATTTCATATGAAACCTAAAAAGAGCCTGTATAGCTAAGACAATCCTTAGCAAAAACAACAAAGCTGGAGGCATCACACTACTGGACTTCAAACTATATTACAAGGTTACAGTAACCAAAACAGCATGGTACTGGTACCAAAATAGATATATAGGCAAATGGAACAGAACAGAGACCTCAGAAATAATATCACACATCTACAACCATCTGATCTTTGACAAAACTGGCAAAAACAACCAATGGGGAAAGGATTCCCTATTTAATAAATGCTGTTGGGAAAACTGGCTAGCCATATGTAGAAAACAGAAACTGGACCCCTTCCTTACACCTCATACAAAAATGAACTTAAGGTGAATTAAAGACTTAAATATAAAACCTAAAACTATAAAAACCCTAGAAGAAAACCTGGGCAATACCATTCAGCATATAGGCAGGGCCAAAGACTTCATGACTAAAACACCAAAAGCAATGGCCAAAAAAAGCCAAAATTGACAAATGGGATCTAATTAAACTAAAGAGCTTCTGCATAGCAAAAGAAACTATCATCAGAGCGAACAGAAAACCTACAGAGTGGGAGAAAATTTTTGCAATCTACCCATCTGACAAAGGTCTAATATCCAGCATCTATAAGGAACTTAAACAAATTTACAAGAAAAAAACAACCCCATCAAAAAGTGGGCAAAGGATATGAACAGACACTTCCTAAAAGAAGACATTTATGTGGCCAACGAACATATGAAAAAATGCACATCATCATTGGTCATTAGAGAAATGCAAATCAAAACCACAATGATATACCATCTCACACCAGCTAAAATGGCAGTTATTAAAAAGCCCATCCAAAAGTGAGCAAAGGATGTGAACAGACACTTCTCAAAAGAAGACATTTATGTGGCCAACAAACATATGAAAAAAAGCTCATAGAGAAATGCAAATCAAAACCACAATGAGATACCATCTCACACCAGACACAATGGCAATTATTAAAAAGTCAGGAAACAACAGATGCTGGTGAGGCTGTGGAGAAATAGGTATGCTTTTACATGTTGGCTGGTGCGTAAATTAGTTCAGCCACTGTGGAAGACAGTGTGGGGATTCCTCAAGGATCTAGAATTGGAAATGCCATTTGACCCAGCAATCCCATTACTGGGTACATACCCAAAGGAATATAAATCATTCTACTATAAAGACACATGCACATGTATGTTTATTGCAGCACTATTCACAATAGCAAAAACTTGGAACCAAGCCAAATGTCCATCAGTGATAGACTGGACAAAGAAAATGTGGCACATATACACCGTGGAATACTATGTAGCCATAAAAAAGAATAAGTTCACATCCTTTGCAGGGACATGGATGAAGCTGGAAGCCATCATTCTCAGCAAACTAACACAAGAACAGAAGACGAAAAACCACATGTTCTCACTCATAAGTGTGAGTTGAACAATGAGAACACATGGACACAGGGAGGGGAACATCACACACTGGGGCCTGTTGGTGGGGGGTGGAGGGCAAGGGGAGGGAGAGCATTAGGACAAATACCTAACGCAAGCAGGGCTTAAAACTTAGATGACACGTTGATAGGTGCAGCAAGCCACCATGGCACATGTATACCTACATAGCATAGCTGCATGTTCTGCACATGTATTCCAGAACTTAAAGTAAAATAAAAAATAATTTTAAATATGTAACTGGCATTAATTTTAGAAATACAAAAATGAAAAACCTGATAATGAAATCAGGAAGAAGAAGAGTTGAAGGAGAAGGTGGGTGCACTAATATCCTCATCTGATGAGGGCAATCACAAAGAAGTATCTGTAGTGAAGGGAACAGAAAAAGAAAGGTATTATAGTTACAACAGAGAAACTAAAAATAGAGATAAAACTAAATGGAAGACGGGCATGGTGGCTCACACCTGTAATCCCAGAACTCTGGGAGGCGGAGGTGGGCAGATCACTTGAAGTTAGGAGTTTGAGACCAGTCTGGGCAACACTGTGAAACCCTGGCTCTACAAAAAAATACAAAAATTAGCTGTACCTGCTGGCACACACCTGTAGTCTCAGGTACTTGGGAGGCTGAGGTGGGAGGATCACTTGAGCCTGGGAGGCGGAAGTTGCAATGAGTCACAATTATGTCTACTATACTCCAACCTGGGTAATAGAGTGAGACCATGTCTCAAAACACCACCAACAAACTAAATGCTGAATGATAGAGACAGGAAAAGTGGAGGTAGGGTTGAGTGAGTGAGTGAGTGTAAAATGCCTCCTTTACGTGTTTGTGTGAGTGTTGTTAATATATGATGTCTTAAAAATGACTAACAAAAATTTTCAGGTGGAAGCGAATTACTTTTACCTGAAAAAATAGAGGTACGTACCAAAGGAAAAGTAGAAAGAGAAGCGAGGCTTACATGGAAAAATCTGGGCCAAAGGACCATTTATTTTAACCATGCACATGTTTTAATCTGATTTAAACACACACATCTGCTCACATATATACCCTTCAGAGGTTTTCCATCACTCAGCACAAAGGTCAGAATCCCAAATATGGCCTCTATAAGAATTATACTAAATACTTGTGACAAAAAAGTGTTTTTTATCTCTCATGTTAAAAGCAGAACCTTTAACATACAGAAAAACCCTCAGTTTCCTTCTTTACTAAAGTAATTTTTTTTGGAAACTATAGCTCTTCTCTCCATCATTATATAAATTTTATTTCTCTATCTTCAGGAGGTATTGTACTAAATTGCGAATACTATCATGGAATTTCCCAAGTCTTTTGAGTAAAATTTTACATAGGCTTTCTGCAGAAACATGACAGTTTTGATTTTTCAAAAAATCCTTGGGTAGATAGGATATAAAATTTTACATGTTATTACATGTGATCAATATCTGATTAGTTTTTATGTTATCATTTCAAAAGAAAGCAATACCTTATTAGGGTCTTCTGTGGGGTTTGATAATGCAAATATTCCAAAACTTTCAGAAATCTGAAATCTGAAACACTTTTGGTTCCAAGCGTTCTGTAATACGGATACTCAGCCTGCACTACTAAGCAATAAAAAGGAACAAACTACTGATACACTCAGGAAGCTGCATGAGTCTCCAGAAAATTATGCTGAGTGAAAATAGTCAATCCCCAAAGTTTACATACCATGTGATTCTACTTATAAAATATTTTTTCAAATGACATTATAGGAATGGAGAATAGATTAGGGAGTTGTGAGGATTAAACAGGTGGTGAGGGAAGGGAAATGGGTGTGCTATAAAAGAGCAACATGAGGGACCCTTGTGGTGATGGAAATGTTCTTTATCTTGACTGCATCCATGTCAGTAACTTGGTTGTTACATTGTGCTATAATTTGACAGATATTACCACTGGGGGACACTGGGTAAAGGGTACACCGTATGTCTGTATTATTTCCTGCAACTGCATGTGAATATATAATTATTTCAAAATAAAACATTTAATTTGGGAAAAAAAGCTGATACATATTATAAAAATATGAATTGTTCTCCACTGGTAGCAAGGAGGTGGGGTGGTGGTAATTCAGACCTTCAAGCAAAGGAGGAAAGACACATGGAGAGGGAGACAGCTTTATCAAGCTACTTTGATATCAAAGCTACGTTCTCCAGAGCCGTCCTCTGCTTTGTAAGAGCAAGAAAACTGAGAACCAGTCAAGCAAAGATACACAAATCTTTTTAAGGCCCCACTCATTAGGGTTTGACTCCGAAAGTTACCCAAGCTCCTATCATTTCTGTGGATACCAAACCTGCCAGTATCTAATGACAACCTCAAAAGGAAGCCAGACAGGGTACAAAGGGCAGATAGGATCTCTACATTAAACACATAGGTTGCAGAACCAAGAGTCAGAGATTATACTTTTAGACTTCAATGCTGGGATCATCTGTTATCTGACATGAAGGACATGAAGGGTAGACGGAAGTAGTGATAAACGCCCCAGTTCTTACATAGCAGAACCTTGGGAGGCACTCTACATTGAGAAGGAAGACACATATTGGCAACAAGTGTGGGATTAGGGTCGAGGTGCTTTTACTTGAAAGGATTTCAGACATCAGGAATATTTATCTTTTGTCTATTTTTACACCCTTATTCCTTAAGAACTTACCAGATTGATGACGCATCAGTTCTAGTCATAGAGAAATAAAAATACATAAATACACTAATATTTGTAAACAAGTGTGTGCAGCAGCATTACTTATAGTAGCCAAAAAGTGGAAACAACCCAAATGTCCACCAGCTGATGAATGGATAAATAAAATGTGGTATGTACATACAATGGAATATTATTTAGCAATAGAAAGAGATGATGTGCTGATTCCTGTACGGCACGGATGAACCTTATATTATATTAAGTAAAACAAGTCAGTCACAGAAGGCCACATATTTTATCATAACATTTATCTGAAATGTCTAGAGCAGGCAAATCCACAGAGGCAGTAGATTAACGGTTGCCTGGGACTGGGTGATTTGTGGAAAAAGTGAATGCTAATGTTTATAGGGTTTCTTTTTGGAGTGATGAAAATGGTCTGAAATTAACTGTGAGGATGGGTGCACAACTCCAAATTGTAAAAAATATTAAACTGCATATTTGAAATGAAAAAAAGCCCTTGGATTAAATAGAATACAAAATTTAATGTGTTATTATATGTGATGAATATCTGATTAGTTTTTAAGGTATGAAAAATTAAAAGAAAGCAATACCTTAAGGTCTAATGTTAAGGTTTGATAGTGACTGTAATAGCTCATCATAGGAAATTGGAAAATATTGCATAATAACAAATGCCGGAAAGAGTTCACAATATTGTCAGTTGTGGTTCTTATTCAATGAGGAAAGAAAGAAAAACAAAGTTAGCCTCAACGGGAAAAAGAATAGCATTGCATATAAAAAGAGATAAAGGAGACTTAAATGTGATAATCAGTAAGAAATTGTATCTCACTATCAACTGAAGCAGACAGAGTTACTGGAAGAACAGGGAAAGGACTGCAATGCTTAATCCTAGAAACAAAGCAAAAATGGGAAGTTTTAGCAGGATAGAGGCTAAGAAATAATACATTTTACATCCCATGTAAGAAAAACTGAAAGGTCTCATTAAGGAAATTTGCAGCCTGATTTGACTCTAGCTTATCCCCTGGTTTTCCGAGACTATTGCATTCTAAACTTATTTTTGCACTTATAAAAATTATTTTGATTTTTCAAGTAAAAGCTGGCTTATAAAAACTGTATTGCAAAATTCTGAGTTTACTGAACTATTGCCCATTATCACTGCATTTCCTATCCCCTTTAATGACTATATATCTAGTTGCATGAATTATGCAATGTAATCCTTAGGCACTTTTGTTATCAGAATATCTTTTTATAAATGAGTAAAGAAGGCCAGCACTCAGAACACATTGACTGTTGCTGTAGGTTTTAATGCTTAGTGCAGCTGCTATGTAATGGTGCACATGAATTAAAAAATGAAGTCATGAGGGCAGAAGAACGGATGTTCAAAAATGAATTTGCAAGTTTAGTTCTAAATAGCAATCACAATTTTAGCTTGAGGCTTTTCTGGGGAGAGTGAATAATGATTAGGTGAGATTATAGGCCCCAAGCAAGGCCTGAGGACATTGGTGCTCAGAGCCAGTCATTTATCCTCAAAAAATGGTCCTTAGGTTGTGGGGGCATTGTTTGAAATACTAGGAAGAATCAAACCTGTGTCTGTCACTTTTTCCCAAGGGTCTTCTCAGGATTCTGAAGCTCTAGTGTTAAGATAAATGTTTACTTAAACAAAAGCCTTGGTAGGCTTTTACTGTTACCTTATGTTATTTTTACTGTTCTGGGTTTATATTTTTATTTACCTGCAGAAAGAATTACATGTGAAAATTGTAACCCCAAAATCACTATTGAAAATTGTGTTCTACTATGTTAAGTGCCTATTCAAGGGAAGTAAGATAAGATTTAAGAGAAGAAATTTTCCCTCTCATTTTTATTAGATTTTCATGGCAAATTTGAATTTCAGAGAATCCTGACTTATTGTGTATTGCCAAAAATATTCTTTTAGCCAGATCTAATCATGCAAAATTATGAACTGGTTAGTGTGGCTATTTTGAAAGCCCTGAAGTCTTGAATTCATGGGTAATTATGTATTTTTATTTACCAGAACCTCAGTTTCCTGCTGTCATTATATTAATGCTGTTTTCTTCTCTGTCATTAAAATGTTGTGACTTAAGTTGTGTGAATGACACCCACTTTTTAAAAACATATTTACATAATAAATAGTAAAGGGGGGGAATTTAACAAATCAAAACATTTACTTAACTCACTCAATTTATAGAGTAACGATGATGATGATAGTAATAAAAATAGTAGTGCAGTAGTAATGATCTGATAATATGAAGAACAGGCTTTAAATAGGGCTTACTGTATACCAACACTATTCTGACTCATATATTAATTCGTAACTCCATCATTATCCATTATCCCCATTTTACAAATGAGAAACTGAGTCAATAAGAAACTCAATGAGATTAAATAGCATCGGTAAATCTAGGATCAGAAAATTGGACTAATACGTACCCTACTTATAGAAACCTAGAATTTAGAGCAGTGCTTTTTAACTACTGAGACCTTTTTTTCACCCTTTGAAATCTATTCTTCTATTTTTCTTGATAAAACATAAAATCTCATGGTTTCTATTTCATTTTTAGAATAAATTAAATATAATAACAAAATAAATGAAAACAATAATATAGGGCTCAGATTTTTTTTAAGCTAGCCCTCCTTCCTCCTGTTTTTAGTTGAGCCTGACTAGTTTGAAATGATATCCATTCTGTTAATTCAGCAAATAATTATTGAAGCCGTACTATTTGTCAAACATTATTCTAGGGCTGTTATGTACACTGAAAGCAAACCAGTTCTGAACTGTGAGCAACATAGGAAAACCAGACAACTTTTGGTGACTTCTAAAGTCTCCCCAAAATGTAAAACCCAAGTTCGAATGCAAGAACAAAAAACCCACAACAGAGCTATGTGGATATTGCTCACAGTGTTGGAATGTCTATACCAGCAACCCCTTCTGTTAACACAAATAAAAACAATTGAATTTACTTAAATTGAAATTCTTATTAGAACTATTTATCACTGTCATGTTAGCTATTACTTAGTATGTTTACATTTGCAAGACTACTCTCAAAAAATTTCTTAATTATTCCAAGACACCAAGCCTATAATTTATGCAGCAGCCATTTATTCTGTATGACTTCATTGAATGGCCACTGTGTAACAAAATTAGCCAGGGCATATAAACCTTTATTTGAAAATACTGGACATGAGAAGGCTTCACAGATGTATTCTAATTTAAAGTGAGTTGAAATGTATAGGAGGATCAGCCAAAGTCCAACTAGTTTGAGGAAGAGTTAACCAGGGATAGCTCTTGCAAGAGGGAGGAATTGTCCTTGCCGATTTGTAGCCACTGTTTGTGCAATCTAGATTTTATCAAGAGGGAAGGAGAGGAACAGGTACAAGCTGAAGTTGTGTGCAAAAAGGTTTGGGGAGGAACAACCACTGGATAAAAGGGCATGAGAGAGTCACAGTGAAAGATGACCAGTCCTCCAGGGTCTAATATCACTCCCTACAAGGCATTGTGCTTTGTGCTGGGGATACAGTGTTAAACAAGGTAGGCTCAGTTCCTGATTTCCTTAAATACAGAATTATACAATTACTTATTTTATTTTCATAGTACAAGGTGATGGGCTTGCATGTATCAGGGAATTTCACATAATCTGGAAGAATAAGACAAAGCTTCCCTAAACAAGGGGCATTTTCATTGAAACCTGAGGGATGGGCCATAGATACTTCTGCCATCATGGGCCCCTTCTAACATAAAAAATAAAACTAAAAATTATATTTTGCAACTTGCATGAAAAAAGATGAATATGTTAGTTAATACTGTATATTGAAATGTTTTCTTTTACCTAGAAATCCTTTGTTTTCTGATTTTAAAATAAATTTAAACATTTTTGTGGACCCCTTAAAATTTTGTGAACCCTAGGCACTGTGCTTACTGTGCCTTTTGGATAAGTCGGCATAGGAGGTGGGGAAGTTTGGGCCAAGAACATTTTGGATAGAGAGAATAGCATATAGAGAAGTTTCTAGGGGCTTAATTGCTCAGGGAATTAAAAGGCTAGAGCGGGGAGAGCAGGAGAGGATGGCACGAGGGAGGTTGGTGAGGCATGCCATATTAAAATAATTGCATTCTTATAGAGGCCATTTTAAAATAGTAAATTAAATAACACTAATCCAATGCTGATTTTCTTTTTTAAAGACAAGATCTCACTCTGTTGCCCAGACTGGAGTGCAATGGTGCAGTCATGGCTCACTACAGCCTAAACTCCTCGGCTCAAGTCATCCGCCCATCTTAGCCTATGAATAGCTAGAATTATAGGCACACACCACAATGCCCAGTTAATTTTTCTTTTCAGAGACAGGGTCTATGTTGCCCAGGCTTAATGCTGATGTTTGATGTAACATAAGTATATTGTAATGGAAGTCAGTGATTTCAGCCAAACTATGGCAGATGTAAAGAAATAGGTTAGGCAAAATTCCATCTAAAGTCAGTATATACATTGAAATAGTGACAGAAAATCATATAATGCCTGGGATTTGCTTCAGAATAATACAGGAAGTATAAATGAAACAAGATTAGCCATGAATTCTCAATTAATGAAGCCAGATTTGAGGTACACAGGGGTTCATTTTATTATCCTGTCAACTCCTCTGTTTCTGGCTTTCCATAATAGTTTTTATTTAAAAATAAAGCCAAGGTATAAAGAAACATCAAAACCCAGAAGCCATGGGTTTTGATAAAGATGATAGATTTAAGCTCATAAAAATGATAACATTATATAACAAAAATAAAGCACACAAAACATTAAAAATAAAAAAGACAAAATTGTGATATATGTAATTTATAGATTTAATATTCTTAATATGATTATGATTCTTATCAATCTAGAAAAAATTCAAAGACCCCACCCACAAGAAAAATTTAGCATGGCTCATGAATGGGACATTCATAAAAGAACTTAAAATTCAAATAAAAATATAAAAAGATACTCATGCTCAGTAGTAATCACACACATGAAAATTAAAATGCCATATACTTTTCTTGTATCAGATTTTGTAAAAAACAAAGTTAATGTCAAATGTTGACAAAACTATAGAGAAAGTGACATTTCCATTCTGTCAAACACTGTTGGTAGAAATGTAAATTGGTATAACCTTTCAATTTGTTTACTATTTGATCTACCAATTCCATTCTTAAGAATATATCATAATCTAGCATTTTCCAAAGTGTATAGTGGGATGTTGACAGATGTTATTTGTGTTTGTGTAAGTCTAAACTTAATTTTAAGTGTAAATTTATCAAATGTCATTTAAAAAATTTCCCTTTTTAAAGTTTTTCCATTGCTGCTGCTGCTGCTGCTTTTTTTTTTTTTTTTAATAGAGTTTATTTTTCAGAGCAGTTTTAGTTTCATAGCAAAATGGAGTGGAAAGTACAGAGACTCCCATATACCCCTTGCCTCCTGTGATGGTTAATACTGAGTATCAACTTGATTGGATTGAAGAATACAAAGTATTAATTCTGGGCGTGTCTGTGTGGTGTTGCCAAAAGAGATTAATATTTGAGTCAGTGGGCTGGAGAAGGCACATCCACCCTTAATCTGGATGGGCACAATCTCATCAGCTTCCAGCAAATGTAAAAGCAGGCAGAAAAATGTGAAAAGGAGAGACAGGCCTAGCCTCCAAGCCTACATCTTTCTCCTGTGCTGGATGCTTCCTGTCCTCGAACATCAGACTTCAAGTTCTTCAGTTTTGGGACTCAGACTGGCTTTCCTTGCTTCTCAGCTTGCAGACAGCCTACTGTGGGACCTTGTGATCCTGTAAGTTAATACTTAATAAACTTCCCTTTATGTGTGTGTGTATATATATACACACACACACATATATGTATATAGATATGTATATATACATATATGTATCATATATCTATACATAGATGTATCTATATATACATATCTATATACATAGATATACATATATAGATATACATAAATACATATATATCTGTATATATACACAAAACACTGCTAGGAATCATAGACAATAGAAACAAATATATATATGTGTATGTGTGTGTGTATATATATACACAAAACACTGCTAGGAATCATAGACAACAGAAAGAAATATATATATCCTATTAGTTCTGTTTCTCTAAGAGAACCCTGACTAAAACATCTCCACACTGCCTCCCTCATTGTCGACATCTTGAAGGCATATGTTATCTTAAGAATGCATTCCATGGTTAAATAAGTTTGATTTCTACAACCTTGGTATACGATAATACTATACACTAGGACATACATCTCTAAGATAGTGAATAAGTCTTTCCTTATGTTCTATAACACTTACCTTTAGAAATTATCTTAAAAAATCATCAGATATGAGTACATAACACTTAAGTCATGTTTAACACAAAGAAAACTGGAAGTATTCTATATATTTAATAAGAGGAAGGTGGTTACATGATTCATGTTATAACCTTAAATTGGAATTTAAGGTGGATGATATTTACTGGCATAAAAGTTGCTGCAAAAGGATGATATATTCTATACCTTGAAAACACTAAAGACTCCACGAAAAGGCTCCTGGAAGTTATAAATGACTTTAGCACAGTTTCAGTATACAAAAATCAGTAGCATTTCTGTACACCAATAATGTTCAAGCTGAGAGCCAAATGAAGAACATCATCCCATTCACAATAGTCACACACACATTCACAAACCTGGGAATACATCTAACTAAGGAGGTGAAAGATATCTACAAGGAGAACTACAAAGCACTGCTAGGAATCACAGATGACACAAACAAATGAAAAAACATTACATGCTCATGGATTGGAAAAATCAATATTGTTAAAAGGGCCATACTGCTCAAAGCAATCTACAGATTAAATGCTATTGCTATCAAACTATCAATGTCATTTTTCACAGAATTGGAAAAAAACTATTCTAAAATTCATATGGAACCAAAAAAGAGCCTGAGTAGCCAATGCAAATCCAAAGCAAAAGAACAAAGCTGAAAGCATCACATTACTCAACTTCAAACCATACTATAATGCTTCTGTAACCAAAAGAGCATGGTACTGGTGCAAAAACAGATGCATAGACCAATGGAACAGAATAGATAACCCAGAAATAAAGCCACACACCTACAGCCATCTAATCTTTGACAAAGTTGACAAAATTAAGCAATGGGGAAAGGACTCCCTATTCAACAGCTTGCTAGCCACATGCAGAAGAATGAAATTGGATCACTACCTTTCACCATATACAAAAATTAATTAAAAATGGATTAAAGATTTAGATGTAAGACCTCAAACTATAAGAATGGTAGAAAAAAAAAACAGTAAACGCCATTCTGAACATGGGCCTTAGGAAAGAATTTATGACCAAGTTCTCAAAAGCAACTGCAACAAAACAAAAATTGGCAATTGGGACCTAATTAAACTAAATAGCTTCTGCATGGTGAAAGAAATTATCAACAGAGTAAATAGACAATTCACAGAATGGGCTAAAATATTTGCAAACTATGCAACCAATAATTGTCTTATATCCAGAATCTATAAGGAACTTAAACAATTGAACAAGCAAAAAACTTACAGCCCCATTAAAAATTGGGCAAAAGGCATGAACAGACACTTTTCAAAAGAAGATATACAAGAGGCCAACAAACATAAGAAAAAGTGCTCATCATCACTAATCATCAGAGAAATGCAAATCAAAACCATAATTAGATACCTTCTCACACCAGTCAGAATGGCTATTATTAAAAAGTCAAAAACAACAGATGTTGGTGAGCCTGTGGAGAAAAGGGAATGCTTATATACTGTTGGCGAGAATTTAAATTAGTTCAGCCACTGTGGAAAGCAGTCTGGAGATCTCTTAAAGAACTTAAAACAGAATTACCATTCAACCCAGTAATCACATTACTTGGTACACAAAAGCAAACAAATTGTTCTACCAAAAAGACACATGCCTTCACAATATTAAGCACTATTCTTAATAGTAAAGTCATGGAATCTACATAGGTACCCATCAATGGTGGACTGGATAAAGAAAATGTGGTACATATACACCATGGAATATCATGCAGTCATAAAAAAAGAACGAACTCATGTCTCTGCAGCAACCTGGATGCAGCTGGAGGCCATTATCTTAAGCAAATTAACACAGGAACAGAAAACCAATTATCGCATGTTCTCACATATAAGTGGGAGTTAAACATCAGGTACTCATGGCCATAAAAATAGCAACAATAGACAACAGGGACTACTAGAGGGGAAAGGGTGGAAGGGGGAGCAAGAGCTGAAAAACTGACTGCTAGGCACTACGCTCAGTACCTGCGTGAAGAGATCATCTATACCATAAACTTCAGCATCACGCAGTATACCCAGTTAACAAATCTGCACATGTACCCCCTGAATCTAAAATAAAAGTGGAGGAGAAAAAAATAAATAAAACTTTTCAAAAGGCTGAAATAAACCGCTAAGTAAAAGAAGCAGGATAGGGAAACACCATTTAAGCCCTATGGTGTCTAGTCAAAATTTTTGTAACTATATAAATCCACATATTATACATAATACACATATATAAAAATAAATTTAGGAAGATAAAATATGAAGAACAGTTACCTCAAGGTAGTAGGATAACTATATTTTTCTGTATTATCTTTTTTTAAAAAAAATAGTAAACATATATTAATTTTCCAATAGAAACAATTTTTAGAGGCAACGTGTTTAAGTATCCTAATTTTGGAGAAATACAGCATTTTAATCTATAGATGTCAGGCACTTTCCATATTTAATAAAAAGTAACTCTGCAGACAAAAACTACAATTGTATGAAGAATCTATGAAGAGAAACCATGATGCCTACCTTCTGGAGAGAAGTGACGAAAACATAACAAGCGTTGTGTGTGACTCAGCAGCGTAAAGGAGGCAGTTAATTTCCAGAAGCTCTATGTCTTTACAAGTCCCTATAAGGGAGTACCTCTTCTCTCTGGAACAGAAGTAACATTGAGTACACACATTTATTTAAAGGCTGGTTTTCAAAATCAATAATAGTATTGTTGGCATTTTTTCACTTCCAAACATCAATGAATGTTTGCCAAAGAACTAGAGAGAATCAAGGTATTAGTATCTTCATCCTTCAGAAATACTGTGATTAACTACCAGAAATAATTAAAGCAAATGTTATATACTTTATTTTCATATGTTTAATAATCAGAAGAAATATATTTAATAAATTAAAAAGTATTGATAAAAAAGTAGTATAATTTTGTATATCTACTATCTACCAGACACAATGCTAGATCCTTTATATCTCATTTAATCCTCTCAACATCTTTTTATATCTATTCAAATAAATAAATATTTATTCAACAATATTGGCCGGGCGCGGTGGCTCAAGCCTGTAATCCCAGCACTTTGGGAGGCCGAGACGGGCGGATCACGAGGTCAGGAGATGGAGACCATCCTGGCTAATACGGTGAAACCCTGTCTCTACTTAAAAATACAAAAAACTAGCCGGGCGACGAGGCGGGCGCCTGTAGTCCCAGCTACTCGGGAGGCTGAGGCAGGAGAATGGCGTTAACCCGGGAGGCGGAGCTTGCAATGAGCTGAGATCCGGCCACTGCACTCCAGCCTGGGTGGCAGAGCAAGACTCTGTCTCAAAAAACAAACAAAACAAAACAAAACAAAAAAATATTTACTGCGGGAAACACTGGAGATATAATGGTGATCACTATCATGATACAAGATAGTCATTAACATTCCCACATTAAAATGAGGTAATTGAGGCTCTGGGATTTAATATGAAATAGCTTAACTTCAAACCTACTCTTTCTATTATAGCCCAATTAAAAGGAGTTTGCCAGTCTTATTACCATCACCACTAAATAAACTCCAAACCTTTTAAGTTAAAATGGAAAATACCAAAAAATACCAAAAAATCCCCAACAACTCATCTAAATATAGTATAAAATATATAGAAAATATCTATATATAGCCTTTATAATTGGCAATATCACCTAATTTAATCTTCACTCAATCTCATGATATAGGTGTTAGTACTACCGTTTTGTAGATGAGAACACTGTCTTAGAAATGTTCACCTTAAATCTGGGTCTGCCTAATTCTAATGCTTCAACATCTCAAAAGGAGAATAAGAAAAGAAAAACTTACATTAAAATGGAGAAAGCAACAAAGAAGTAAGAAAAACAACTCATTTAAGCCACCTGATATATGCATACACATGCAAAACACACACAGTGTCACACACCTGTACGGACTGTGGTACTGCCATTCAAACACCCATCATTATCTGGTAAAAGAGTACTGGGGTGGGAGGAGGATGACAGGGCAAAGCAACTAAGTAGGAGGAGAAGTTGAATGAAAATCATCCTCAAATACAGATTGTAGCTATACAGGCTGCTTACTTTCAAGAGGGGTCTCACAGAAAAATAGCAGGAAATACTACCACTTCCTTGCTTATGACCTTAGGAAAGTTACTTATCTTCTCTGGGCTACAGTTTCCTATCTATAAATGAGGATAGTAACAGTATCCAACTAATAGAGGTGTTATAAGGATTAACATTCACAAAGTATCTAAAGTATCATTTTCAATAATAAATACTATATATGTGTG
Source organism: Trachypithecus francoisi (assembly GCF_009764315.1). NCBI lineage: Eukaryota > Metazoa > Chordata > Mammalia > Primates > Cercopithecidae > Trachypithecus > Trachypithecus francoisi. Next base: position 94,721,440 of record NW_022681458.1, read on the forward strand.
TGTGTGAGTGTGTGTGTGTGTGTGTGTGTGTGTGTGTGGTTTAAAATAAGTATCCGAGTGGGGTTAATTATATTAACAGAGCCCCTTCATGCAACATATTACTCTCAGTTATATTTTATGTCTGTTAACATCTCAAGTAATCCTCACTTCAACCCTATGAGGTAGATATTATTGCCACTTGGCTTTTAGTTTCAAAAGGCAGAAACTTGATTTTATCAACTCCCCCAATCATTAGAAACTCATCAACTTAAAAGGGAAATTTTTTGTTGTTGTTCCAAAATGATAGCCAATGAATTGGATAAAACACTATTTATCGATATCAAGTTTATCTTAAGTACCAAACCACCAAGAAATTACTTCATTACTATAAAATTAAAACATGGAGAACTGAAAATTCAAATTTGACCTCCCATCAAGCCATAGTAGTCTGCTTGTCTACTGTGTTAAAAATTTCCTTTTACATGATATGATACCTTGAGAAGGCACACCATCACCAGTGTAGTATTTTCATGAAGAATATTTAACCTAAATTTAACAATAAAACATTTCACAACTATCTAAACTAAAGTGACATCTTGCAAACAATTGGCCCAGGCTAATAAAAAAAAGTCAATGAGATTAGAGCCCAAAGGCTAGAACTTCATGTCCCACTGGGGATAGGCAAGTAATGTGTTTACCCTCTGGCATGAAGGTATTGGGAAGCCTCATAGAGATTTGAAATTTCACTTGAGAACCCTGGCTTGTCTTAAGGACTGTTTGTTAGTTTGTTAAAGATTTTAAAAGAGTTTTTAGGCAGAATGGAAGGAGTTGCTGAGAATAAACAGCCAGGGAATAAAGGATTCTGAAGGGAGAGAGGGACTCAAATCAGTGTTGAGATGTTGGTGAGTAGAAGAACTGATACAGAGAAAAAAGGGAAGGAGAAAAAACTCTGAACCCTGGGAATTATACAGTCTCTGGGAATTACACAGCAGGTATAGTTATGCACAAATAATCTGCTGATGTGGGGAGGAAATATCAGTACTTACCTGTTTTCTATAAAAATAAAAAAAATTATATAAATAATATAGATTAACACTAGTACCTTTAAAGTATATTTTTATTGAGGATAGACAATAAATTTTAAATTTTATTTATTAATTATTATTATTTTTATACAGTATGTGACCAAAATGTTTGGTGATCATTGTTCACAGGAACGAAATAAAGACTTTCAGGTGTTGGTAGGTACTAGGACATTTGTTCCTGCTCTTAGGGATGAGGGAGACAGGGCAGTGCTTGGATGGCCTTCTGCTGAGGGGCCAGAGTTGACTGTGTGTTGTACTATTGTTAATCTGGAGGCATGATGTGGTCTGAAGCTCACATGAAAATGACAGATGAGTTCATTGAGATTCATCAAACTCTGCTCCATTTTCTTGCTTATTTATACAGAAATAAATGATACTTTGAGAATAAATGTGGAAAACATAGTCAAAGATAATGAAAACTCCTGGGTGAGAAACTTGAAGGATATGGGGGCAAAGCGAGGCCACTCACTTTGGAGACTTGAGGGCCTCTCACTTTGACCCATGTGGGTGAAAGAAAGCTGGGAAAGGGGAACAGCCTACCATATCCTTTTTGTGAAAAAAACAAAATTTTTTTAGATCATGTATTGAGATGGTAGTGAGGAATGTGTTTCATCCAGAGGAAGACACGGCAGAAAAGGGGATGGAAGCACCTCTGCCTTCAGAATGCTATGTATGTCCAGTGCCAAGAATGAGCTTGAGATTTTAACACAGTCATCATAGAGACCTGACAGGCATGAGGTGTCTGTCCTTCTTCACACTGGGGTGTCTATATACAACCTGCGATCTGTCTCCTGTCCCCATCATCCCCAACTTAGCTCCTCTCCACGTTGTCACAAGTGCCTGCTCAAAAGTCCTCACTGGGTCCTGTCTGTGGAATCCAGCCCATTGGCATGGTTTGGTCAGCCCAAATTTGAATGTCTTTAGGCAGAACTCATACAATTCAGTTTGCCACAGGTCTATCATTTCACATCATATGCTTGTGTTTGTTTTCTGCCTGTCCCTTAAAGCTTTTGAATTCTGAAACACAGGAGGAAGTCCAGATTCACTGACCCAGCACACAAAGGCCTGCTCCTGTGTGTTTCTCCTGACTCATGTTTCATGGTAATATCCTCACAGGTGACTCAGATCTCTAAACTGTGTGCTTTGCAAAAACATAAAAAGTAATACATATATTTTGCTCATATGATGATCTCTGCTTTCCCTTTTTTGTCTGCTTACCTTTCAAGTTAGCTGAAATGTCATTTCCCCACTGACATGTCTTTCCTGAATCTTTGAGAGAGGACAGACATCTGCCTCTTTTGTGCTCTTTCTGGACTTTATATGGTCTTTATCATAGTATTTATAACATTTTACTGATTATTATGTACAAATGCCTAGAACCTGACACCATGCCTGCCATTTCATAGGTGGCCAATAAATGTTTTAAATGAGTTAAAAAAATGTCAACAACATGACAGACACAAAAGGCTGGGATTTTTTTTTTTAAATTAAAGGAGATTAAGCAGATATAACAACTAAATACAATGTATGAACCTTGACAGGACCTTAGATCAGGAGGAAAAAGGCAGCTATAATTAATGGACAACTGGGAAATCTTAAATATTGATTCAAAGAATCTCTGTCAAAAACACATTGAAAAGTATCTTAGGTCGTTTATTTCTTTAGACAAAATTATTCATTCATGCATTTATAATAATATTAAGTACCTATTCAGTGTAATAACCCTGCAGGTAAAAATTATTGTAAGTAACAGAACCTAAAATACAGACTTGGCTTGGCCAAAAGGGTCAGGTGAAGGGTAGTGAGGACCCCTCTATCTCAGTCTGGCAAGTTAGCAAAATAACTAAACCATCATCTGTTACATTTCAGGACTCAGACCATCTGCCTACTGAAGTATTTTCCCTTCTAATGGAAGGGAAAAATCAGACTGTTGGAGCAGGTTGGCTGCTTTATGCAGCCTTCAGTAAAGTCCTACAAGAAAGAACGGAAGGTCAGGAAGCAGTGAAGGAAAAAAAGATGTCTTTGCCAATAAGGCTACTTTTTTATCTGTGGCTGAGAATAGGAGATCTGGACATTAGTAAGAGTGAAGAAGCCAAATTACAAATGCTTCATAATTATCTTGTATCTATTTTTTGAATAGGTTATTCACATGACATAGAATTTTAAAGATATAAAAAGAGAGTAAAAAATCTCTCTCCCAGTCTTGTCCCCTAGCCATCTGTTTTCTTCACTCCCCAGAGGCAACCCCATTACCACTTTCATATGTCCTTCCAGAGATGTTCAATGCACTGCCATACTACACATACATTTCCACAAATGAAGCAGGTTATGCATACTGTTCTATACCTTGCTTTCTTCATGTAAGATGTTTTGTCAACTGATCATATTAGCACATACAAAGCTGCCTTGTTATTTTAAGAGCATCACTGTATAAAGCTTACATGATAAAAACCATAGAGTAGACAAAAATGCAAGAGGATATAACCATTTTATTTCATATAAAGAATATGGCCATATTCTTTATATAAAAACATACCACTAAAAACCTAGAGTACCATTAAAAACATAGAGTACACAAGAATGCAAGAGAATGTATTAGATGTTTTCTCATGCAAATAAATAAGGTACTGGCTGCTGGGCAGGGAAGAGTTTGGAGGGGCTGTGATTAAGGTATCTGAGCACTGGGTACCAAAGACAAAGGCTAAGAAAGGTAGATGGGAAGATTTGTCTGAAGACATTTTTGAATCCTAAATATTCCATTGTATTGTGGCAGAGCATGTGAAAAGTTATTGAAGCTTCTATCATGAAAGGGGTGCAAAAGTGGCTAAGACTAAGCTGGAAGACATAAAGGAGACTGGGGTTTGAAGGATAAGGAATACATGGTTCTCACAATTGGAAATTAGAGCAAGGACCATGGCAGTGGATCCAGTAAATGAAGTTCGGAGGCCAAGCAAGTGGAACTGACATAAGTAGATGCTGGCACATGGTACCAAAAGGCCAAGGGCCAAGCAGTTATTCAACAGAGGCCAGCAAGGACAGAAAAGAATATGCGGCCGGGCGCAGTGGCTCAAGCCTGTAATCCCAGCACTTTGGGAGGCCGAGATGGGTGGATCACGAGGTCAGGAGATCGAGACCATTCTGGCTAACACGGTGAAACCCCGTCTTTAAAAAATACAAAAAAAAAAAAAAAAACTAGCTGGGCGAGGTGGCGGGCGCCTGTAGTCCCAGTTACTCGGGAGGCTGAGGCAGGAGAATGGTGTAAACTTGGGAGGCGGAGCTTGCAGTGAGCTGAGATCCGGCCACTGCACTCCAGCCTGGGCGACAGAGCGAGACTCCGTCTCAAAAAAAAAAAAAAAAAAAAAAGAAAAGAATATGCAAACCCATACATACACGTTGATGATGCCTTATGATATGTCAGTCTTCCTCAGGAACTTGAGGAAGAGTGAAACGGAAGAAGAGGCCAGCTACGGTGGCTCATGTTTGCAATCCCAGCCCTTTGGGAGGCTGAGGTGGGAGAACTGCTTGAGTCCAGGAGTTCGACACCAGCCTAGGTGACATGGCAAAATCCTACCTCTACCATAAATACAAAAATTAGCCATGTGTGGTGGTGCATGCCTGTAGTCCCAGCTACAACGGAGGCTGACATGGGACGATGGCTTGAGCCCAGGAGATGGAGGTTGCAGTGAGCCAGGATTGAGCCTTTATACTTCTGTCCGGGCAACAGAGCCAGACCCTGTCTCAAAAGAAAAGGAAGAGTAGAAGGGATACAAATAAGAGGGAGGGGTAGAATCTTAGTTTAAAGCTGAAATCAATTTTAATTCAGAAATGACCAAGTAACTTCAAATTTATCTGTGGAAATGTTATTGGTTGGAGTACCAGGAAAAGACACTGAGATCAATCAATTTTTTAATATAGGCAAATAATGTTTTACAGATTTAAGATCAATAACTACGGCCAGGCACGGTGGCTCAAGCCTGTAATCACAGCACTTTGGGAGGCCAAGGCAGGTGGTTCACGAGGTCAGGAGATTGAGACCATCCTGGCTAAGATGGTGAAACCCCATCTCTACTAAAAAATACAAAAAATTAGCTGGGTGTGGTGGCAGGTGCCTGTAGTCCCAGCTACTCAGGAGGCTGAGGCAGGAGAATGGTGTGAACCCGGGAGGCGGAGCTTGCAGTGAGCCGAGATCGCACCACTGCACTCCAGCCTGGGCGACACAGTGAGACTTCATCTCAAAAAAAAAAAAAAAAAAAAATCAATAACTACAAAACTTAAACTTACACAGCCAGCTCTTAGGGGTGTTACAAGGATTCAATGACATGGGTGTGAGAAAATAGAATGGTGTGATTTTCTGATTACAATTTCTGATAGTAACCTTTCTTTGACTTTTCTCCAAGTTTGGGACCATATGTAGAACCCATACATTCCACCTTATCTTATACAGACTCACTTCCAAAGAGCATTAACTTTGAAATAAATGAATCTTGAATTTGAATTCGACTTTTGTCATGCACTAGCTGTATGAATTTGGGGAAATAACTTCTCTGAATCTTTGAGTCTTCATCCATAAAATATAGAAGTCAAAAATCATTTCATACATGTATTATGTAAGACAATAAAACATACAAAGCACATTGTCTGGTTCATGGTTGGTGGACCTATCTTCTTTCCCTAAAGTTTATTTATTTATTTAGCATTTTATTATTATTATTCTTTTTCAAGACAGGGTCTCAACTGTGTCACCTAGGCTGGAGAGCAGTGGTGCGATCATGGCTCATTTCAACTTTGACCTCTGGGCTCAAGTGATCCTCCCACTTCAGGTTCCTGAGTAGCCATGACCACAGGTAAGAGTCACCACGCTAGCTAATTTTGTTTATTTTTGGTAGAGAAGAGGGCTCGCCATGTTGCCCTTGGTCTCAAATTCCTGGGTTCAAGTCATCCTCCTGCCTCTGCCTCCTAAAGGGCTAGGATTACAGGCATGCTCAGCCTTCCTTTAAAGTTTAAACTATGTTGCCTAGCTTTTAAAATTAATTGATTAATTTTTTGAGACAGGGTCTTGCTCTGTGCCCTAGGCTGGAGTGTAGTACTGGGATCTCGGCTCACTGCAATCTCTGCCTCCCAGGCTCAAGCCACCTTCTCACATAAGCCTCCTGAGTAGCTGGGACTACAGGCATGTGCCACCACACCTGGATAATTTTTGTCGAGATGGGGTCTCACTTTGTTGCCTAGGCTTGTCTTGAACTTCTGAGCTCAAGTGATCTGCCTGCCTTGGCCTATCAAAGTGCTAGGATTACAGGCATGAGCTACTGCACCTGGTCAGTTGCCTAGCTTTTGATTTGGAATATTTGATCATCTTATCATATGTCCTAACTAAAAGAGACTCTGTAATATATGACTCTTAGTTATCGCTCCTGGTTTACTGAGTAATAAACACCCTTACATGCAGTGAAGGAAGCATAATATAAGCATTTAAATATATAAACATTTAAATATAAAATATATGATACATAAACAGAAATCTCAAGTCTTACCCTGAGACTGAGTACAAGGGTTGGATATATAATTTTCCACTTTCTCCAAATAGATATTGTCATTTTAAAAGGTATTTGTCTCAAATCCAATAAATTTTAAAAAGAAGAAACTTCACAACAGATAATAAAAATCAACCGTATTATTCATTAAAGATGGTACATTGAACATATGTACTTAAATCTATCCCTTTCCAAAACCAAACTAAAATACAATTTTATGTTAAATATTTTATTAAAAAGCAAAAACAAGACTGGGTACAATGGCTCATGTCTGTAATCCCAGTGCTTTGGAAAGTCAACGTAAGGGGATCACTTGAGGCCAGGAGCTTGAGGCCAGCCTGGGGAACATAGCAAGACCTTGCCTCTAAAAATATAAAAAAAAGTAGTCAGGCTTAGTGGCACACACATGTAGTCTCAAATGCTTGTGGAGCTGAGGCAGGAGGATCACTTGAGCCCAAGGGTTCCAGGTTGTAATGAGCTATGTTAGCACCACTGCACTTCAGCCTGGTGACAGAATGAGACCTTGTCTCTTAAAAAAAAACCAAAACAAATAAGAAAAAGGAGAATGAGAGATGAGTGACAGTAACCACAATTTGGAAGCTAGAAAGCAGGACTACTGCAAACTGACTTAGCAGACCCAAGCAAGCTGGTTCCTAAACCAGCAGTTGGTAATGATAAGATAGGGAGCAATTTTGTACTACAATTTCCAAAAGACTTAGGAATTGGTGACAGCCAGTGCATATGGAAGTAAGATAAAGATAAGACTATGAAAAAACTTGGTTAGAAATTTATTTAAGAGTCAGATACTTTCTTTAGAGGAATAAAAGAATAGGTAGCAAAAATAAATAAATAAATAAATAAATAAACAAACAAACAAATGAAGAAGACACTAAAAAGAATTAGATACTTTCTAATTAACTGCCACCATTCACAACCAGCCAAGTACTTTTCCCTCTCTCATCCTAGCAGAAGACCAAAAGTTCACTCTTTGGCGTGAGTAAAATAGAAGGTTCTTGAACTGGGGAATTTTTTTATTTTTGAGATGGCATCTTGCTCTGTTGTCCAGGCTGGAGTGCAGTGGTGTGATCTCAGCTCACTGCAACCTCTGCCTCCTGGGCTCAAGTGATCCTCCCACCTCAGCCTCCTAAGTAGCTGGGATCAAAGGTATGCACCACCATACCTGGCTAATTTATATATATATATTTTTTTCAGTAGAGATGGGATTTCACCATGTTGGCTGGGCTGATCTTGAACTCTTGACCTCAAGTGATCCACCTGCCTCGGCCTCCCAAAGTGCTGGGATTACAGGTGTGAGCTACCGTGCCCAGCCTTGAACTGAGGAATTTTGTAGGGTACTCTGTTAAAAAGGGGAAAACTGAATGAAATTTTATTTGCTGAATATTGAGACTCTAAGTCCTCTTCTACTTGGTTCACACAATGCTAGCAGCCCATCTTATAGCCTCTAGGTAGGAAAGTGGAAGATACTTCTTTGGTGAATCTAACAGGCCCGAAAGAAAGAAGTTCAATAAAACATTAGGTTCCTGGATAAAACAGCAGTCAGATCTAGGAAATTCATAGTCATTAAGCCCCAATTATGTGTTATCGAGGTATCCACTTCCTTATTACCTTAACTATAAGGTGTCAGTCAAGGACCACTAGACTTCTGAGGAAAGTCCTTAACAGGAAAGATGGAGGGTAAAACAAACAGAAAATAAGACTCCTTAGGGACATAAAATTTCAAAGAAGTTTCTAACACGTAAGAGAAGAACTACATCCATGAAAGAAGAACAGATGGTCTAAACAAAAACAAAAGAACATTCAGGGAACAAGAAAGTACTGCTGAGAGACAAAATGATGATAAAATTGAAGAACTCAATAGAAAGGTCAGATCTCCCAGCAAGTAAAGACACTAAGAAAACAAACATAGGAGAGAAAGGGCATGAATATTAGAAAATTACTCTGGGAGGTTCAACATCCAAATAACAGAAGGAGAGAACCAAGAAAATACAAAAAAAAAAATTTCAAAAAAATAATTTATAAAAATTTTCCTGCACTAAAGAAGAAGAATTGTCAGATTAAAAGGGCTCACTAGTACCTGGCTGAATGAATGAAAATAGGTCTCCAAAAGGGCATATCCTAATAAAATTTCAAATCTCTGATAGAAATAGAAAATCTTAATAGCTTCTAGAAACGAAAAATAGATAAAACAGAAATCAGAATATCTTTCAACTTTTCAACACTGGAGGCTAAATGACAGTGGAGGGAAGCCATAAAGAGTCAGAAAGAAAATGAATTACAAACCAGAATCCTATACTCAGGCACAATATCAATCAAATGTCAGTAAACAATAAAGACATATTCAGACAGGCAAGAGCAACTCAACAAGGAAAAGACATGAAAACTACGAGATCCAACTCAAAACAGGGACAAAAATAAGCCTCAAGTTGATAGTGAAAAGGGATCTGTACTATGTGGGACACAGTTGTCAGCCAAATCAGAAGTAATTACATAGGGAACCAAGCAAATGACAATTATTAAGTTTAGGAAAAGCAGAGTTAGATACATGATATGGTTCAGCTAAGAACTGAGTTTATATCATTATAATAACATGCACAATTGAATACTAAACTTACCAAAATCTTTATATAACTATATAGAAATGATGGTGTGCTTGTGGCAGTAGGGTAGGAGATCATAAAGAGATCTAAGTTTATAGCTTGCATAGTAAGGATTTAGTAGATTATCTGCGAAACTGAAAAAAAAATCAAGAAGTAGAAACATAATCATGTGATTTAGAGATATTCTGTTTTATAATTACAAAAGATACAGTTAAAAAAGAATTTGCAAATTTCTTCTTTCTTATTTTAGTACTTGGAATATAGTGTGAGATTTTTTATTTCTAGATTTTGTTGTATCTTCTATCACATAAATGCATTGTTTGACCATTATAAAATGCAAGTGTTTTTTGAGTGATTTTAAGAATTTGGCTTAAAAATTGATTGCTAGAATGTATTATTTGTACTAAGAAGTAACTTGACCCAAAACACCCTGTATGTTTGCTTAGGGTATTTTTTTTCAGTGTCTGAAAGTAAAAGGCATTCCTGTCACAACTGTAAACAAACTTATCCTAAATGTGTTAAAACATATTCTTGGGCACTCTATTTGTATATCTTTCATGCCTTGAAAATCTGAAGGTTAATCCAAACTCACATGTCTTAGCATATTTAAGAAAAAAAACTACTTTTCATATCAGCCTTTTAAATTTCATAAAGATTTTGGTGAGGAATAACAGTACATACTTCAAGCATTGACAAAACTTTGAAAGTTTCCTTCTATAAAATGGGAAATACTCAATATCTAAATCCACATCAGGCATGAGCAATCAGTATTTAACATTGGCTGTTTTGTGTTTTGTATTTATAATGTTCAAAATGCAAGCATAACATTTAATCTTTGTCCACATGGTTTTACAAAAGCAAATCTTAAATTACCAAAAAAAAAAAAGAGAAAATGATTGCATCTGGGGATTGGAAAATGATGGAAGGAAGTTTAGAGCAGGAGACTGCTGTTGCAAATCTTGTACGACTACTTAATTTTTAAAATAATTTGATGTGTAACTTTGATAAATTAAAAAAGCATACAATTAATTTTAATAGTCTGTGGAAATTTAGTAGGCATTTATAAATTCTTAAGTGTGCTGCATATGAATTGCTGTGTCATACAACTTTAGAGGAGAAATTTCTAGAAAACAGGTATTGTACCAGACAAGTATCTGCCATGGAAGCCAGCATATGGCAGATATGTAAACATCACTACTTTACTTGGTAACCACGACAAAAACAGGCACTACTGTGGGTAGGAGCATAGGTTCTAGACTAGATTCAAATCCTGGCTCTATTTCTTTCTAGTTACGTAATCCTGGATAAGACATTAAACCTCTTTTTGCTTAAGCTCCCTTATCTGTAAAATCTTCATTTCATAGGAATGTGGTGATTGTCAAATGATATATGAACAGTAATTAGCAAAATGCCTGAGACATAGTAAGTAGCTAATACTTGCTAGCTATTTTTATTTAGTATCCCAAAATTCCTAACTTGGGATCGTAAGGATCATGTCCACTGCACCTCTTCCTATTCCTCCACACTCATCTTGGGACATTTTATTTCACACAAATGTCTTGTTCAACCACCCCACATAGATCAAACTCACTTATCTCCCTAAAGACAATCATGCCTGATGAACTACAAAACATAGACTAGAAATAGATGTCATACCTGAAATCACGTCTCTTTTCTTTTCCATCCCTGTTTTCCTTGAAGGAATCTACAGCAGGATTTGTAATGAGAAGACCTAGGTTTGAGTAGGTCATTCAGCCTGAGTATCCATTTTCTCGTCTGTAAAGTGGAGATGACTGCATCTGCTGGAGTGGATGTTGTTGTCTGACTTCTCACCATTCTTTCCTGCTACTTCTGGTAGCTGTATATGGATTTTCCTTTGGAAATTTTACCCCAGCTCTAGAGATGTGTCTAGCTGCCAAAGTCAATCAGCATATCCTTCTCTCTCTCTGTCTACAGTGATGGGTCCAGAGATTGGCATTTAGCCAAATCACGGCCAGTGATGCTCAAAACTGTCAGGGCTACCAAGACTGGAGTTAACAATGCCGCTAATCCAGAGAGAAACATCTGGGAGTCTCATATCAGCCTATCTGAACATTCCATCCTATGACCCAACATACCCTTTTTTGGCCTAAGGCAGAGAGAGAGAGAGAGTGTGTATGGCAGGAGGGCTTAAGGCAGTGTGTGTGTGTGGTGGGGGGAATGTTCTTACTTACAACCAAAGGAGTCTTGCGTACCTTATAGGTATTATCTCCAACGTTTCTGGGATTAACTGACATGATAAATATAAAAATATTTGGTAAACTCAAAGCAGCATGCAAATGGTAACTGTTATTATTAACATAATTTTTTATAAAACAAGCCTAATGCCTGCACAAAGCAAGGTATGCCTTGTAACAGTTCTAAATAATTTTTATAAAAACCAAAGTACCTTGTTAAAAGTCTTGACATGTTAGATATTATTTGTGAATATATATTTTGTATAAAATATAAGAATGTGCAATTGTTGCTCAAATCACTCCAGCTTATGCCTCTGGCAGTAGCTTATTTGCCTTTCTGATACATCAAACATAAAAGGTTAAGCTAGCACCCCTCAAACCTCTATTTTTACCCTGTGATATTTATGCTCCATAAACCTGTTTGAACCCTTATGAAAATAAGTATTTTGTACTAATTACTTACAAGTGAATTTTACCGGCTTAATTAGTACAGTCTGGAGAAGTGCAATGGCTTTATTACTTATAAATAAAACATTAATTAAGGGGAAATTGAAAAAAGGTACCTAGTCCATATTTTTAAAAAGATGATTTCATAAACTTATAAAATAAAATATTTTGAAGTCAGAATAAAAATTGGAAGTAAATGGATATTCCAAATGAGCTCACAGGCTTTAAAAAAGCATTTGTTTTCTTAAATGTATTTATCTATTTATGTCTATAGGATTGATTTGACTGGCACTTCTTTTCTTTCTGGCTAAAGGAGAGGTAAACTTCAGCTCAACTACTGTTTGATTTCTCAGAAACTGAGTAAGTGCAATTGAAATAAATGTTGTTTTACTGTATCTGCTCCATCTGATACATTCTTGGTTTTATCTCCAGGTTAGGCTCCTTTAGGTAAAGGTTCAGATAATCAGCTAATGAGGCCGATTTTTGTCTCACACCTATTATCATTACCTAATGACAGTGAATGTAATAATGCGAAAATCATCATGAACATGAATGTATACATTTTCTCAATTAAAAATATTCAATTAAGCATTTAAAAATTGAGCTATGACTTTTTTACAAGAAAATAATGAAACAAGAATGATGTTTTTGAATTAAAGATAACTTTAATTAAAGATGCCCTGTTGTTTCTAATCTAAAAAGGTATATATAACTTTTGCATCTATCTTCATCACGTTTTTATATATAAAAGTTATATATATACACACACACATAACTTTTGACCCACTAAACTTAGTTTTAGATGACATTTCGTTGGGCTAAGAATTCTGATTTAACTAACATGTGTGTTCAAGATAGTGTGGAAAAAAAGCAATTCCATAAATATTTTGTGCAAAGGCAATGCCCATGGAGTAAGTCTACAGTTTCCAAACTGCTATTGAGAAAGTCAAATAATAATCCAGGTATGTAAGTTTTGTGTGTTGTCTCCTTCTCTACAATTACATTTTAAAGTAGGAAAAAATAGGAGTCTGAATATGAAGATAAATTAAACTGCAGATTAAGATCAAATTTCATAAAAAAGAGCAACTCCTAGAAACGAATGAAACTTAACAAACATTTATTGAGTGTATTCTAGGTAACTGAAGTAGTACTAGGTACAATAGGAAATAGAAAAATGAATAATACACAGGTCAGGTCCTCAAGGCACTTACAAGCTATTGAATAGTAAGTTACATACAATAAGAATGACAACATTCTACTTTAGACTTGAATGTTATAAATGAAGCTAAAAGCTTAGTTGTATAAGCCAATTTACATTCAAATACTTTAGTCCATATTTTCCCAGTTCAATCCGATTACCATCAGTGTTGTATAACTTTATGAATACATATCACTTTACACTGTAGAAATTTGCTTATGTATCTGCCTTCTCGGCTAGCCTATGAGCTTCTCTAGAGTGAGGAATTAGAGGTCATATTATGGAGTCTAGTGTAGTGTACATGCACAATAATTGTATTGATCAATAAAGCAGATTGTTAGATGTGCTATCAGTGAAATAAATGCAAAGTGAGAATGAGAAAACCAAACAAGGAATAGTTTAGTTCCCATTGGAGAGCTTGGAGAAAGGTTCAAAGACAGTATAGCATTTTAAAAAAATTGAGGCTGGGGGTGGCAGCTCATACCTGTAATCCCAGCATTCTGGAAGGCCGAGGTAGGAGGGTTGCTTTAGGTCAGGAGTTCAAGACCAGCCTGGGTAACACAGTGAGACTTCTAAAAAAAGAGTTGGGATTTTAATATATAGAAATAGAGGAAACAGAGAGTAGGTAAATGGAACGGGACAGGTTTGCAAAAGCACAAAGGTAAAGAAGTACTGGGGATGCTTTAAAAATATTTATAATCTAGTATTTTTAGAATTCCAGGCTTTTGTGATTGATTGATAGATGTATTAGTGGTATCTTGAGGGTTAGTCTAGATGCTTCTCCTAGGCAAGTTAGTAGGGATCTGAGTGGGTCTGCTTTCCCAGATCTGTATACTTAGGGGACAAAAACAGGTACCACAAAAATGGCCCTTGGGAACCTATCTGCATGACAGGACATAATTCAAATGTCTTTTACAAGCTTGTTCAACACATGGCCTGCAGGCTGCATGAGACCCAGGATGGCTTTGAATGTAGCCCAACACAAATTCATAAACTTTCTTAAAACTTTATATGATTTTTGGCAAATTTTTTTAGTTCATCAGCTATCATTAGTATTAGTGTATTTTATGTGTGGCCCACGACAATTCTTCCAGTGTGATCCAGGGATGCCAAAGAGATTGGATACCCTTGGTCTATAATAATTTGGAATAATGTAACTGTTTACTAAGTTATATTTCATTGAACAATATACATCTACAGAAATGCAATACACGCTTGCAGAACGCAGTTCAATCCAGTATATTTTACCAAATTAATTTGACCACAGAACTCCTTTGTTATAAAATTCTTATTGGCATTTTGGTTTGAAACTTTTTTTTTAGTTTCCCTTTATTTAAAATGTAAGGTATCAAATAGAGACAAAAAAAATACAAAGGAACAATGAAATGAAAAGTTGTTTCTCTGAAAGGCAAACAAAATTGATAAACCATTAGATAGACTAGGAAAAGAGGAGAGAAGATCCAAATAAACACAATAAGAAATGAAAAGGGAGACATCACAACTGATATCACAGAAATACAAAAAATTATCAACTATTATGAACAACTATATGCTCAAAAACTAGAAAACTTAGAGGGATGGATACATTCCTAGAAACATACAACCCCCTGAGGTTGAACCAGGAAGAAATAGAGCCCTTGAACAGATTAACAATGAACAGCAAGATTAAGTCAGTAAATAAAAAAAGTCCCAATAGGGCTGGGTGTGGTGGCTCATGCCTATAGTCCCAGCACTTTGGGAGGCCAAGGCAGATGGAATGCTTAAGCCCATGCGTTTGAGACCAGCCTGGGCAATATAGTGAATATAGTGAAACCCTGTCTCTACAAAAAACACAAAAATTAGCTGGGTGTGGTCGCATATGCACCTGTAGTCCCAGCTACTTGAGGGGGGTGAAATGGGAGGATCACCTGAGCCTGAGAGGTCGAGGCTGCAGTGAACCATAATTCAGGCCGTCACTCTAGCCTGAGTGACAGAGTGAGATTCTGTCAAAAAAAAAAAAAAAAACAAAAGAAAAACAAAAAACAAAACCAAAGCAAACAAACAAACAAACAAACAAAGAAACAAAAAACAACCCCAAACTCCCAATAAAACAAAAGTGCAGGAGCAGATGAAAATCAAGGAGGAGGCAATTTTATCTAACTCATTCTATGAGGTCTGTATGGCACCGAAACCAGACAAGGACACAACAACAACAAAACTAAAGACTAATATTCCTGATGAAGATAGATGCAAACATCTTCCACAAAATACTAGCAAATAGAATCCCAACAGCACATCAAAAACATAACACATGATGAGATAGGATTTATGCAAAGATGATTCAACATATACAAATCAATAAATGTAATACATCACAAAACAGAACTAAGGACAAAAATTATATGATCATCTTAATAGACGCAGAAAAAGCATTCAATAAAATTCAGCATTCCTTCATGATAAAAATCCTCAACAAACTAGGCATAGAAGAAACATACTTCCAAATAATAAAGGCCATATATGACAGTCCTACAGCCAACATCAGACTTGGTGGGGAAAACTTGAAAGAATTGCCTCTAAGAACTGAAACAAGATAAGTATGCCCACATTCACCATTCTTATTCTACACAGTAATGGAAGTCCTTGCCACAGCAATCAGGCAAGATAAAAAAAAAAAAGGTATCTGAATTGGAAAAGAGAAAGTCAAATTATCCCTGTTCACTGATGATATGATCTTATATCCAGAAAATTCTAAAGACTCCTCCAAAAACTTCTTAGATTTGATCAATGAATCCAGTAAAGTTTCAGGATACAAAATTACCACACAGATATCAGTAGCATTTCTATATGCCAATAATGATATAGTAAAGGACCAAATGAAGAAGGCAATCTCATTGACAATAGCTACAGAAAATCACCCCAAACCCTAGAAATATATTTAACCAAGGTGAGATATCTCTATAAACAGAACTACAAAACACTGATGAAAAAATCGTTGACGACACAAACAAATGGAAAAACATCCTATGCTCATGGATTGGAAGAATCAGCATTGTTAAAACGACCATATTGCTCAAAGCAATCTACAGATTCAACACAATCCCTATCAAATTAGCAGCACCATTTTTCACTGAATTAGAAAAAACAATCCTAAAATTAATATGAATCTAAAAAATAAGACCCCAAATAGCCAAATCAATTGTAAGCAAAAAGAATGAAGCTGGAGACATCACATAACCTGACTCCAGTTTACACTACAAGGCTATAGTAACCAAAATAGCATGGTACTGGTATAAAAACAGACACAACGATCAATGGATCAGAATAGAGAACCCAGAAATAAAGCCATATACATATAACCAACTGATGTCCAACAAAGTCAACAAAAATATACACTGAGAGGCTGAGTGTAGTGGCTCACACCTGTAATCCCAGCACTTTGGGAGGCGGAGACTAGCAGATCACTTGAGGCCAGGAGTTCCAGACCACTCTGGCCAACACAGTGAAACCCTGTCTCTACTATAAATAAAAGAATTAGCCGAGCATGGTGGTGCATGTCTGTAATCCCAGCTACTAGGGTGGTTGAGGCACGAGAATGCTTGAACGCAGGAGGCAGAGATTGCAGTGATCCGAAATTTCACCACTGCACTTCAGCCTGGGAAAGCGTGAGATTCTGTCTCAAGGAAAAAACCAAAATACACTGGAGAAAGTACATACTATTCAATAAGGGGTACTGGGAAAATTGGATAGCCATATGCATAAGAATTTTTGTATATCACCATATACAAAAATTAACTCAAGATGGATTACATACCTAAATGTAAGATTGGGAACTATAAAATCCTAGAAGAAAACCTAGGAAATCTCTTCTGAACATTGACCTAAACAAAGAATTTATGAGTAAGTTCTCAAAGACAAATGCCAGAAAAACAAAAATAGACAAATACGACTAAATTAAACTAAAAAGATTCTGCACAGCAAAAGAAACAATTAACAGAAAAAACAGACAATCTATAGAATGGGAAAAAATTTTGTAAACTCTGCATCTAAATAAAGGGCTAATATCCAGAATCTACAAGAACTCCAACAACTCAACAACAACAACAACAAAAACATTAAAAAGTAAGCAAAGTAAATGAGCAGACATTATTCAAAAGCAGACACACAGGTAGCTAACAAACACATGAAAAAACGTACAACATCACTAATCATCAGAGAAATAAAAATTAAAACCACAATGAGATGCCATCTTACACCAGTCCGAAGCACTATTATTAAAAAGTGAAAAAACAACAGATGTTGCAGAGGATGGGGATAATAGAAAATATGTATACACCACTGGTAGGAATGTAAATTAGTACAACCTTTATGGAAAACAGTATGGACATTTCTTCAAGAACTAAAAATAGAACAAAATTTGATCCAGCAATCCCACCACTGAGTATATACCCAATGGGAAAGAAATCCTTATATCAAAAAGATACTTGCACTCATGTTCACTGCAGCACTATTCACAAAAGCAAAGATGTGGAATCAACTTAAGTGTCCATCAACAGAGGACTGGATAAAGAAAATGTGCTATATATATGCCATGGAATACTACTCAGCCATAAAAAAAGAATGAAATTGTGTCTTTTGCAGCAACATGGGTGGAACTGGAGGTCATTATAGCTAAGTGAAATAACTCGGAAAGAGAAAGTAAAATACTGCATGTTTTCACACAAGCGAGGACTAAATGATGGAAACACCTGGACATACAGAGACAACAAAAGGTGGGAGGGTGGGAAGGGGTGAGGGTTGAAAAATTACCTATTGGGTATATTGTTCATTATTCAGGTGACAAGTACAATAAAAGCCCAGACTTTACCACTACACAATACATGTATGTAAAAGTCTGCACTTGTACCCATTAAATATACAAAAATTAAAATAATTTTTTTTTAAAGAATTACTTTGGCCTCATCTATTACTTCAAAGGATTTAAACATGGTTCTTTAGATGTGGTTAACTTGAATAATTTTTTTTTTTGTGGCGGAGTTTCGCTCTTGTTGCCCAGGCTAGAGTGCAATGGCATGATCTTGGCTCACTGCTACCTCCGCCTCTCAGTTTTAAGAGATTCTCCTGCCTCAGCCTCCCGAGTAACTGGATTACAGGCATGAACCATGCCTGGCTAATTTTTTTTTTTTTTTTTTTTTTCAGTAGAGATGGGATTTCTCAATGTTGGTTAGGCTGGTCTTGAACTCTCGACCTCAGGTGATCTGCCTGCCTGCCTTGGCCTCCAAAAGTACTGGGATTACAGGTGTGAGCCACTGCTTTATGCTTAAGTTTTGGGGGTATTATTTAGTCCCTTTTTTAGCATGGTTTAAGTTGTGAAGAAAATTGTCTACATTTTCAAGTACCCTGCTGCTTTTCCCATTAACTGAAGATGTGTAACTGTAGTTCCATCTAAATGCTTTTAAAACCTCAAAACAAAAAATAACAAAGCACAAGGTCAACACAAAAACTGACCTGGTCTGAAAGATTAATCAACTTAATCTTCTGCATATTCTTGGCTTTTCTTCCTACCAAACACTCTGATGTAAAATAAGCTTCTATCTTTTGTGTATACTTTTCCTCCTTTTTCCTTTTAAAAATATTTTTGTTATTAACCATCAACTTCATGTTTTTCAATTTGTTCATCCATTCATTTATTATTGTAAGAAGTATTTATTTAATATCAACTATGAACCAAGTACTATGCTAGATTCTGGGTTGAATTTTTTTAAGAAATATGATGATTTTATTTAAGAAATGTAAGGTATCACTACACTGTAACTTAAATCTTGAGTCACTGAATGTGTCTATTTCAAGCGTTATAATGTTATATTACTGGTGGGAACAACTCCTAAGTGCCCACTAATTTGGTAGCAAGCTGAGGATATGAGATTGTACATAATAAATAAGAAACTATAAATACATGTTTACTTTCGTCTTATATACCCAAATGTAATCTACACGCTTCTCTGCATCATGAACTCTTCCTTAAAAAATTTACAAGACCTACTCATACAAATATCAAGAATATAGACTATTATATAATAAGTATTAAGTAAGTTTTATAGGAATTCAGAGTCCTGATTGGGGTAGTCAGGAAAAGCAGGTGTTGTGATTTGGATTTGTGTCCCTGGCCAAATCTCATGTCAAATTGTAATCCTCAGTATTGGAGGAGTGCCCTGGTGGGAGGTGATTGGATCATGGGGGTAGATTTTCCCCTGGCTGTTCTCATGATAAGGAGTGAGTTCTCATGAGATCTCATTGTTTAAAAGTATGTAGCACCAGCCCCTTTGCTCTCTTCCTCCTACTCTGGCCATAAAACACGTGCCTGCTTCCCCTTCACCAATGATTTTAAGTTTCTTGAGGCTTCCCCAGCCATGCTTCCTGTACAGTTTATGAACTGTGAGTCAATTAAACCACTTTTCTTTATAAAGTACCCAGTCTTTGGCACTACTACCTTTATAGTAATGTGAGAACAGATTAATACAACTAGTGTTAAAATTAGTCATAAAGATTAGCACTTTAGTAGACAGAAGTTTAAGTAAGGAGAAAGGACAAAAGCAAAGATATATGGGTGGTATACATTATAAGACATCTTCAGAAAGCAGTGCCTGGTACATGGTGGGCATGTTGTAAATAATTGTAGATGAGTAGATGAGTGGATTTATCAGAGGATTAATGAAGGGAAACAGCAGATGGGAAGGTTGCACTGGGACCAGATAATTGAGGGTCTTAAAAATGAAGCAAAGTCACCTAAAATGTATTCTGTATACTTGGGCTTTTCAAGTAAAAATATATACCTCATGGTCCACTGGAAGGTCCAGGATAAACATGAAGCATCTTCTCAACTCTTCAATTTTACTTGAACATTTGAAGAATTAAGTGAAGAAATTTAAGTGATACCTAATTTAAAACATTCTTTTTATAGTAAAACAAACAGGTGTATTTTGGAGTGAAATGTAAAACGTGAATTTTTAATGTAAAACAAGAGACTTCAAGGAAATATTGAGCTTGTGGGGAGGTGCTTTCAGCTATGCTACCTTTGTTTAAATCCTTTTCTGGCAGTGGATATGTGGGACCATAAGAGGGATTTGAGCAAGGTAGCAACAGGATTAAAGTGATGATTTACTTACATTAATGTAGCAGCAGGATGCAGGTTGGTCTAGAATATGGAGATGAGCAATCTGTAACCTAGCTAAAGAACTATGGAAAAAGTTCCTCTGACAAAATTTTAATCAAGCTCCTCTGAGTCCTCTTTTTAACTAGGCTCCAATCTTGGGCTCTGTTCTTAGTTCCCCTCTCCTCAGAAAAAGAAAAGAAAGAAAAAAAGATAATGGCTAGCTTTGTTTAATGTCTCATATCCATGAACAATACACAGCTGTTACAAACAAGTGAATTGAATGGATATAAGTCAACAAAAGCTTATAAATGAGCTTTTTAATAATAACCATCCCTAAAATAACCATATGTGTGTATATATATATATATACATATATATGCCTAAAAACAGTTGCCAAAATCTTTTTGGTAACTTGAAACTTTAGAGTTATGCTATGTTGAGTAAGAGATAGTTACTGAATATCTAAATAATTTCTAAGAAAGATAAAACGACTGAAACAGGCTGGGCACCGTGGCTCACATCTGTAATCCCAGCACTTGCCTATGGTCATACCACCCTGAACGCGCCCAGTCTCGTCTGTAATCCCAGCACTTTGAGGGGCCAAGGTGGGCGGATCAACTGAGGCCAGGAGTTTGAGACCAGCCTGGCCCACATGGTGAAACCCCGTGTCTACTAAAAATACAGAAAATTAGCTGGGCGTGGTGGCACCACCGGTAATCCCAGCTACTCGGGAGGCTGAGAGAGGAGAATCGCTTGAACCTGGGAGGTGGAGGCTGCAGTGAGCCAAGATGGCACCACTGCAGTCCTGCCTGGGTGACAGAGTGAGACTCTGTCTTAAAAACAAAAACAAAAACAAAAACAAAAACCATAACACTGAAACATTAATTGCTGAACATAAGTTTATCAACTTTTGGCATCTTGTTTTCACACAATATAAAGAAGTTAAGACATCTAGGTCTGTAAAAAAAAGTCTTTTTGCCACATGAAAAACTATAGTATGAGGAAGCGTATGTCTGTAGGAATTGTGAGATGGTATGTTTATAAAATGCTGATCTATGACAGACAGTTTACAGTTTTCTACTTCCTAGTTTTCTCTGTAAGGAAGACTACTGATGGCTAAAAAGTATAAGCAGGGTGGCTGGCAAGATGACCAACTAGGAACAGCTCCGATCTGCAGCTCCCAGTGAGATCAACGCAGAAGGCGGGTGATTTCTGCATTCCCAACTTAGGTACCCAGCTTATCTCACTGGGACTGGTCAGACAGTGGGTACAGCCCATGGAGGGCAAGCAGAAGCAGGATGGGGCGTTGCCTCACCCTGGAAGCACAAGGGGTCAGGGACCTCCCTCCCCTAGCCAAGGGAAGCATTGAGGGACTGTGCCATTAGGAACAGCCCAGATATTCTGATGTTCTAGCCCAGATATTCTGCTTTTCCCATGGTCTTCACAACCTTCAGATCAGGAGATTCCCTCGGGTGCCTACGCCACTAGGGCCCTGGGTTTCAAGCAAAAACGGAGCAGTCGTTTGGGTAGACACTGAGCTTGCTGCAGGAATTTTTGTTCATACCCCAGTGGCACCTAGAATGCCAGTGAGACAGAATTGTTCACTCCCCTGGAAAGGGGGCTGAAGCCAGGGAGCCAAGTGGTCTAGCTCAGCGGATCCCACACCCACAAAGCCCAGTAAGCTAAGATCCACTGACTTGAAATTCTTGCAGAATTTCAGAGCAGTCTGAAGTCAACCTGGGAGGCTCTAGCTTGGAGCAGGGAGGGGTGTCTGCCATTACTGAGGCTTCAGTAGGTGGTTTTACCCTCACAGTGTAAACAAAGCCGCTGGGAAGTTTGAATTGGGCGGAGCCCACCACAGCTTGGCAAAGCCACTGTAGCCAGATTGCCTCTCTAGATTCCTCCTCTCTGGGAACGGCATCTCTGAAAGAAAGGCAGCAATCCCAGTCAGGGGCTTATACATAGAACTCCCAACTCCCTGGGACAGAGCATCAGGGGGAAGGGGGCAGCTGTGGGCACAGCTTCAGTGGACGCAAATGTTCCTGCCTGTGAAGAGGGCAGCAGATCTCCCAGCACAGTGCTTGAGTTCTGCTAAGAGATAGACTGCCTCCTCAAATGGGTCCCTAACCCCCGTGCCTCATGACTAGGAGACACCTCCCAGCAGGGGTCGACAGACACCTCATACAGGAGGGCTCCAGGTGGCATCTAGCGGGTGCCACTCTGGGACGAACCTTCCAGAGGAAGGAACAGGCAGCAATCTTTGCTGTTTTGAAGCCTGTGCTGGTGATACCCAGGGAAACAGGGTTTGGAGTGGACCTCCAGCTAACTCCAGCAGACCCGTAGCAGAGAAGCCTGACTGTTAGAAGGAAAACTAATAAACAGAAAGGAATAGCATCAACATCAACAAAAAGGACATCCACACAGAAACCCCATTTGGAGGTCACCAACATCAAAGACCAAAGGTAGATAAATCCAGGAAGATGAGGAAAAAACAGCTCAAAAAGGCTGAAAATTCCAAAAACTAGAATGCTTCTCCTCCAAAGGATCACAACTCCTCGCCAGCAAGGGAACAAAGCTGAACAGAGAATGAGTCTGATAAATTGACAGAAGTAGACTTCAGAGGTGGGTAATAACAAACTCCTCTGAGCTAAAGGAGCATGTTCTAACTCAACGCAAAGAAGCTAAGGACCTTGAAAAAAGGTTACAGGAATTGCTAAGTAGAATAACCAGTTTAGAGAAGAACATTAATGACCTGATGGAGCTGAAAAACACAGCACAACAGCTTCGTGAAGTATACACAAGTATCAATAGCAGAATCGATCAAGTGGAAGAAAGGATATCAGAGATTGAAGATCAACTTAATGAAATAAAGTGTGAAGACAAGATTGGAGAAAAAAGAATGAAAAGGAATGAACAAAGTCTTGAAGAAATATGGGACTATGTGAAAAGACCAAACTTGCATTTGATTTGTGTACCTGAAAGTGATGGGGGGAATGCAACCAAGTTGGAAAACACTCTCCAGGATATTATCCAATCCAGCAAGACAGGTCAACATTCAAATTAAGGAAATAGAGAGAACAACACAAAGATACTCCTTGAGAAGAGCAACCACAAGACACATAATGGTCAGATTCACCAAGGTTGAAATGAAGGAAAAAATGTTAAGAGCGGCCGGGCGCGGTGGCTCAAGCCTGTAATCCCAGTACTTTGGGAGGCCGAGGCGGGCGGATCACGAGGTCAAGAGATCGAGACCATCCTGGCTAACACGGTGAAACCCCGTCTCTACTAAAAAAATACAAAAAGCTAGCCGGGCGAGGTGGCGGGCGCCTGTAGTCCCAGCTACTCCGGAGGCTGAGGCAGGAGAATGGCGTGAACCCGGGAGGCGGAGCTTGCAGTGAGCTGAGATCCGGCCACTGCACTCCAGCCCGGGCGACAGAGCGAGACTCCGTCTCAAAAAAAAAAAAAAAAAAAAAAAAAAAAAAATGTTAAGAGCAACCAGAGTGAAAGGGCAGGTTACCCATAAAGGGAATCCCATCAGATTAATAGCAGCTCTGTCTGCAGAAAAGGCCAGAAGAGAGTAGGGACCGATATTCAACATTCTTAAAGAAAAGAATTTTTTTTCTTTTTTCTTTCTTTCTTTCTTTTTTTCTTTCTTTCTTTCTTTTTATTATACTTTAAGTTCTAGGGTACATGTGCACAACGTGCAGGTTTGTTACATATGTATACTTGTGCCATGTTGGTGTGCTGCACCCATCAACTCGACAGCACCCATCAATTCATCATTTATATCATGTGTAACTCCCCAGTGCAATCCTTCCCCCCTCCCCCCACCCCATGATAAGCCCCAGTGTGTGATGTTCCCCTTCCCAAGTCCAAGTGATCTCATTGTTCAGTTCCCACCTATGAGTGAGAACATGCGGTGTTTGCTTTTCTCTTCTTGTGATAGTTTGCTAAGAATGATGGTTTCCAGCTGCATCCATGTCCCTACAAAGGACGCAAACTCATCCTTTTTGATGGCTGCATAGTATTCCATGGTGTATATCTGCCACATTTTCTTAATCCAGTCTGTCACAGATGGACATTTGGGTTGATTCCAAGTCTTTGCTATTGTGAATAGTGCCGCAATAAACATACGTGTGCATGTGTCTTTGTAGTAGAATATTTATAATCCTTTGGGTATATACCCAGTAGTGGGATGGCTGGGTCATATGGTACATCTAGTTCTAGATCCTTGAGGAATTGCCATACTGTTTTCCATAATGGTTGAACTAGTTTACAATCCCACCAACAGTGTAAAAGTGTTCCTATTTCTCCACATCCTCTCCAGCACCTGTTGTTTCCTGATTTTTTAATGATTGCCATTCTAACTGGTGTGAGATGCTATCTCGTTGTGGTTTTGATTTGCATTTCTCTGATGGCCACTGATGATGAGCATTTTTTCATGTGTCTGTTGGCTGTATGGATGTCTTCTTTTGAGAAATGTCTGTTCATATCCTTTGCCCACTTGTTGATGGGGTTGTTTGTTTTTTTCTTGTATATTTGTTTGAGTTCTTTGTAGATTCTGGATATTAGCCCTTTGTCAGATGAGTAGATTGCAAAAATGTTCTCCCATTCTGTAGGTTGCCTGTTCACTCTGATGGTAGTTTCTTTTGCTGTGCAGAAGCTCTTTAGTTTAATGAGATCCCATTTGTCAATTTTGGCTTTTGCTGCCGTTGCTTTTGGTGTTTTAGACATGAAGTCCTTGCCCATGCCTATGTCCTGAATGGTACTACCTAGATTTTCTTGTAGGGTTTTTATGGTATTAGGTCTAACATTTAAGTCTCTAATCCATCTTGAATTAATCTTCGTATAAGGAGTAAGGAAAGGATCCAGTTTCAGCTTTCTACTTATGGCTAGCCAAGTTTCCCATCACCATTTATTAAATAGGGAATCCTTTCCCCATTTCTTGTTTCTCTCAGGTTTGTCAAAGATCAGATGGCTGTAGATGTGTGGTATTATTTCAGAGGACTCTGTTCTGTTCCATTGGTCTATATCTCTGTTTTGGTACCAGTACCATGCTGTTTTGGTTACTGTAGCCTTGTAGTATAGTTTGAAGTCAGGTAGTGTGACGCCTCCAGCTTTGTCCTTTTGACTTAGGATTGTCTTGGCAATGCGGGCTCTTTTTTGGTTCCATATGAACTTTAAAGCAGTTTTTTCCAATTCTGTGAAGAAAGCCATTGGTAGCTTGATGGGGATGGCATTGAATCTATAAATAACCTTGGGCAGTATGGCCATTTTCACGATATTGATTCTTCCTATCCATCAGCATGGTATGTTCTTCCATTTGTTTGTGTCCTCTTTTATTTCACTGAGCAGTGGTTTGTAGTTCTCCTTGAAGAGGTCCTTTACATCCCTTGTAAGTTGGATTCCTAGGTATTTGATTCTCTTTGAAGCAATTGTGAATGGAAGTTCATTCCTGATTTGGCTCTCTGCTTGTCTGTTACTGGTGTATAAGAATGCTTGTGATGTTTGCACATTAATTTTGTATCCTGAGACTTTGCTGAAGTTGCTTATCAGCTTAAGGAGATTTTGGGCTGAGACGATGGGGTTTTCTAAATATACAATCATGTCATCTGCAAGCAGGGACAATTTAACTTCTTCTTTTCCTAACTGAATACCCTTGATTTCTTTCTCTCGCCTGATTGCCCTAGCCAGAACTTCCAACACTATGTTGAATAGGAGTGGTGAGAGAGGGCATCCCTGTCTTGTGCCAGTTTTCAAAGGGAATTTTTCCAGTTTTTGCCCATTCAGTATGATATTGGCTGTGGGTTTGTCATAAATAGCTCTTATTATTTTGAGGTATGTTCCATCAATACCGAATTTCTTGAGCGTTTTTAGCATGAAGGGCTGTTGAATTTTGTCAAAAGCCTTTTCTGCATCTATTGAGATAATCATGTGGTTTTTGTCTTTGGTTCTGTTTATATGCTGGATTACATTTATTGATTTGCGAATGTTGAACCAGCCTTGCATCCCAGGGATGAAGCCCACTTGATCCTGGTGGATAAGCTTTTTGATGTGCTGCTGAATCCAGTTTGCCAGTATTTTATTGAGGATTTTTGCATCGATGTTCATCAGGGATATTGGTCTAAAATTCTCTTTTTTTGTTGTGTCTCTGCCAGGCTTTGGTATCAGGATGATGTTGGCCTCATAAAATGAGTTAGGGAGGATTCCCTCTTTTTCTATTGATTGGAATAGTTTCAGAAGGAATGGTACCAGCTCCTCCTTGTATTTCTGGTAGAATTCAGCTGTGAATCCATCTGGTCCTGGACTCTTTTTGGTGGGTAGGCTATTAATCGTTGCCTCAATTTCAGAGCCTGCTATTGGTCTATTCAGGGATTCAACTTCTTCCTGGTTTAGTCTTGGAAGAGTGTAAGTGTCCAGGAAATTATCCATTTCTTCTAGATTTTCTAGTTGATTTGCATAGAGGTGTTTATAGTATTCTCTGATGGTAGTTTGTATTTCTGTGGGGTTGGTGGTGATATCCCCTTTATCATTTTTATTGCATCTATTAGATTCCTCTCTCTTTTCTTCTTTATTAGTCTTGCTAGTGGTCTGTCAATTTTGTTAATCTTTTCAAAAAACCAACTCCTGGATTCACTGAGTTTTTGGAGGGTTTTTTGTGTCTCTATCTCCTTCAGTTCTGCTCTGATCTTAGTTATTTCTTGCCTTCTGCTAGCTTTTGAATGTGTTTGCTCTTGCCTCTCTAGTTCTTTTAATTGTGATGTTAGAGTGTCCATTTTAGATCTTTCCAGCTTTCTCTTGTGGGCATTTAGTGCTATAAATTTCCCTCTACACACTGCTTTAAATGTGTCCCAGAGATTCTGGTATGTTGTATCTTTGTTCTCATTGGTTTCAAAGAACATCTTTATTTCTGCTTTCATTTCGTTATGTACCCAGTAGTCATTCAGGAGCAGGTTGTTCAGTTTCCATGCAGTTGAGCGGTTTTGATTGAGTTTCTTAGTCCTGAGTTCTAGTTTGATTGCACTGTGGTCTGAGAGACAGTTTGTTATAATTTCTGTTCTTTGACATTTGCTGAGGAGTGCTTTACTTCCAATTATGTGGTCAATTTTGGAATAAGTGTGATGTGGTGCTGAGAAGAATGTATATTCTGTTGATTTGGGGTGGAGAGTTCTATAGATGTCTATTAGGTCCGCTTGGTGCAGAGATGAGTTCAATTCCTGGATATCCTTGTTAACTTTCTGTCTCGTTGATCTGTTTAATGTTGACAGTGGAGTGTTGAAGTCTCCCATTATTATTGTATGGGAGTCTAAGTCTCTTTGTAGGTCTCTAAGGACTTGCTTTATGAATCTGGGTGCTCCTGTATTGGGTGCATATGTATTTAGGATAGTTAGCTCTTCCTGTTGAATTGATCCCTTTACCCCATTATGTAAAGGCCTTCTTTGTCTCTTTTGATCTTTGATGGTTTAAAGTCTGTTTTATCAGAGACTAGGATTGCAACCCCTGCTTTTTTTGTTCTCCATTTGCTTGGTAGATCTTCCTCCATCCCTTTATTTTGAGCCTATGTATGTCTCTGCATGTGAGATGGGTCTCCTGAATACCGCAGACTGATGGGTCTTGACTCTTTATCCAGTTTGCCAGTCTGTGTCTTTTAATTGGAGCATTTAGTCCATTAACATTTAAGGTTAATATTGTTATGTGTGAACTTGATCCTGCCATTATGATATTAACTGGTTATTTTGCTGGTTAGTTGATGCAGTTTCTTCCTAGCCTCGATGGTCTTTACATTTTGGCATGTTTTTGCAATGGCTGGTACCGGTTGTTCCTTTCCATGTTTAGGGCTTCCTTCAGGGTCTCTTGTAAGGCAGGCCTGGTGGTGACAAAATCTCTAAGCATTTGCTTATCTGTAAAGGATTTTATTTCTCCTTCACTTATGAAACTTAGTTTGGCTGGATATGAAATTCTGGGTTGCAAATTCTTTTCTTTAAGAATGTTGAATATTGGCCCCCACTCTCTTCTGGCTTGTAGAGTTTCTGCCGAGAGATCTGCTGCTAGTCTGATGGGCTTCCCCTTGTGGGTAACCCGACCTTTCTCTCTGGCTGCCCTTAAGATTTTTTCCTTCATTTCAACTTTGGTGAATCTGGCAATTATGTGTCTTGGAGTTGCTCTTCTGGAGGAGTATCTTTGTGGCGTTCTCTGTATTTCCTGAATTTGAATGTTGGCCTGCCCTACTAGGTTGGGGAAGCTCTCCTGGATGATATCCTGAAGAGTGTTTTCCAGCTTGGTTCCATTTTCCCCCTCACTTTCAGGCACCCCAATCCGATGTAGATTTGGTCTTTTTACATAATCCCATACTTCTTGCAGGCTTTGTTCATTTCTTTAAAGAAAAGAATTTTCAACCAAAATTTCATATGCAACCAAACTAAGCTTCATAAGCGAAGGAGAAATAAAATCCTTTACAGACAAGCAAATGCTGAGAGATTCTGTCACCACGAGGCCTGCCTTACAAGATCTCCTGAAGAAGCACTAAAAATGGAAAGGAAAAACCGGTATAAGCCACTGCATAAACATAACAAATTGTAAAGTCCGTTGACACTATGAAGAAACTGCATCAACTAACAGGCAGAATAACCAGCTAGCATCATAATGACAGGATCAAATTCAGACATAACAATATTACCCTTAAATGTAAGCAGGCTAAATGCCCCAATTAAAAGACACAGACTGGCAAATTCGAGAAAGTCAGGACCAATCAGTGTGCTGTATTCAGGAGACCCATCTCACATGCAAAGGCACACATAGGTTCAAAATAAAGGGATGGAGAATATTTACCAAGCAAATAGAAAGCAATAAAAAGCAGGGGTTGCAATCCTAGTCTCTGATAAAACGGACTTTAAACGAACAAAGGTAAAAAAAGACAAAGAAAGGCTTTACATAATGGTAAAAGGATCAATGTAAGAAGAAGAAGTAACTAACCTAATATATATGCACCTAATACAGAAGCACTGAGATTCATAATGCAAGTTCTTAGAGACCTACAAAGAGACTTAGACTCCCACACAGTAATAGTGGGAGACTTTAACGCCCCACTGTCAATATTAGACAGATCAACTAGACAGAAAATTAACAAGGACATTCAGGACTTGAACTCAGCTCTGGACCAAGCTGACCTAATAGACATGTACAGAACTCTCCACCCCAAAGCAACAGAATACACATTCTTCTCCGCATCACATAGCACTTATTCTAAAATTGACTAGATAATTGGAAGTAAAGCACTCCTCAGCAAATGCAAAAGAACAGAAATTGTAACAAACAGTCTCTCAGACCACAGTGCAATCAAATTAGAAGTCAGGATTAAGAAAGTCATTCAAAAATGCACAACTACATCAAAACTGAACAACCTGCTCCTGAATGACTACTGGGCAAATAATAAAATCAAGGCAGACACAAAGATGTTCTTTGAAACCAATGAGAACAAAGATACAACATACCAGAATCTCTGGGATACAGCTAAAGCAGTGTTTAGAGGGAAATTTATAGCACTAAATGCCCACAGGAAAAAGCAGTAAAGATCTAAAATTGACACCCTAATATCACCATTAAAAGAACTAGAGAAGTAAGAGCAAACAAATTCAAAAGCTGGCAGAACACAAGAAATAACTAAGATCAGAACAGAACTGAAGGAGACAGAGACATGAAAAACCCTTCAAAAAATCAGTGAATCCAGGAGCTGGATTTTTGAAGAGATTAACAAAATACATAGACCACTAGCCAGAATAATAAAGAAGAAAAGAGAGAAGAATCAAATAGACACAATAAAAAATGATAAAGAGGATATCACCACTGTTCCCACAGAAATACAAACTACCATCAGGGAATACTATAAACACGTCTACACAAATAAACTAGGAAAATATAGAAGACATTGATAAATTCCTGGACACATACACCTTCACAAGACTAAATTAGGAAGAAGTTGAATCCCTGAATAGAGTAATAACAAGTTCTGAAATTGAGGCAGTAATTAATAGCTTACCAACCAAAAAAAGCCCAGGAACAGATGGATTCACAGACAAATTCTACCAAAGGTACAAATAGGAGCTGGTACCATTCCTTCTGAAACTATTCCAAACAACAGAAAAGGAAGGACTCCTTCCTAACTCATTTTATGAGGGCAGCATCATTCTGATAGCAAAACCTGGCAAAGACACAACAAAAAAAGAAAACTTCAGGCCAATATCCCTGATGAACATCAATGCAAAAATTCTCAATAAAATATTGGCAAACCGAATCCAGCAGCACATCAAAAAGCTTATCCACCATGATCAAGCTGACTTTATCCATGGGATGCAAGGCTGCTTCAACATATGTAAATCAGTAAACATAATCCATCACTTAAACAGAACGAATGACAAATATCACAGGATTATCTCAATAGACGCAGAAAAGGCCTTTGATAAAATTCAACACCCTTTCATGCTAAAAACTCTCAATAAACTAGGTATTGATCAAATATATCTCAAAATAATGAGAGCTATTTATGACAAACCTACAGCCAATATCATACTGAATGGGCAAAAGCTGGAAGCATTCCCTTTGAAAACTGGCAC
Source organism: Trachypithecus francoisi (assembly GCF_009764315.1). Lineage (NCBI taxonomy): Eukaryota > Metazoa > Chordata > Mammalia > Primates > Cercopithecidae > Trachypithecus > Trachypithecus francoisi. The sequence goes on from NW_022681458.1 coordinate 94,752,256, forward strand.
AAGAGAATGAAGCCCTCTCTCTCCATTCCTATTCAAGATAGTATTTGAAGTTCTGGCCAGGGCAATCAGGCAAGAAAAAGAAATAAAGAGTATTCAAATAGAAACAGAGGACGTCAAATTGTCTCTGTTTGCAGATGCCTTGATTTTATACTTAGAAAACCCCATCATCTCAGCCCAAAATCTCAAGCTGATAAGTAACTTCAGCAAAGTGTCAAGATACGAAATCAACATGAAAAAATCACCCTATACACCAATAACAGACAAACAGAGAGCCAGATCATGAGTGAACGCCCCTTCACAATTGCTACAAAGAGAATAAAATACCTAGGAATACAACTTACAAGGGATTTGAAGGACCTCTTCAAGGGGAACTATAAAGCACTGCTGAAGGAAATAAAAGAGGAGACAAGCAAATGGAAAAACATTCCAAGTTCATGGATAGGAAGAATCAGTATCGTGCAAATGGCCATACTGCCCAAAGTAATTTATAGATTCAATGTTATCCACATCAATCTGCCATTGACTTTCTTCACAGAATTAGAAAAAAGTACTTTAAATTTCATGTGGAACCAAAAAAGAGCCCGTATAGCCAAGACAATCCTTAGCAAAAAGAACAAAGCTGTAGGCATCATGCTACCCAACTTCAAACTATACAACAAGGCTACACTAACCAAAACAGCATGACACTGGTACCAAAACAGATATATAGACTAATGAAACAGAACAGAGGCCTCAGAAATAATGCCACACATCTACAATTATCTGATCTTTGACAAAGCTGACAAAAACAAGCAATGGGGAAAGGATTCCCTATTTAATAAATGTTGTTGGGAAAACTGGCTAACCATATGCAGAAAACTGAAACTGGACCCCTTCCTTACACTTTATAGAAAAATTAACTTAGGATGGATTAAAGTCTTAAACATAAGACCTAAAACCACAAAAACCCTAGACGAAAACCTACGCAATACCATTCAGGGCATGGGCATGGGCAAAGACTTCAAGACTAAAGTACCAAAAGCAATGCCAAAAAAGCCAAAATTGACAAATGAGATCTAATTAAACTAAAGAGTTTCTGTACAGCAAAAGAAACTATCATCAGAGTGAACAGGCCACCTACAGAATGCGAGAAAATGTTTGCAACCTATCCACCTGACAAAGGGTTAATATCCAGAATCTACAAGGAATTTAACAAATTTACAGGAAAACAAGAAACAACCCCATCAAAAACTGGGCAAAGTATATGATCAGACACTTCTCAAAAGAAGACATTTATGAGGGCAACAAACATATGAAAAAAAAAAAACTCATTATAACTGGTCATTAGAGAAACGCAAATCAAAACCACAATGAGATACCATCTCATGCCAATTAGAATGGTGAGCATTAAAAAGTTAGGAAACAACAGATGCTAGAGAGGATGCAGAAAAATAGGAATGCTTTTACACTGTTGGTGGGAGTGTAAATTAATTCAACCATTGTGGAAAACAGTGCAGTGATTCCTCAAGGATCTAGAACCATTTGACCCAGCAATCCCATTACTGGGTATATACCCAAAGGATTATAAATCACTCTGCTATAAAAACACATGCACACATATGTTTATTGCAGCACTGCTCACAATAGCAAAGACTGGGAACCAAGTCAAATGCCCGTCAGTGATAGACTAGATAAAGAAATTGTGGCATATATACACCATGGAATACTATGCAGCTGTAAAAAAAAAAAATGAGCTAATGTCCTTTGCAGGGACATGGATGAAGCTAGAAATCATCATTCTCAGCAAAGTAACACAGGAACAGAAAACCAAACGTCACATGTTCTCACTCATAAGTGGGAACTGAACAATGACAACACATGGTCACAGGGAGGGGAACATCACACACCTGGGTCTGTCAGGGGGTGGGGGGCTAGGGGAGGAATAGCATTAGGAGAAATAACTAATGTAGATGATGGGTTGGTGGGTACAGCAAACCACCATGGCACATGTATACTTATGTAATAAATGTGCATATTCTGCAAACGTATACCAGAACGTAAAGTATAATAAAAAAGTATAACCAATATGTTTAATTTAAACTACTAGAAATAATAAAGGTAAAGGGAAACAACTTTGTGTGCAAAGTGTGTGAGAAAAGGAAGATGTGTTTTTAGTGAGAAATAGTATAAAAGATTTAAAAATGTGTTTTCATTGAGGAAAAAGGGATAGTTTTCTACTAAAGTAAGATGACTGTTGTTTTAGGATGTGAAAGAGGAAAAGAGTATGATAAAAACTGAATGGATGTAAAATGCTTGTAAAAGGTTTGTGAAAAAGAAATTTTGTATAGTCAAGTTGCTAAGACTGGATAGATTTACTTATAAAGTTCTTTAAAAAAATAGAGCTCATAATTTACTGATGAAAAGCTACAACTGAATTTTCTCTTTGTTAAAAGAATAAAGTTTTCTAGTCCGTTTTCAATTACTTAAAAAACCTAAGTCTTATCAACTTTAAAAGACCAAAGGTTTCTTTTTACAATTATGTAAATTTTTGTATTTGCCTGCAAAACCTTTTATAATTACTATGGTTAAAGAAACAACTAAGTATTGTTTCACAGTGACCTGTATCCCATTTAATCAAGTGTTACAACTTTTAACATTTTTGACAAAGTTCCCCAAACAAATCCTAAATGCTCTAATCTTGTAAAAAGAATGATGTTCTGCTCCCGAATGACTACTGGGTACATAACGAAATGAAGGCAGAAATAAAGATGTTCTTTGAATCCAATGAGAACAAAGATACAACATACCAGAATCTCTGGGACACATTTAAAGTAGTGTGTAGAGGGAAATTTATAGCACTAAGTGCCCACAAGAGAAAGCAGGAAAGATCTAAAATTGACACCCTAACATCAGAATTAAAAGAACTAGAGAGGCAAGAGCAAACACATGCAAAAGCTAGCAGAAGGCAAGAAATGACTAAGACTGGAGCAGAACTGAAGGAGATAGAGACACAAAAAACTCTTCAAAAAAATCAATGAATCCAGGAGCTGGTTTTTTGAAGAGATCAACAAAACTGATAGACTGCTAGCAAGACTAATAAAGAAGAAAGGAGAGAAGAATAAAATAGACACAACAAAAAATGATAAAGGGAATATCACCACCGATCCCACAGAAATACAAACTACCATCAGAGAACACTCTAAAACACCTCTACACAAATAAAATAGAAAATCTAGAAGAAATGGATAAATTCCTGGACACATACACCCTCCCAAGACTAAACCAGGAAGAAGCTGAATCCCTGAATAGACCAATAACAGCCTCTGAAATTGAGGCAATAATTAATAGCCTACCAACCAAAAAAAGTCCAGGAGCAGACGGATTCGCAGTTGAATTCTACTAGAGGTACAAGGTGGAGGTGGTACTATTCCTTCTGAAACTATTCCAATCAACAGAAAAAGAGGGAATCCTCCCTAACTCATTTTATGAGACCAGCATCATCCTGATACCAAAACCTGGCAGAAACACAACAAAATAAGCAAATTTCAGGTCAATATCCCTGATGAACATTGATGTGAAAATCCTCAATAAAATACTGGCAAACTGAATCCAGCAGCACATCAAAAAGCTTATCCACCTTGGGCAAGTGGGCTTCATCCCTGGGATGCAAGGCTGGTTCAACATATGCAAATCAATAAATGTAATCCAGCATATAAACAGAACCAAAGACAAAAACCACACGATTATCTCAATAGATGCAGAAAAGGCCTTTGACAAAATTCAAGAACGCTTCATGCTAAAAACTCTCAATAAATTAGGTATTCATGGGATGTATCTCAAAATAATAAGAGCTATTTATGACAAACCCACAGCCAATATCATACTGAATGGGCAAAAACTAGAAGCATTCCCTTTGAAAACTGGCACATGACAGGGATGCCCTCTCTCACCACTCCTATTCAACATAGTGTTGGAAGTTCTGGCTAGGGCAATCAGGCAAGAGAAAGAAATCAAGGGTATTCAGTTAGGAAAAGAAGAAGTCAAATTGTTCCTGTTTGCAGATGACATGATTGTATATTTAGAAAATCCCATTATCTCAGCCCAAAATCTCCTTAAGCTGACAAGCAACTTCAGCAAAGTCTCAGGATACAAAATCAATGTGCAAAAACAAAAGCATTCTTATACACCAATAACAGACAAACAGAGAGCCAAATCATGAGTGAACTTCCATTCACAAGTGCTTCAAAGAGAATCAAATACCTAGGAATCCAACTTACAAGAGATGTGAAGGACCTCTTCAAGGAGAACTACAAACCATTGCTCAACGAAATACAAGAGGACACAAACAAATGGAAGAACATCCCATGCTCACGGATAGGAAGAATCAGTATTGTGAAAATGGCCATACTGCCCAAGGTCATTTATAGATTCAATGCCATCCCCATCAAGCTACCAATGACTTTCTTCACAGAATTGGAAAAAACTACTTTGAAGTTCATATGGAACCAAAAAAGAGCCCACGTTGCCAAGACAATCCTAAGCCAAAAGAACAAAGCTGGAGGCATCATGCTACCTGACTTCAAACTATATTACAAGGCTACAGTAACCAAAACAGCATGGTACTGGTACCAAAACAGATATAGACCCATGGAACAGAACAGAGCCCTCAGAAATAATACCACACATCTACAACCATCTGATCTTTGACAAACCTGACAAAAACAAGAAATGGGGGAAGGATTCCCTATTTAATAAATGGTGCTGGGAAAACTGGCTAGCCATATGTAGAAAGCTGAAACTGGATCCCTTCCTTAAGCCTTATACAAAAAGTAATTCAAGATGGATTAAAGACTTAAATGTTAGACCTAAAATGATAAAAACCCTGGAAGAAAACCTAGGCAATACTATTTAGGATATAGGCATGGGCAAGGACTTCACGTCTATAACACGAAAAGCAATGGCAACAAAAGCCAAAATTGAAAAATAGGATCTAATTAAACTAAAGAGCTTCTACACAGCAAAAGAAACTACCATCAGAATGAACAGGCAACCTACAGAATGGGAGAAAAGTTTTTCAATCTACTCATCTGACAAAGGGCTAATATCCAGAATCTACAAAGATCTCAAACAAGAAAAAAGCAAACAACCCCATCAAAAAGTGGGTAAAGGATATGAACAGACACTTCTCAAAAGAAGACATTTATGCAGCCAACAGACACATGAAAAAATGCTCATCATCACTGGCCATCAGAGAAATGCACATCAAAACCCCAATGAGATACCATCTCATACCAGTTAGAATGGCGACCATTGAAAAGTCAGCAAACAACAGGTGCTGGAGAGGATGTGGAGCAATAGGAACACTTTTACACTGTTGGTGGGACTGTAAACTAGTTCAGCCATTATGGAAGACAGTGTGGCGATTCCTCAAGGATCTAGAACTAGAAATACCATTCGACCCAGCGATCCCATTACTGGGTATATACCCAAAGGATTCTAAATCATGTTGCTATAAAGACACATGCACACGTATGTTTATTGCAGCACAATTCACAATAGTAAAGACTTTAAACCAACTCAATGTCCATCAATTATAGCCTGGATTAAGAAAATATTGCACATATACACCATGGAATAGCGATAAAAAAGGATGAGTTCATGTCCTTTGTAGGGACATGGATGGCGCTAGAAACCATCATTCTCAGCAAACTATGGCAAGGACAAAAAACCAAACACCGCATGTTCTCACCCATAGGTGGGAACTGAACAATGAGAACACTTGGACACAGCAAGGGGAACATCACATACTGGGGCCTGTCGTGGGGTTGGGGGAGTGGTAGCATTAGGAGATATACCTAATGTAAATGACGAGTTAATGGGTGCACCACACCAACATGGCACATGTACACATACGTAACAAACCTGCACATTGTGCACATGTACCCTAGAACTTAAAGTATAATTAAAAAAAAAAAAAAGGATGTTACCCTATGTTGGTGTATTTGACATGTTAAATTACATAGGAAGCACTGTCAAATAAAATGTGATGTTTAAGCTTATTTGTTTTCTATTTGTATGAGTATATGTCATTGATATAAATTTCCAGAATTTTGGAATAAATTCGGAATTTTGATATAAATATTCCAGAAATTACATGACATTCATAGGACTTTGTCAAAACCCCCTTTTCCAGTTATTATTGTTGTGTGTCACAGAAACAACCAAATTATCTTTTCAAATAAACTGTTACCAGATCCTTAGAAGCTGATGGGCTTATTAATAAAACTATTAATTCAAGATCAAGCAGAACAAAAATTAATTACATGAGACTGAATGAACTAATTTTTATTAGTTTTTATTTGGAACATTGCTTGTTCTTTATTGTTTTGTTTTCCTTATTTAAAGAAATATTTTTCTCTTAAACTATCCTTAGCTTACAGCAATCTTACAGATTATGCCTTTGTAAACAAAATGAAACATTTATTTTTTTCTCTCTGCCTAATCTCTCCAAAATATGGATACATTATTGACTATTATTGTTTTTATGGCAATATAGTTGTTTGTACAAGGTCAATAAAAATATGTCTTTAGTATAGCAGGACAGAGCTGGAAACATGATTATATTACCAAGGCTTTGATTGAAATGGCATATTTTAGAATGAAGTACACAGAATCAGATATGACTAAACAGATTTAAGAAACTAGAGTCAACTTTATAAATTATTGCTTATAAAGCCCTCTTGAGATACCAGTCTGGTATCTGGCTGACAGGGTTCCCCTTCTTAAAATTGAATACAGAAGTCTCTTCCTGGGAGGCCCAGGAAACTCTGGATACCTTGGCGACCTAGAGAAGAGAGGAATTCACTCAAATCTGCAGGCATAATAGGTGGCAAAATCTGATGGTGAGTTCTTGGCTTGGTATCCTAGCCTGGGTTTTAAAAGTTTAATCTGAGATTCCTTATGAAAAGTTCAAACAAAGCAAATTTTAAAAGGCCTATGTGATCAATTACCATTCTTGCTACGCTTATTTAAATAATAAGGCCAAATCTAATGACACTAGATTTATTTTGTAATACAAAATTAAAAAGGGGGAAAGATTGTAAAAAATTTTGTTTCAGTGGAAAACTATAGTGGACCTATTATTAGATTCTAGCTCTGTTCATTGTCTTTGAGGTTTCGTTATATCCTTGTAAACTGGACAGGATCCAGAATTCTAGTTTCCTTTGATATCTGGCTACAAGTGTTCAAACTAACATTCTAATTTTTTCTCCCATCCTTCTGCTTTGGCATCACTACGAACTAAAACTGCCATTTTCCCAAAGCTCTGCAAGCTGAGGCTGGACAACTTGACACGAACTTCAAACAAATTACCATAACAGATTGTGTGCAGGCGACCATCATGCTGCTGCTCTTTGGGCCCCTCAGAAAGTTCACCCGATGTCATCGCTAAACACATTCAAATTGCAAACCAGGAAATTTCTTGGGTTGCTTCTCTCACCCTCAGTCGACCATTTAAAGATGCTTTGAGCCCAATATCCAGAAATGTTCTTGCCTGGCTGCCTTCTGGACACAGAAACTGGGTTTGTAGACATTAATCTTGGTTTTTCTTTTTCTGTTTCATAGAAATGCCCCTCATTAAATGCCTGATTGTTCATACATCCGGCAGATATCCTCTACCAAACGAGGAATGGACTTCTATTACTCAAAGGAAAGAAGATTGACTCTTCTTTCTTTTGAACCATAGGGAGGATTGACAGAAACTCCCTCCTTTGACTAAACATTAGTTAGACTCCTCTGAGTCTTCCTCTCAACAAAGCTTCAATCTTGGGCTCCATCTTTAGTCTAGGGACTCTGCCTGTTTAGTCCACTTAAAGCAAGTATCCTGCTGGATCAGTTTAGCAAAAATCTCCCATCCTTGGTATCTGATCATATGGCCTGCCTTTTAAAATAACCCTGTGACGTCAGTTTAGTCAGAATTCTCCTTACCTCTGATGTTTCCTTTCAGTAATTTTCCATCCACTGACACCCACTCTGCTCCTTGGCTATAGATACCCACTGCCCTTATTGGAGTTAGAGTTGGGCCCAATCTGTCTCTCCCACTGCAGCCCCCAGTACAGTCGTCCCTGAACAAAGTCTTCTTTATTGTCTCATCAAATGTCATCCATAATTTTTTCTTTAACGTAGTCCAAAATACTAGCTATTAGAATGAAAAGAAGCTTGAAAAGCTTTATTAAGGATGTTGGTATCTCAACTAATTTTGCAACCCACAATGTAATAGAATTGATTCAGTGATGCTAAACTTTTTTAATATTGAGAAGCAGTTTGCTGCTGGTTAAGTACTGACTCTTGTGCCAGAAAGCCTGGGGTTAAATTTTGGCTCAGGTACTTACTTACTTTGGCACTTTTGTGCAAATTGCTTAACTGTTGTGTGCCTGCATTTCCTCACCTATTTGTTGATGTTAATATTACCTATTTAATTGGATTGCTTTGAGGATTAAATGAATTAATAGATGTAAAACACTTAAAACAGTGTCTGGGTACAGTAAATACTATTTAGGTGTTAGCTGCTATTATTATTATTATTACTACTTACATTGACTCTTATCTTTCCTGAGATTTCAGACTCCTAAAAATCAGGGAGATCTGCAGCGTGGATATATGGCTGTGGAAAATCTCTGAATCCTGGAATATCAGCTGAGAGATTGATGAGGGCATTATAGGTTGGCTCAGTTCATCAGCATTAGGCTTTGAGGTCCTTTGTACTCTATCGCCCCCTCAGTACTTTAAAGGTTTCTTTTGAGCTTGATAATCTCTATTAAAAATGTCCACATCAAGTGTTTCTGACACCTAATTAATTCATTCGATAAAAGTATAAATATTTTCTGTTACAAATAATTTTTGATAACAAAAAAAGAAAAAGATATCCAAATCTATTCAGAGTGAGCAAACTGTATTTGCAACATGTTGTATATTGTGATATATTACAATCCACTGGTAGGTTTGATTAGGTTGAACCACATGAAATTGCCCATAATCAATCATTTTTGACTCACAAAAATGACAGATCTTTTCAAATTGTTAAACCTAGTATTTCCTGAAATTTACTTTAGACAAAGAATATATGCTTTTAATTTTTCTTATTCATATTCTACACTTTTCTTTTTTTGTCGGTTAAAATAACTAAGAAATGATGTGGACAGATAAGGTCAACAACAGCAAACGAAATCATTCTTATATGAAATAACACTCTGGAACTGGTAATCTCCTCTTTGTCTTTGCCTTTAACCTCTAATACTTCCCCTTGCTCCCTGCTGTGCTGTTGTGGTAAGCCGCCTGGCCTGACATGTAGCCACACAGACTTTTTCCCTACCAACTTTGCATATATTAGCAACCAAATGCTGTGCCTTTGTTTAGAATATTGCTTTTTTAAGTATGCTTGGAAAGATTTTCTGGCAGGGCAACCTTATTCTTCAGAAGCTTAAATGGCTTGAATATACTAATTAACGAAACACCAAATTGTTTGTCTGATTTACTGCTCAATGCCTTTTCTAATGATTTGCTGGATTTGCTAAAATTCAGAAGGTTCCACTTATTAAAAACGAATAGCAGCTCCAATTATTTTGCGGGTCATTTGCAATCTGGTGATCTGCAATCATTATTTCACTTTCTGAGACCAACTAAAAATATAAATAATTATCTTCAAATTTTATTTTTGAATCGCTCTTTAAATAAAGATATATAATATATAATAATGAATAACATATAATGTATATATGATATGAAACATATACATTTTAGTGTGGTATATCATTTTACTTTTCACTTTAGTTTGAAAAGAGTAAGATGAAAGTAATCATGCTTTCAAAATAAAACAGAAGCCTGGGCAAGATAGTGAGACCCCATTTCTAAAAAAATAAAAAAAAAAATTAGCCAGGTAGGGTGGTGTACATTGTAGCCCCAGCTACTCAGGAGGCTGAGGTGGATCACTTGAAACCAGGAGGTTGAGGCTGCAGTGAGCCATGACAGCACCACTGCACACTAGCTTGGGTGACAGAGTAAGACCGTGTCTCCAGAAAACCCCAAAAAACAAATGAACAAAAACCCAAAACAGAATTGCTTTAATATCTGGATAGAAAAATAATCCAATCTAAGTCACACATCTGTATGTAATTAAATGGACTTGATATAAGTTTAGGTCTCTTCAGCAGAACATTGACTTTAAAAAATTAGGTCTCTATTAGCAAGAGCTATTAATAACAGCAAGAAGCATGGAGAAAATATTGCTCTAGCTTGTTCTGTGTCTTAGGTAGCTTTAAAGGTTAAAATAAAAGGCTTTTTGATGGGAAGGGAAAGTCTTCATTCCAGATTGCTCCAAAAGGAAAAAGTGAGCATTAATAGAAAGATATGGTCTGGAGGCAGTGATCACTTGGAACAATAATACAGAACTTAACACTATGAGCAAATCACAAATCCAACTAAAATCACCAGTATTTTCCCACCTCCAATCTATTCTTCATGCCCAAAGCAAGCGGATGTTTTTCAAAATATGAATCTGAGCATAGTATCTACCATTTATAAAGACTCAATAGCTTTATGTTATTCTTGAACTTAAAAATATATTCACATGGTCTTATACAGCTAGTATCGTTACAGTAGGTAGCTAGTCAGACACGAGCAGGGCAGGAAGGGCCCCCCACCCCCAACCAAGAATGTCAGGCAACCATCAGGTGATCGTCAGGCGGATGGTCTGTCTCCCTAAAATAATAATCAGTCACAGCTGGTGCCAGGGAAAGGCAGTCTCCCAATAGATAAAAACACCTGAAACTGGTGATCAGCAGCTTTCTGGTAAGATCTCAGGAGTTAGGCAAGTGGGTGCAAGCATATACACTAAGAGGCAAAATGGCGGAGTTTAACTGGTATATGACCTTCTTCTAAGAACACTAGATCAGTAAGGAAAGAATACCTCAAGTGAGCACATGTACAACTCTGGTAAATACACTATGCATACAGCCCCTCCCAAGTGCTGGTAGGCCACTGCTCAGGAGGACAGCCCACCCCAAGGGAAGAATCAGGGGAAAAGGGACGTAATTCCCCCAGAAACATGCCAACATATAAAATTCCAAGTCAAAGGTCAAACCACGCACTTGATCTGTCAAATCACCTGCTTGGTCCTCTTCCAAGTGTACTTTACTTCGTTTCCTTCCTGCTCGAAAGCTTTCTAATAAACTTCCACTCCTGCTCTAAAACTTGCCTCAGTCTCTCACTCTGCCCTGTTGAATTCTTTCTTCTGAGGAGGTAAGAACTGAGGTTGTTGCAAACCCATATGGATTCCCCACTGCTAACAGTATGATTCAGTTACTTAATTCCTCTAACAACTTCCTATCCATGGACACTCTTCACCAGTTACTTCATTTGATCTTCCAGACACACTGTCCCTTTAGTCCCTGGTACCTTCTATGTCCCTTCCAGCTACACAGGCTCCTGTTATGCTTTTCTGGCTAGAATGTGCTTTCTTTCCTTCTTGACTCAGTTAACTGATATTCTACTGGCAATTAACGATAAGATAGTTTGGTTTATTGTGATATTAGCTTATGAATGAAGTGCTTTGGGGGTACAGAGGTGTCCCTCCATCTTAGTTACCAGCAATAGAACCCAACTTGTAATTTCAGCAGAAAATACATTTATTAAAGGATAGGAAGCACCTCACAGAAATCTTCCGGATGCTATAGAAACAGCGTTGGAAGTTACCCAACCAGGAAAGGAGCGTGCAGCATGCAATGCTACTGTCTGGAAGCTGCAAGATATATGTTGCCACTATAATAACTTTTCTGTTATATTTGGAAACTGGAAGTAGCTGCTACTGCTGCTTCAGAAATGAAGACTCCAGAAATGGAGTCTGTAGTCTACGTTTTTTTCATGTCTCTAATTTTTGTTTCAAAGTCTGTGGTGAGTATGCCTGATTGGCAGTCCTGTTTATGGACTTATGCCCAATGTGTAAGAGAGGCTGGGAGAGTAAGTAGTAGGCATTTTAAGTTGTAAGACAGAAAATATCTCTGATTCAGAATGTAGGGTACTCCCTAAACCCAGAAAGAGAGCTCTAATACTAATTATCCAAGAATAACAAATATCCGCTAGCTGAGGAATACAGACAGAATTGAGAAAAACTTTTCAAGGAAGGTAATATTTTAGTTGTGTCTAGGTTTTTCTTCTTTTTTTCTACTTTTTGTTAAGCAAGACTTTGTCAAGCAAAGTCCTGATGATAGGGAGGCCACTGCAGGAAGAGAAGAGAGAATAGCATTGGTTCTTAAGCAGCTTTAGAATCAAATGAAGAGCTTTATAAAAAACAATCCCCCTGGCCAGTGCAATGGCTCATGTCTGTAATCCCAGCACTTTGGGAGGCCGAGGCGGATGGACCGTATGTCAGGAGTTTGAGACCAGCCTAGACAACATGATGAAACGCTGTCTCTACTAAAAAATGCAAAAAATTAGCTGGGTGTGTTGGTGGGCACCTGTAATCCCAGCTACTTGGGAAGCTGAGGCAGGAGAATTGCTTGAACCTGGGAGGTGGAGGTTATAGTGAGCTGAGATCGTGCCACTGCACTCCAGCCTGGGCAACAAGAGTGAACTCCATCTTAAAAAAAAAACCAAAAAAACCGAAACGTAGTCACTTATTTAATAGGTGTGGCCTGGGTCCCTGATATCTCTGATATCTCATATTACTATCAGGATATTCTGTGACAATCATTTGGTTAAGTATCTGTTAAAGCAAAAGCACTGACACATAAAATAGATGGTCTGCTTAAGAGAAAGCAGTAAGTATAAGTGGTGCTCAGGGAGATCAGAGATGCGGCAAGAAAGCAAACTATGGGCAAATATAAAAGGTTATGACTGACTTCCTGAAGCATTTAAAGTGTATTCTACAGGCCCTCAGACATTTTTGACAATGGAGATAACACATAATAGAAACTTGTTAACTCTGCATGTGAGTAAAACATAACATGACACTTCAGTGAACAAAACAGGAAACGACTGGATATCAGTTATTAAAACAAAACAAAATACCCAAGGAAATTGAATAAAACTGAGCCTTTTATATATCTTGTATGCAGGTACCTGAAGGCTTAATCAAGCAATAGATCCAGAAGGTCCTTCATTTTTTCAGGTAAATTAGGATAGAGTATTAGTAGTCAGTGAACATTTGGACAGAATAGAGGGTTGCAGGAGCAAAGAACTCTTAAAGTTCCAAACAACTTTAGACAAAGTTCTTTAAACAAAGTTCTTTAGGCCAGGCTCATTCCTGTAATCCCAGCACTTTGGGAGGCTGGATCATATGAGGCAGGTGGATCACATGAGGCAGGTGGATCACATGAGGCAGGTGGATCACATGAGGCCAGGAGTTCAAGACCATACTGACCAACATGGAGAAACCCTGTCTCTCCTAAAAATACAGAAATTAGCTGGGTGTGGTGGTGCATGCCTGGAATCCCAGCTACTCAGGAGCCTGAGGCAGAAGAATCGCTTGAATCCGGGAGGCAGAGGTTGCAGAGAGCCAGATCATGCCACTGCACTCCAGCCTGAGTGACAGAGCAAGACTCTGTTTCCAAAAAAAAAAAAAAAAAAAGTTCTTTAAACAGAGGACAAACAAAGCCCACCTTCTGCCGGGAGGTTCTGGGAAGAAACTGCTAGAGAAGAAAAAGGGCCTGGTTTGGCCTGGCATATCCTGGGTTAACTGGGGGACCATCAAGGATGGGGAAAGGAGAAAGTTTTCCCATCCTTGCTTTGTCACACTGGGTTTGGAGGCAGTAGCATGACTACAACTGAGATTGGCTGTAACCCAGAATTGCTTATTCTCTTTCCTTGTATATGACCTACAGAATGTCATGTATATAAACAGGTGTACTTATGTTAGGTTGTGCCTATTCATACATGTTGGCACTAAGTCTATACATACAATATTGATATATGATATGAGGATGCTGTAATTTATTGACATGCAGTGTACAAAGTGGTTTATGGCATGATGCCAATTTCTAGAGCTACAAGTAATATATTGATAAATTATAAATCACACAGTAATAAAGTTCCTTCTGAGAAGAAGAAGAGAGGTTTATGGGATAATGTCCAAAAGATAATAGCCCAGACTCACGTCTGGAATGGATGCGGAGTGAGGAGCTCCCCAGTGAAACAACCATAACTGGTAAAAAAATTATAAAAATATAATCATTTAAAATCTCTGAAAATTGTCTCAAGGGCACACAGCCAATGAGGAAACATTTATGCAAGACAATTTCCTAACTCTTGGGAAGAACAATGAGAATCACTGGCACTTGAGTCACAACCCACTCCTTTCCTCACTTCCACTCACCAGCTCAGCAGGACAGAGGCTCCACTACAGGTAGGTGTGGTTAAGATTACAGGGTTCCCCTTCTCCCCACCTCCCAGCCAAGGGCTCTGATATCTTCCACAGAGAGGCAAGCCATCAACATTTCTCATGACCCCAGCTATGTATTGCAGATGTAAAATTCCACTCAAGTACAGCTGAGAGGCCAGGGGTTCCCTTTCTGCGCCAAGACCTTACCTGTAGAGCAAAAGTTCTTCTACTCCAGGTGAGGTAGACTGAGAACACTGGAGCTTAAAACATCCATGCTCCAGCTCACCCTTAGGGCACAGGTTCCATGCTGGGAGAGGCAAGTCAAGAGATTAGAGGCTACTCCTCTGCACACTGCTCTGCTCAGCTCATAAAACAGGTTTCCCACCGCATGAAAAGTGGGCTGCTGTTCCTAACCTTAGCTTCATGCTAGTAGTTCCAAGATTTTGCCCAGGAGGAGGAGAATGTCATAAGAACAGAGAACTCCAAAGCTCTCCCAAAGAGAACGGACTGTATTGAGAATAGAGTGTGGGAGAGTTCAAGCCCAAGAGTGCTCTTAAAACAATGAAGATTCTGATGGTAAGCAAGAGGAGGCTAGTATCTCCATGAGAGAAATAAGCTAAGTAGTAGGTCATTTCAGTGAACAATAGGAAATGACTGGATATCAGTTATTAAACAAAACAGAAAAACACGCCCAAGAACATGAAGGTATTTGCCAGAGAGAATCAAAGAGACAGCCAAGAACAATCCTCCTGGCTTCAGAATAAACTTCAAAGAATGGCCTCAAAATTAGTTCAGTATAGGGGACAGAATTTAATTGGAACAGACTGTAGAGCAATTTGTTCCCTGGGGTATTATTGGAAACAACAGAGCATTACCCCAGCAATTACTAGAGCTTAACAGGTAGGTATGATACTGATAGAAGCAAACAGCATAACAGATCAGGGAAAGAGACAGTCAAAGGGAGTCTGTCATAGCTACTGTCATCCCAGGAGGACTATATGCATAGGAAACGCTTGTGCTCTGAAGAGAAACATCAGAAGCTTCACATAGGTGGTGAATAGACTTTGTTAAAACAGTCCAGAGAAGTCATTAAATGAATAAACAGGCCAACATCAATGAGTACTGAGGACTAATATTCAGAATTGCTACAATATGCTATCCAGAAAATCCAGTTTTCAATAAAATATTATAAGATATGCAAAGAGGCCAGACACGGTAACTCACGCCTGTAAATCCCAGCACATTGGGAGGCTGAGGTGGGCAGATCACTTGAAGTCAGGAGTTCCAGACCAGCCTGGCCAACATGGTGAAACCCTGTTTCTACTAAAAGAACAAAAAATAAAAATAATTAGTGGGGTGTGGTGGCAGGTGCCTGTAATCCCAGCTATTTGGGAGGCTGAGGCACGAGAATTGCTTGAACCCGGGATGTGGACATTGCAATGAGCCGAGACTGTGCCGCTGTACTCCAGTCCAGCCTGGGCGACAGAGCGAGACTCCATCTCCAAAAAAAAAACAGAGACAGAGAGAGAGAGACATGCAAAGAAACAAGAAAGTTCAGCTCATACACAGGAAAAAGAATAGTGAACACAAACTGCCTGTGAGAGGACCCAGATTTCAGACTACACAGATAAAGATTTTAAAGGAGCCATTATAAATGTGATATATTTGAAGAACTAAAGCAAACTATGCTTAAAGAACAAAAGGAAAGTATTATTATAACATTTTAACAGATATATAATATTAATAAAGAGACAGAAATTACAAAAAAAGAAATCGGGCAATTGTGGCCGGCCAGGTGTGGTGTGTGGGTTTGTGGCCTGTGCTTTGCAATGCAAGTGGGTGGCCTGGCTTCTCTCCTCCCCTGCCTCCAATCTGGATCACGAGTGCCAGTGCTTCAGCATTAGAGAAAGAGATTGGCCCAGAATCGTTTCCAGTCAATGAGCACTATTTTGGGTTAGTCAATTTTGGGAATACCTGCAATGGGGACGTTTGGGTTAGTCAATTTGGGGAATATGTACAATTTTGGGAATTCAGTACTTCATGTGCTTTATTTTTGTCATCCATTTCAGGAAAAAGTTCTAGCATACAAGACAACCTAGGAAGAAGGAAAATTTTAATGTGCTCAGCAACTTTCTTCCACAGTGTAGCCACACAGAAGGAAAAGGTTGAAGTAATATCTCCCGAGAAGTTCAAAACAAGATTACAGAAAGAAAATGAGCTTTTCTGCATGCAACAAGATGCCCATGGGTTCTTAACTGACCTACTAAATACAATTGCTGATATTTTATAAGAAGAGAGAAGGCAGGATAAACAAAATGGTCACTTACCAAATGGTAATATTGATACTGAAAATAACAACAGCACACCAGACCCAATGTAGTTCATGAAATTTTTCAGAAAACATTAACTAATGAAACCAGATGTATTACTTGTGAAACTATAGGAGCAAAGACGAAGATTTTAAAGAACTTCCTGTGATGTAGAACAAAATGCATCAGTTATTCACTGTTTAAGGGTTTCTAGCAACACAGAAACTCTATGAAGTGAATACAAACATTACTGTGAAGAATGTTGTAGCAAACAGGAAGCACCTGAATGAAAGTTTAAAAACCACCCATGATTATATCTCTACATCTGAAACGATTTAAATATATAGATTAAATTCACTGATGTACGAAACTTTCTTACTAGGTAGTTTTTCGTTTGGAACTTTGTCTGTGTAACACTTCAGAGGATGCAACCAATCCAGACAGAATGCACGACCTTGTTGCTATTATGATTCACTGTGGAAGTGGTCACAGGTGAGGCCATTATATTGTAATAGTTAAGAATCAAGATTTCTGCTTGTCCTTTGATGACACTGTAGAAAAAATGAATGTACAAATTACTGAAGAATTCTATGTATTGCTCAGATATCGCAAAGAACTCAGAGTCTGGTTACATTCCGTTCTATTAGTCTCGGAACTCAGTGGAGACTGTGAGGAGGACACACTTTCTGCCTTATTTCTCCTCTGGTTATTTTGGAGAGAATCAATCACTAATTTTTCAAGAAAATAGAAATGCAGGAAGGTCAAAAGCCACTAATACTCTTTGCACACAATAAAGCAAAGGATTTTGATGATATGGATTTTGAAAAAAGAGAAAGGTGGAAATTCTGGACGGAAATAAATATATAATATAATTAAGTAAGAAATTCACTACAGGGGCGTGGTCATAGATTTCAGTTGGTAGAATAAAGAATCAGTGAACACGATGATAGATTGATAGAGATTATGTAATGTAAAGACAGAGAAAAAAGAATGTAGTAAACAACAGAGCCTCAGAGAAATATGAGACACCACTAAACACAGCAGCATATGCATAAGAGGGGTACCAGAAGGAGAAGAGAGAAAGAAACAAAATAATACTCAAAGAAATAATGGCTGGAAACTTCCAAAATTTGATGAAAATTCATTAATTGACCTATTGAAGAAGCTCAACAAATTCCCAGTAGGATGAGGACAGAGAGAATCATACTCAGACAGATCAAAGTGAAAATGTTCAAGGGAGAGAAAATCTTGAATGCAGTAAGAGAAAAATACTTCCTCACATACAAGGGAAGCTCAAAAAGATCAGTGGCTGACTTCTCATCAGAAACAATGGAGACCAGAAGGCAGTGGGATGATATAAACAAAGTGCTGACGGGAAAACAAAACCCCAAAACTTGTTACTTAAAAATTTTAATTCTGGGCTGGACATGGTGGCTCACGTCTGTAATCCCAACATGTTGGGAGGCTGATGTGTGTGGATCACTGGAGGCCAGGAGTTCAAGACCAGCTTGGGCAACATAGTGAAATCCTGTCTCTACTAAAAATACAAAAAAATCATCTGTGTCTGGTGGTGTGTGGCTGTAATATCAGCTACCTGGGAGGCTGAGGCACGAGAATCCTTGAACACGGGAGGTGGAGGTTGCAGTGAGCCGAGATCGCACTGCTGCACTCCAGCCTGGGCGATGGAGCCAGCTCTATCTCAAAAAAAAAAAAAAAAAATCTTCATTCTGGCAAAACTCTATTTCAAAAAGGAAGGTGAAATAAGTATGTTCCCAAGGAAACTGAAACTGAGAAAATTTATTGATAACATATCTATCTATACTATAAGAAACACTAAAGAAACTTCTTCAAGAATCCAGTTGATAATTTGACATCAAGAAAATGAAAAGGGGCAGCACAAGTAAAAGTAATTATAAAAGATACAACAAATGCATACTTCGTCTCCTTCTTTCCTTGACTGAAAAAGAAATTGTACAAAACAATATTGTAGGATAAAGTACTGTTGGGCCTATCACATATATAAATATATTTGACAAGAATAACATAAAGGAGCACAGAATAAGCATGTGACAAAATCTAACACCTCTTCATGTTAAAAATATTCAACAAACAAGAAGTAGAAGAGCACTTCCTCACCAATTAAAGGGCAGTTATGGAAAATCCACAGTTCATATCATACTTAATGGTGAATGAATGCATGTTTTCCCCCCAGATCAGGAACAAAAAATATCCAGTCTTGCCACTTCTATTCAATATTATGCTGGAAGTTCTAGCCAAAGAAACTACACAAGAAAATGAAATAAAAGGCACACAGATTGGGAAAGAGTAAGATAGAGGTAAGACTACCTCTATTTAAGATGATATGATCTTTTTTAAAAGAATTTTTGTAGGTACATAGTAGGTGTATGTATTTACAGGGTACATGGGATGTTTTGATACAGACATGCAATGTGAAATAAGCCCATCATGGAGACTGGAGTATCCATCCCCTCAGGCATTTATCCTTTGAGATATAAACCATTACATTCTTTAAGTTTAAAATATACAATTAAGTTATTATTAACTATAGTTACTCTATTGTGACTATAGATTTTATTCATTCTTTATAGTTTTTGTACACATTAGCCATCCCCACCTCTCCCCCAATCCCCCTACTACCCTTCCCAGCCTCTAGCAACCTTAGCCTCCCGGGTAGGTGGGACTACAGACATGTGCCACTATGCCTGGCTCTTTTTTGTTGTTTTTTTTTTTTGTTTTGTTTTGTGAGGCAAAGTTTCACTATGTTGCCCAGGCTGGTCTCAAACTCCTGGGCTCAAGTGATCTGCCTGACCTCAGGTTCTCAAAGTGTTGGGATTAGAATCATGAGCCACACTGTACCCAGCCAATTGTTTTGTTTGATTCCGCAAATGAGTGAGA
Source organism: Trachypithecus francoisi (assembly GCF_009764315.1). Classification (NCBI taxonomy): domain Eukaryota; kingdom Metazoa; phylum Chordata; class Mammalia; order Primates; family Cercopithecidae; genus Trachypithecus; species Trachypithecus francoisi. The sequence continues at coordinate 94,771,831 of NW_022681458.1, forward strand.
GCATGCATTGTTTGTCTCTCTGTGCCTGACTTATTTCACTTAGCATAATGATCTCTAGTTCCATCCATGTTGTTGCAAATGATTGGATCCCATTCTTTTTTTATGGCTGAAGGGTACTCTGTTGTGTACAGGTGCCACATTTTCTTTTTCCATTCATCTGTTGATGAACACTTGGCCTGCTTCCAAATCTCTAGTTATTGTAAACAGTGCTGCAACAAACATGGGAGTGCATAGATATATCTTCAATATGCTGATTTCCTTTCTTTTGGGTATATACTCAGCAGTGAGATTGCTGGATCATATGGTAGCTCTATTTTTAGTTTTTAAAGGAACCTCCAGACTGTTGTACATAGTGGCTGTACTAACTTGCACTCCCACCAACATTGTAGGAGGGTTCCTTTTTTTCCACATCCTAGCTAGCATTTGTTATTGCCTATCTTTTGGATATAAGCCATTTTAATTGGAGTGAGAGGATATCTCATTGTAGTCTTGATTTGCATTTCTGATGATTAATGATAGAGCACGCTTTCATATACCTGTTTGCTATTTGTATGTCTTCTTTTGAGAAATGTCTATTCAATCAAATCTTTTGCCCATTTTTAAATTGGATTGTTAGATTTTTGTCCTGTAAAGTTTTTGAGCTCCTTACATATTCTGGTTATTAATCCTTTGTCAGATAGGTAGTTTGCAAATATTTTCTCCCATTCTGTTTGTTGTCTCTTCAGTTTCTTGACTGTTTCCTTTGCTGTGCAGAAGCTTTTTAACTTAATGTGATCCCATTTGTCCATTTTTGCTATGGCTGCCTGTGCTCATGGGATGTTGCTCAAGAAATATTTGCCCAGATCAATGTCTTAGAGAGCTGCTCCAATATTTTCTTGTAGTAATTTCATAGTTTGAGGTCTTAGGTGTAAGTCTTTAACGTAGTTTGATTCAGTTGTTGTTTATGGTGAGAGATGGGGGTCTAGTTTCATTCTTTGCATATGAATATTGAGTTTTCCCAGCACCAATTATTGAAAAGACTATCTCTTCCCCCAGCATATGCTTCTGGTACTTTTGTCAAAAATGAGTTCACTGTATGTGTATGGATTTGTTTCTAGATTTTCAGTTCTGTTCCACTGGTCTGTGTGTCTGTTTTTATGCCAATACCATGCTGTTTTGGGTTACTATAAATCTGTAGTATATTTGAAGTCAGGTAATGTGATTTCTCCAGTTTTGTTCTTTTGCTTAGAATAGCTTTGGTTATTTTGGATTTTTTGTGATTCCATATAAATTTTAGGATTTTTTTTCTATTTCTGTGAAGGATGTCATTGATATTTTGATAGGCATTACACTGATTTTATACATAAGAAAGCCAAAGGAATGTTCTAAAAATCTACAAAAATTAACAAGTTCAGCAAGATTGCAGGATACAAGATCAATATACAAAATCAATCATTTTCTTTTGGCATTGACTCAGTGTTAAGAAAATTGGTTATTTTCTCTAAACTGGCAATGAATAATCTGAAATGAAATAATAAAACAATTCCATCTAAAATTGTATTAAAAATTAAAATATTTGTGAATAAATTTAACAAAGGAAGAGTGAAATTACATTTTAAAAACTACAAAATATCAGTGAAAGAAATTAAAGACTTAAGTGAATACAAAGACAGCTCATGTTCATGGATCTCAGCTCTACTGTTGTTAAGATGATAAAATTCTCCAAATTGATCTACTGATTCAGTGTAATCTCTATCAAAATCTCAGCTGACTTCATTGCTAAAATTGGTAAGTTGATCTTAAAATTCACATGGAAATTGATGGAACGTAGAATAGCCCAAATGCACCATTTTAAAAAACAGGAACAAAATTGGAGAACTCTTACCTCCTTATTTCAAACATATCAAAGCTACAGTAATTAAGATAGTGTGGTACCTACAAAAAGATAGACACATACAGATCAAGGGAATAGACATGACAGATAAATAACAGCATGTATTGACAAAGATGTGGAGAAACTGAAACCCTCATACACTCTTGGTAGGACTGCAAATGGTGCAGCTGTTTTGGAAAACAGCCTAACAGTCTCTCAAATGTTAAACATAAAGTTAACATATGAGTCAGCAATTCTACGCCTAGATATATAACAAAGAGCAATGAAATATATATTTACATAAAAACTTGAATATTTATAGTATTATTATTCACAATAGCTAAAAAGTAGAAACAACTCAAATATTCATTAATTGATGAATAAAATAAAATGTGGTATATTCATAACTGAAATATTATTTGGTAATAGAAAAGAAAAAATTACTGATACATGCTACAATACTGACGAACATTAAAAATACTGTACTAAGTAAAAGAAGGAAATGAGAAAATAATGAGTGGGGAACAGCCTGGGGTGGTCACACTGAAAACATACAGTCATTAGGCTTAGTATTGATATGCCAAGAGAAGGTCAGTAAAGGTATGAGGAGTTTGATAATTTGTGTTGAGGCCTGTTTCATCTAGAAGGATAAAGAGTCATGGCAGTGTAACGGTGAATTCTATCAGATGCCCAGTACTTTAAACTGCTCTAGTTCCCCTTTTTTATTCTGAAGTTTCTAAAACCTGTTAAAAGCCAGGAATCTCATTATTAAGAATCAGGAAGAAGTTGAATCCCTGAATAAACCAATAACAGCCTCTGAAATTGAGGCAATAATTAATAGTCTACCAACCAAAAAAAAGTCCAGGACCAGAGAGATTCACAGCCGAATTCTACCAGAGGTACAAGGAGGAGGTGGTACCGTTCTTTCTGAAATTATTCCAATCAATGGAAAAAGAGGGAATCCTCCCTAATTCATTTTATGAGGCCAAAATCATCCTGATACCAAAGCCTGGCAGAGACACAAGAGAAAAAGAGAATTTTAGACCAATATACCTGATGAACATCAATGCAAAAATCCTCAACAAAATACTGGCAAACTGAATCCAGCAGCACATCAAAAAGCTTATCCACCATGATCAAGTGGACTTCATTCCTGGGATGCAAGGCTGGTTCAATATACGCAAGTCAATAAACGTAATCCAGCATATAAACAGAACCAAAGACAAAAACCACATGATTATCTCAATAGATGCAGAAAAGGCCTTTGACAAAATTCAACAGCCCTTCATGATAAAAACTCTCAATAACTTCAGTATTGATGGAACGTATCTTAAAATAATAAGAGCTATTTATGACAAACCCACAGCGAATATCATACTGGATGGGCAAAAAGTGGAAGCATTCCCCTTCAAAACTGGCACAAGACAGGGATGCCCTCTCTCACCACTCCTATTCAACATAGTGTTGGAAGTTCTGGCTAGGGCAATCAGGCAAGAGAAAGAAATCAAGGGTATTCAATTAGGAAAGGAGGATGTCAAATTGTCCCTGTTTGCAGATGACATGATTGTATATTTAGAAAACCCCATCGTTTCAGCCCAAAATCTCCTTGAGCTGATAAGCAACTTCAGCAAAGTCTCAGGATACAAAACTAATGTGCAAAAGTCACAAGCATTCTTATACACCAGTAACAGAGAGTCAAATCATGCGTGAACTCCCATTCACAATTGCTTCAAAGAGAATAAAATACCTAGGAGTCCAACTTACAAGGGATATGAAGGACCTCTTCAAGGAGAACTATAAACCACTGCTCAATGAAGTAAAAGAGGACACAAACAAATGGAAGAACATTCCATGCTCATGGATAAGAAGTATCAATATCATGAAAATGGCCATACTGTCCAAGGTAATTTATAGATTCAATGCCATCCCCATCAAGCTACCAATGACTTTCTTCACAGAATTGGAAAAAACTACTTTGAAGTTCATATGGAACCAAAAGAGTCCACATTGCCATGACAATCCTAAGCCAAAAGAACAAAGCTGGAGGCATCATGCTACCTGACTTCAAACTATACTACAAGGTTACAGTAATCAAAACAGCATGGTACTGGTACCAAAACAGATATAGACCAATGGAACAGAACAGAGCCCTCAGGAATAATACCACACATCTACAACCATCTGATCTTTGACAAACCTGACAAAAACAAGAAATGGGGAAAGGATTCCCTATTTAATAAATGGTGCTGGGAAAATTGGCTAGCCATATGTAGAAAGCTGAAACTGGATCCCTTCCTTAAGCCTTATACAAAAAGTAATTCAAGATGGACTAAAGACTTAAATGTTAGACCTAAAACCATAAAAACCCTAGAAGAAAACCTAGGCAATACCATTCAGGACATAGGCATGGGCAAGGACTCATGTCTAAAACACGAAAAGCAATGGCAACAAAAGACAAAATTGACAAATGGGATCTAATTAAACTAAAGAGTTTCTGCACAGCAAAAGAAACTACCATCAGAATGAACAGGCAACCTACAGAATGGGAGAAAGTTTTTCAATCTACTCATCTGACAAAGGGCTAATATCCAGAATCTACAAAGAACTCAAACAAATTTACAAGAAAAAAGCAAACAACCGCATCAAAAAGTGGGCAAAGAATATGAACAGACACTTCTCGAAAGACGACATTTATGCAGCCAACAGACACATGAAAAAATGCTCATCATCAGTGGCCATCAGAGAAATGCAAATCAAAACCACAATGAGATACCATCTCACACCAGTTAGAATGGCAATCATTAAAAAATCAAGAAACAACAGGTGCTGGAGAGAATGTGGAGAAATAGGAACACTTTTACACTGTTGGTGGGATTGTAAACAAGTTCAACCATTGTGGAAGACAGTGTGGTGATTCCTCAAGGATCTAGAACTAAAAATACCATTTGACCCAGCGATCCCATTACTGGGTATATACCCAAAGGATTCTAAATCATGCTGCTATAAAGACACATGCACACATATGTTTATTGCAGCACTATTCACAATAGCAAAGACTTGGGACCAACCCAAATGTCCATCAATGATAGACTGGATTACGAAAATGTGACACATATACATCATGGAATACTATGCAGTCATAAAAAAGGATGAGTTCATGTCCTTTGTAGGGACATGGATGAAGCTGGAAACCATCATTCTCAGCAAACTATGGCAAGGACAAAAAACCAAACACCGCATGTTCTCACTCATAGATGGGAATTGAACAATGAGAACACTTGGACACAGCAAGGGGAACATCACATACTGGGGCCTGTCGTGGGGTGAGCAGAGTGGAGAGTGATAGCATTAGGAGATATACCTAATGCAAATGATGAGTTAATGGGTGCAGCACACCAACATGGCACGTGTACATATGTAACAAACCTGCACATTGTGCATATGTACCCTAGGACTTACAGTGTGTTTTTCTGTGTGTGTGTGTGTGTGTGTATAAAAAACTAAAAAACTAAAAAAAAGAAATATATTTTTCCCAAGAGAATGATTTAAGTGTTTACTGTTTCTTAGATTTAAAAAAAGTAGCTAAGTTTTCCATTCATTTAAAAAGTAATACATGATTTTTGGCTGGGTGCAGTGACTCATGCCTATAATCCCCGGACTTTGGCAGGCTTGAGGCAGGTGTGTCACCTGAGGTCAGGTGTTCATGATCAGCCTGGCCAACATGGCAAAACACCGTCTCTACTAAAAATACAAAAAAATTAGCTGGATGTGGTGGTGGGCGCCTGTAATCCCAGCTATTTGGAGGCTGAGGCAGGATAATTGCTTGAGCTCAGGAGGTAGAGGTTACAGTGAGCTGAAATTGTGCTACTGCACTCCAGCCTGGATGACACAGTGAGACTCTATCTAAAAAAAAAAAAAAAAGTAATACATGATTTTTATAAGATTATTAAAGAATACAAATAAGTGTAAGAATGAAAACAGACCTATTATTTAAAACCAAATAACTATTAAACTGTTGATATTTTTGCATATCTTTCTCAGACTTTTTTCTGCTTTCATTTTTTGCAAAGCAGTAATAATACTAAATTTCATACATTTTTAAAAAGAAAGTCCACATTTAAGCAAATTATTTGAAAAAATTATGTAAAATAACACGACATTATTGCATCATAATATTTTCATTACCATTCACTATTGTTTATCATTTAGGTTGTTTCCAAATTTAGTTAAAAATAATGTTGTAATGTTTCCTGTGGATAATGCTTTTTCTATGCTTCCTTAAAACAGATTTTTGACACTGGGTGAAAGGATAATAACATCTTTAGGTATGGTATACATACATAGATCAGCTGTTTACCAAAAGTTGTACTAATTTATACCTACCCACAGTGTAAGAAAATACCTGTTTCTGGACATTTTCACAAACATGTCATGTTACCCTCACGAGCACTATTGTCTTAGCAAATCTCTAGAACATGAATCTGAAATTCCACTCATAACCTATATTGAAAGAAGAACTCATTATAAGTTTCATAAAAGGAGAAATTGTTAATATTTGCTATAAAGACTTTGCATAGCTTTATGAGATAAATGTACTATACATTAAATAAGAGTAAAGTTAATTTTTCTATTTGTGGAAAAGAATGAGTCTGTATCAGCTTGATTCAAATCAAAAAACTATTTTGGCCATTTCTGCTATTAGCAATGCATTGTAATGAATTTTAGGAAGCACGAAGGATTATAAGAAGCTTATAGTTTGTTTGGGAAGTTGTTAGCACAAAAGTAGTTCAATAACCATATAAGATTTAAATAAATAGTTTCAGAAAACAGCAGAAGAGTTGTTCAGGGTCTGCACAAAATTATTTGTCAAAGATATAATACAGAAAAATGAAGCCTCTGGAAATTCAGATGCGAGAGATCATTTCAGGTTAGGATAAGATTTATTAATTATAGAACTTACTAAATATATAGAAAACATAGAAAAGTCTTGGTCTTTAATTATTCAAAAGTCTTTGAACCATAAGCATCAGCCTTTAAAAAATTCTGTTTAGTGTTTATAACATTTAATCATTTAATTTTTAGATTACTGTTTTTTTCCTTTTTATTATTTCTACTTCAAGACCTACTTCTAACAAAGTATCTTATAATAGATTACACTAAACACACCCCTGCTTTGAGTAGTTACTTACACCTATGGTTCACCTAGTTCAATTATTGGGGCTTTTTTCCCTTGGTATGTATTTTTTTTTGGAGCATCTATTATAATATAATGGTGAATCAATTGGTGCTAGGTTCTTTTGTTTCATATCTATGACATAGCAAAATATCCTTCTTGGATAGTAGAATATTATTCATGCTAAATAAATGTTACTATCAACACTGGCAGCCCACTTTAGTCAATGCTATGAATGAATTTCCATCTTATTACTGTGAAGAAATCACTTTTTTAAAAGTCTGAAGTTCATACACATGCACACACCAACATAACACACACTTTTATGGTACTTAAAAATGCCATGGTTGATGAGTTATTTGAGATGAGAAAGCATTTATAATAAACTTGAAAAGCTTCAGAATCTTGCTATCCAGAAATTCACCGTTTGTGCTAGATTGAATGTGTCCTCCAGAGTTCATGCGTTGCAAACATAATCCCCAATGCAACAACATTGAGAAGTGGGAGTTTCAAGAGGTGATTAGGTTATGAGGGCTCTGCCCTCATAAATGAATTAATGTGGTTATCATAGGACTGGGTTCATTATTGTGAGAGTGAGTTTGTTATAAAAGTGAGTTTGACCCTCTCTTGTTCTATCTTATACACACGTTCTATTGCTTTTCCGCTTTTGGCCATTGGGATGATGTGGCAAGTGGGTCCTCAACAGATGTAGGCCCCTTGACCTTGGACTTCCCAGTCTGCAGGACCATGAGAAATACATTTTTCTTTATAAATTATGCAATCTGTGGTATTCTGTTATAGCAACACAAAATGGACTAAGACAATTCCCATATTCAGAAGACTGAAGGCAAAACAGGAGAGAGGTCCCATTACCTGAATATTCTTTACCCAATCAAAAGTTCTAACAGCATAAAAAACTGACTGATACATGCATCACTCACTAATTGGGCCCTTCTCAAATATCCTTCCCTACTCAACACTAAAGAACCTGTTCTTACTCTTCATGACAAAAGTTTTGTTGGTCAGTCTTTCTCTAATCATTGGATGGTGTAAACATGTCTGTTCTTTTGGGATGCTATCTATGCCTATAAAAATATGCAAATTTACTCAAAGTCAATATTGGGAAAGATGTGGGATTTCATGGAGTTAATGAAAATTATATTTGAACACTACTCACATCACAAAGCCAGTAAGAGCAGTTGAATAGTGAAATAAAGAAAATAAGCAAGGATCATGACTCAATGGGTGTTTGAAAGGAGAATAATATAAACATTAGTGACTGGAGACACCATTAGGAAAACTAAAAAACCCTCTGAATATTTTTGCAAAAAACAAGAACCTCTTTAAAAACCATAATAGAAAGGTAAACAATAAGGGCAAGATGTCATATTGCATTACCATCAACTTTGTTAGAAATTACAAAAATGAAAATTAAAGTGTCATTTATCCTTTGTTGCTCTTCATTATTCCCACAGTTAAAATTATAACTTGCATTTAAATAGCCTTCTGTTAAATATTTTTCATAATTAAGTCCCACTAAACGTACCACTACTATTTACCATAAATCTTTGGTTCCTTTACTGTAAGTCTTTGGTTCCTATTTCATTTAGATTCCTTGTTCTGGCAGCAATTATTCTTAGATAACAACAATAATAATAATAAAGAACAAGTCATAAAAATGATTTTGCTTCTTAAAAATGAATAAAACCAGATTAAATGAATTCCTTTTTTAAAACAGAGGCAAACCTTAATTAATTGTGCTCATAAACAAAGCATTCATAGTTCTGGTACAGTGTTAACAAAGAAAGCAATGTCCATCATCTGCAATCTTTGTTTATAAAATGATAGATTTCAATGCAGAGAGTGTAGGGAGTAGGGTGAAAAAGTGATTACAGCTCACCTAAATAAACAGGGGTGTGCAAAGTCTGGAAAATTAAAATCAATGAGAAGTTACATGGTAAGTCTGCTTGTCAGCTCAGGGATCGAAATGCAAAAGAAATATGATCATAACTCTGATGAACCTTAGCCCAACATTTCTCAGCAACTAAAGTTTTTAAAAGATATATATTAAAAGTCAAATGACATACATGAATATGAAATAATCAATATATCAGATGATAAAAAGCAAGAATCATTCAGAAAGTAATAAAAATCAGTTTCCCAAAATGGTAAGAAAATATGTTCACGTATTAAAAGGGAAAAAAAGCTTTATATTAGATAATCCAACTACTAAATCAAATGGCAGATTTCATGTCTGTAAGAACAAACACTTTAGTCATGATAACTGTAAATTCTTTCAACTGAAATATTATGCTAAATACTATATGAACATCTGAAAGTACTAATAACAAAAAGAAGTGCTTGCTGCTGTTAAAACTTTTTAAAATTTTTATTAAATTATACAGTATTCTGAAGAATAAATAGAAAAAAATGAATAAAGTGATCATGTATAAAAATGTAATGAATTAGAAGCCAGGCACAGTGGCTCACACCTTTAATCCCAGCACTTTGGGAGGCTGAGGTGGGCGGATGGCTTGAGCTTAGGAGTTCCAGACCAGCCTAGGCAACATGGTGACAGCTTGTCTCTATTTAAAAAAAAAAAAAATGTGGTGAATTAGAGTGTATGCCCCAACTAACAGTGGTGATGTGATAATATGGGCATATTATTCTCAGATATTCTCATTATTCAGGAAAATCTGGATTTTAATGTAATATTCCTAATTTTTTTTTTTTTTTTAAGTACAATTTCCATTTTATTTTTCTCCAGAGAATAGTCTGTCTCAGTCTTTAAGGACTCAGCTCCTTACATGGGCTTTGGTGGGGGACGTGGGGCAGCACCCGCAGGTCTAAATCGGGGAGGGGGTGTTCGGTCCTTGCGGGCTTCACGAGATCGATTCCTGACTACTTTGCTGTGAATTGCACAACTCACACAGTAATGTAGCTTCACATACAGCTTGGGAAGCACATAGGCATCAAAGACGCTCGCTTCAGAAATGTCCCTAACCGCTGCGGCCTCCACTATGTTTCGAATGACGAATTTCTTAATGGCCTTGTCCTTGGGCACGCATCGGGCACAGTTAGTGCAGCGAATAGGCTGCACATGGCCGCGGCCCTTTTTGGCACGACCGTTGTTCCTTCTTTTCTTTGTCATTTTGGACGTACGGACCAAAGAGACAATATTTCCTAATTTTTAAAGATTATGTGAGGCCAGCGATACAAGCCTGTTGGCTGAATCTGGCCTATAAGCCAGAGATTTGTAAATCTAATATTTTGGTTAAGTTTGGTTAATTTACATCTACAACAAAGAAAGTAGATGTTTCAAACAGTGTAGTCCAATTTTCTCATGTCAATTCTATTAATATCATTCTTTCTTTTAGTATGTTTATGAAATTCAACACGATAAGATCTGAATCAACTTTCATTTCTAATGTGTTGACATCATGTAGGAGGCAGATGAGAAAAAAGAGGTTGTATGTGCACTGGGACTTGTGAACAAGAACAGTTACCATGTCAAAGGTATACAACTGTCATTGAGATGACTTTTCCCACTCTCTTTCAGTTATCCTTCAGTTATTCAGAATAACAGAGGGTTGTAAACTAAGCTGTCTGTTTGAAGAGCAGATGGGGAAAGTAGCTGCTTTGAAATGTGATAAAAATATGAGGCCTCTGTTTAGTATTTATTTTTCTTTTTAAGCTTCAGATTTGTGGCTTAAGCAACTTTAATCAAGGGAAGAAGGACTAGACAGCTGCTGTGGCCCTAGTCTGCTGCTATGTTTCTGCATGGGGAAGGCTATAATAACAGACAGCAAACAAATAACCAACTCTATCATTTGCCAAGGCTGTGAGGAAAAAGTCACTCATACATTGTTGGGGAGAGTGCAGTGTGGGTAGACAACCTTTATGGAGACCAACTAGCCCGTATCTATCCAAATTAACAATGCATTTACTATTTTGTATTCTGATTCTGAGTAGTTACACAAATCTATGTATATATTAAAATTGATAGAATAGTACATCAAAAGAAAGAAAAAGTCATTTTACAATCTGATAATTTAAAAACAAAAAAGAAAGAAAAAAAAGCAAGTGAGCCTAGCATCAGGTTTGTAGCCATTTTTTGGTTAATGCCAGCATCTTAAAGGTGGCAGTACAGACAAGACCCATCCATTATCTCCTCTAATTTTATAATTACTCCATTGAGATAGGGATCAGCCCCCACTTTCGATAGAGGGTGATACCAAGGCTCCCTGAAAGGGGAGGCAACTTGCCCAAAGCCATGACCAAGTCAAGGATGAAACCCAGATCAAAGGCTGTGCATAACACAGCCAACAGGTTCCTTCCCTGATGCCCTTATTATCTGTTGTTTTGAGGTGATTGAAATAATAGAAAATTATTAAAAAATGTATTCACTCTTTGACTCAGTAATCATACCTTTGGAAATGTACCTTAGAGATATCCTGTGTATATACAAAATGACAATATTTAAGGTTATTTACTGTGCTGGTTTTACATCAGCAAAAGATTGAAAAAAAAAAAAAGTGTTCCTTTATGAGGGGTTGGTTAAATAAGCAATGGCATATACTTCTAATGTAATAAGATGCAACTCTAAAGAGAAAGGAAGAAGCTCTCCATGTGTGGAGATTTAATCCCCGAAACTCCAATATAAATTATTCAGTAAAAAAAGCAAGGACAAAATAGTATATATAGTATGCTACCATTTGTGCAAGAAGAGGGAAAATACATCTGTATCTATATTGTTATATTTGTGTTTATATAAACAAACATCAGAAGAGTACAAAAGAAACTAATGATAACAGTGACCAGAAGTGGGTGGTAGTAGGGGCCAAACGGGGTAAAAGCAGGATACACAGTGTATACCTTCTAATATTGTTTTGATTTTTGAATCAAATGTGGCAAGTTAGGAAGATAGTTAAGAAAGAAAGGGTTTATAAAGCAGCTGAGTGTGGCTATGTTCGTGTGCTAACCTTTATCTGGGCTCCCAGAAGCAGAAATTTTACTTTAACCTTTGCACTGCTCTAGGAAGCATAGATATGATTCATTTAGAGTACTTTTGGCTATATTTGCATGTGAAGGAGGAGGAGAAAACTGCATTGGGGACTTTGGTGGAGAGCACATTTCTTGTGACTTAAAATAGGGCCATCCGTGAAGGACAAATGGCTTAGTTCTTAGATTTGTTCGGCATATTCCACTACAGATATGTAATAATTTTATCTGAATAGGAAAGGAAATGCCTGCTCTACTTACCTCAGGACTAAAATTAGGTTTCCTATTTCTGCTTCCAATTGCTAAAAGCTAAATATTGTATGCTGTGGCTGAAAGAGCAAAGGATTCTAATACTTTGGTCTTAGCAGTTAAAGCTGTCAAATACAAATACCAGATAATGTATATCTACTTCACTTCCATCCCCAAAGAATCATTATTCATAAAACTCTCACTGAGAGTTTTTCCTTACTGCAAAAAGTCCACGATGGATTGGAGATCCAATAACTTTCCAGGCTCAGGGTTACCTGCTTTCCATAGGACTATGTAAATATGGAAGGAAGCTGCTGTAACAAAGACATGCAATCATAGCTACATATCTAGTGATTCACAGCTTATAGATTGCATTCTCACACCTTATTGCATTTAATCTTTACAAACACTCTGATGTGTGGGTGTTATCATCTCTGTTTTATAAGTGAAGAAACTGACATCCAGAAAGGTGAGGTGACTGGATAATGGAAGAGGCTGGACTTGAACCTAGATCTTCTGATTTTGAGCCCAAATGATTTTTCAGTACTGTACAGCTTTATATAATTGCCAATACCTGACATAAAAATACACTGACTAGTATAGAGACAACTAATAATTGCATCTGATGGGGGGGGAGCGGTGGTTTAAGTCTTAAAAGTCAGTCTATATGGAAAAAATATCCCGTAGTCAAAGTTACTTTTGAGGATCATTTAAATGACCCAGAAAGTACAGAAATACAGTGTAGGGGAGGTTTAACAACCTTGATAATATTTCATTTTAAAGTACAAATTAATATATCATATATAGTAATATATATGTCTAAAATATATTATGCTACATGTATTTTACAAAAGAGAATGGCTATAAGTGAATTTATACATTAAACATGTATATCACGCAACTCCACTGTACAAATAATGGCTAACATTCATTGAGAGTTCACATTGCTATGCTAATTATACATATATATACACACATATTATATATATACATATTTTTTAACCTTGAACAACATGAGCTTTTGAGATTTCATTTAATCCTTTCAAGATGTCTATGAAGTAGATATGTCATAAATACAGATGAGGAAACAAAGGTATTGAAAAGATGAGTCATGCAGGAAGCAAATATCAATAACAGGATTTGAATCCACCCAATTTGAGTCTGGAAGTCATGCCTTGAGAACATGAATTGGTATTCTTAGTTTTGTTTTGCTGTAGCATATCTATGCATTAAACAGATAAATAGAATGAATCATATATATGCCAAAGAAATTAGGTCATACTCTAATTTCCAAATACGTATGTGCAAACTGTTTTGACAGGATTCCTGGTCAAGATGGTACTGGCAATAGACACTTTAGAGACTTCTCTATTTAAAACAGTACTCAGCAATTACAGATAAAGTATAAGATATATTATTGACAAAGTATAACAGAATAAAGTATAAGAGATATAGCAAAGAAAAAATCAAGATACTGCTGTACTAAAAATAAAAGTCACTGTGTAACAGAACACAAAGTAGTATGCAAGGCTGACATTATAGAATAGTTAAGCTCCAGGTCTAGTAGCAGTTAGATGCACCAAGGGTTAATATTGCATGTTAGTGGAGATTAAAAAGAACCACCTGGCAAAAGACTTGAGCAAGTCTCAGTGCATAATAATGGCACTAAGATGTGATTCCCCAAACTGTGAAAAGAAGCTGAAAAAAGCTTTTGGAGATAAACCATTATATAAAACCAGGAAGACAGAGGAGGCAGACAAATCCTAGCTCCTAAAACTTAAGCCAATCCCGCCCACTGACTCAGTGATTGGGATAAACAGAAGGAGATAGAGATAGAGAGGAAAAAAGTCACTGTCAGGATGAACCTGCAAAATGATTTCCAAAGCACTTGAGGAAAACTAAAGCTAAGAAAGTCAACAAACACAATTGAAAGAGCATGAATTTTTTTTTTTTCACAGAAAACAAAATATTATCCTTTATTCATGAAAAGTTGATATTTTTCATTTAAGTTTTCTTTTTTTTTTTAATTATACTTTAAGTTCTAGGGTACATGTGCATAACGTGCAGGTTTGTTACATATGTATACTTGTGCCATGTTGGTGTGCTGCACCCATCAACTCGTCAGCACTCATCAATTCATCATTTATATCATGTATAACTCCCCAATGCAATCCCTCCCTCCTCCCCCCTCCCCATGATAGGCCCCAGTGTGTGATGTTCCCCTTCCCGAGTCCAAGTGATCTCAAATGCAAGAGGAAATATATTTACAGAGCAATCAAAATAAAACATAAAAATAAGAGTTGACGATTCATACAGAAGTCAAGGAATAAATATCTTAAAAAGGAATAACAAATTTTGAAAAAATCAAAAGAAAATATAAGAATTGATGTACACAAAAAAATGACAAAAATTCTTGGAAATTGAAATTTATTATTTGAAAAAGAAAAATCCTAGTAGAGAGGATATATTAGAAAAGGATATAGTAGAAAAGGCACCTAGTAAACTGGAAAACAGGATTGAGCAATTCACTGAGAATGTGATACAGAGATACAGAGAGATGAAAACTGAAACAGTGTTAAAAGTCATGCAGAACAAATTTTAGAAATAGAATATAGAAGCCATGGCAGATAAGAATGTTTGCACAGATAATGTCTAAGATATCCCTAGTACTAAAGGTCAGTAGAATACCTTAGATTAAAAGCATCATTATCATCAAATCCAGAGAAGATAAAATCCATAAAAATATATCCACACCTCAATCCACCACAGAGCAAGTACAAAATCAAGGTTAATAAGAAGTCTTAATGCTATCAGAGAGAAAAAGATGATCTGTAAGGTAACAATAGTTAAATGGGAGATTTCTTTTCTCTCAAAAGATACTGAAAGATATTAGAGTCTGATCTTCAAATTGCTGAGGTAAAAATAACTGTAGCCTAAACACTTAAAATTAGCTAAATTACCATTAATTAGAGAGGCCAAAATACAGATATTTTCAGAACTATAAAAAGTAGTTTACCTGCTACATGTGCTTGCCGAAATAACTACTTTTCACAGCAAGAAAACAATTTTAGGCCAGGCGTGGTAGCTCATGCTTGTAAACCCAGCACTTTGGGAGGCTGAGATGGGTGGATTGAGTGCAGGAGTTTGAGGCCAGCCTGGGCAACATGGCAAAATCCCTCTCTACCAAAAATACAGAAATAAGCTGGGCGGGAAGTGCGCACCTGAAGTCCCAGCTACTTGGGAGGCTGAGGTGGAAGGATGGGTGATCAAGGCTGCAGTGAGCTGTGATCGTGCCACTGCACTTCAGCCTGGGTGACAGAGTGAGATACCCACCTCGAGAAAAATGAAACAAAAAGCAGAGAAAAAGAAAACTGAACATTGAGGGAAGGCAAGGGACATAAGAAGTAACTGTGAGGATGGAAATCAAACTACTGTCTCTTTTAAAATAAAGTCCACAAAATACAAAGGTGAATTAAGTTCTAGAAAACCTGTAAAGAAAGACAGCAGATAAAACGTGCAAGGATTGTTTAACTAAAGGATACAGTAAATGATTTTAGACTCTGAGAAATATAATATAGTCCACATGTATATTAAAATTGGTGGTTAATTTTTTTTGTTTTTTTTTTTTGCAGTTAGTTTTTAAAAGAATAGAAATACAAATCTGTAGTTTCCAAACTAGGAAATGAGAACAAAGAAAAAAGCAGAAGCAACCAAGAGAAATATCAGTTCAACAGATGTCATGAAAGAAGGAAAAAAGTGAAGAAAAATTAACTAAACAAAACCACAATAAAATGATTAAAATGAGCCCAAAGCCAGATGTGGTGGTATGTGCCTCTAGTCCCCGCTACTGGGGAGGTTGAGGCAGGAGGATCACTTGAGCCCACGAAGTTTGAGGCTGCAGTACACTATGACTGCACCTGTGAATAGCCACTGCACTTCACCCGTCCAACACAGAGACATCTCATTTCTTAAAAAAGAAAGAGTCCAAATGTGTAACTATAATAAATTAAATTAACTTCTTAAAGGAAAAATACTATCAGAATGGAATTAGAAAAATAAATCCAGCTTTATGATGTTCAGATGAGATACATCTAGAGCTATATGAAAATAAAGAAGAGTGGAAATGATATTCCAAGCAAATACTAGCCAAAAGAAAAGTAGCAAAGCAATACTGTGATAGTGGATTGTGGGTGTCATCTTGACTGGATGAAGGGATACTCAGACAGCTGGTAAACTATTCATTACTCTCAATGTTTCAGTAGGCACAGTGCTTGACCTTTTTCTGCTGAAAGAGAAATTCAGACGGTTTTGCTTTATTTTGCTTTATTTTGATTTGTTATAGACAGGGTCGTGCTTGTTGCCCAGGCTGTAGTGCAGTTGTACAAGCATAGCTCACTGCACCTTCGAACTGCTGTGCTTAAACGATCCTCCCGACTCGACCTCCCTAGTAGCTAGGACTGTAGGCTCGTGCCACCACACCCAGATAACTTTTCCCATTTTTTAGAAATAGGATCTCACTATGTTGCCCAGGTTGGTTTTGAACTTCTGGCCTCAAGTGATCCTCCCTGCTTGCCTTCCAATGTTGGGATTACAGGTGTGAGCTACAACAACTTGATGGCTTCACTTTTGATTAGGATGACTAGGCTGCCCCAGTGTGTCTGTGATGGTGTTCCCAGTGGAGACTGGCATGTGAGTTGGTGGAGTGGGTGGAAAATATGCACCCTCAATGTGGGTAGGCAACATCCAATTGCTTGGGACAAAAAAGTGCAGAAAGGGCAATTTTTCACTTCTCTCCTAGAGTCACGACACTCTTCTCCTGACTTTGGACTTCAGAACTCCAGGTTCTCCAAACTTTGAACTCCAGAACTGATACCTGTGGCCTACTGGGCTCTCAGGTCTTCAGTCTTAGACTGAGAATTTCACTATCAGCTTCTTTGGTTCTGAGGCCTTCATACTTGGACTGAGTGAGTCTATCGGCTTTCCTGCTTCTCTAGCTTGCAGTCTATCATGGGACTTCTCTGCCTCCATAATCAAGTGAGCCAATTCCCCTAATAAATCCCTTTCACATACCTCTAGATATATCCTACTGGTTCTGTCTCTGGAGAACCCTGACTAAAACAAATAAATTTAAAAAATAGAATTTAGGGCAAATAAACATTAAATGAGAAAAAGTGGCATTAAAAAATGTATGAAGATTTTAAAATGATGGCCTTAATATACTTAAAAACATACAAATTACCCAAAGAAATGGAAAAATCCACAGACACAGTGAGAGATTTTCACATATACATACACAACCCCATTATAAGGATAAAAGTTAGTAAAAATAGATTTGAACAACACAATCAACAAGCCTCTCTATCAGCTATATATACAACCCTGTACTAAAAGATAGAGAATTCCTTTCAAACACACACACAGACCATTCATGAAAACAGATAACACACTAAACCTCAAAATAAGCCCAAATAAGTACCAAAGAATCAGAATCATATAAACTAGCCCTCTGATCACAATATAATAACAATACGGATGCACCTCAAATACATTATATTAAGTGAAAGAAGATAGAATCAAAGGCTATATATGGTGTAATTATGTTTAGATGACATTCCGGAAAAAGCAAAACTGCAGGGACAGAAAACAAACCATTGGTTGCCAAGGGCTGAAGCTGGGAGAGGGATTTACTACAAAGGGACCCAAGAAAATGTTCGTGGGTGACAGAGGTTCTGTGTCTTGACTATGGTGGTGGTTAAATGAATGTGTACACATGCCAAAACTCAGAACTATACACTAAGAAGGTGATTTGACTTTATGCAAATTATGTCTTTTTTTTTTTTTTTTTTTTTGAGGCGGAGTCTTGCTCTGTCGCCCGTACTGGAGTGAAGTGGCCGGATCTCAGCTCACTGCAAGCTCCACCTCCCGGGTTTACGCCGTTCTCCTGCCTCAGCCTCCCGAGTAGCTGGGACTACAGGCGCCCGCCACCTCGCCCGGCTAGTTTTTGTATTTTTAGTAGAGACGGGGTTTCACTGTGTTAGCCAGGATGGTCTCGATCTCCTGACCTCGTGATCCACCCGTCTCGGCCTCCCAAAGTGCTGGGATTACAGGCTTGAGCCACCGCGCCCGGCCGCAAATTATGTCTTAATTAACCTGATATTAAAAACTGTTCAATTAATTAAAACAATAAAAAGCATTTCCTCAATGCATTTATTAAATTAGAAAAACAAAGATCAAAAGCTAATCAATTATGTCCCAATCAAACAAGTGAGAAAAGAAATGAGCAAATATAAGAAAGAAGAAAGAGGACAATAATGATAATATAGACCAATCTCTAGCAGGACTGATGAAGAAAATGAAACAGGCACAAATAGAAGGCATTATGAATGAAAAACAGTACATAATACTGATAAAGTAGACACAAAAGACTACATTGCTTAAGTAATTACAGGTAAAGTAGAGACGAAAAACTACATTGCTAGAGGCCAAGAGTTCAATAGACTAGCTTGGGCAACAGAGTGAGACCCTGTCTCTAAAAAATAAGTTACAGAATATTAAAAACAACTCTAGGAAATATTTGACAGCTTAGATGAACTGAACAATTTATACATATATTTATATTTGTTTGTATTATATGCATAATGTATATTAGCCACATATTTAAGTTTGTGTTTTCTCTGGTGAAATTTAAATAAAGGAGTGAATTCTACAATATGCTTCCTAGTGTTACACTAAAACCAAATTTTAATGATCTATATTTATCCTAAACTCTTATCAGGAATATTTCCCCATCACCCAAATATTATTCATATTTTTAGACTCAAGGCTTTGAACTTTCCATAAATTCTTATCATGTCTCATAAATGCTCTTTACTTGCCTTACCTTAATAATTATTATTCATTGAACCAGATCACACACTTTGTATTCTCAACTGGACTTAACATAACACTTTATAAATACTGGGGACAACTGAAAATTGCCCCTTAAGAGTGATATTGAAGAAAGGGAGACACAATTGTTCTCCGAAGCCACAGAGCCAAAAGTACCACAACTGAGTATACCAAAATGAGAGAAAATACAAACTTTCTCTTCTCCTTTGCATTTAATTTTTTAAAATAAGAACCAATAGAATTTTTACCCCAAATTCTGAAATATTGATACTAAACATGGAGAACTGCTCTTTAAAGGTAATAAAGAAAAGTCATCATACATATAAAAAGAAGAGGCACATTCTAAGGAGTCATATCAAATATTTGTGAAACAGATTTATGTCAAGAAAGAGCAAATGACTTCAAAAAATCTCTTACATGATTACTAAAGGCAATGTATAATTCTCAACTGGAACCCAGATTGGAGAAAAAATTGCTATAAAAAGACATTACTGAAATAATTGGAAAATTTAAACACAGACTATTATTAATTTTGTATCAATGTTAAATTTTCTGAATTTCACAACTATTTTAAATAATGTAAATGAATGGCCTTGTTCAGAGATACATGCTTAAGTATTTAAGTAAAAGTTTATAAGGTCGGCAATTTACTCTTAAATAGTTTAGCAAAATAAGTGATGTATGTGTATGGTGAGAGATAAACCAAATATGACAAATGGTAATTGATTAAGTGAAAAGTGGAATAATATTAATTACAGTATGCTTAAAAATATTCTATAGCTTTGACATTTTTCTAAATAAAATTCTATTTTTATTTATTTATTTTAGATAGGGTCTCATTCTGTCACTTAGGTTGGAGTGCAGTGGCATGATCATAGCTTACTGCAGCCTCCAACTCCCAAGCTCAGGCTATTCTCTTGCCTCAGCCTCCCAAGTGGCTAGGACTACAGGCATGCACCATCACATTTGGATAACTTTTTGTTTTTTTGTTTTTGGTAGAGACAGAGTCTTGCTTTGGTGTCTAGGCTAGTCTCAAACTCCTGGCATCAGGTGATCCCCCTGTCTTGGATTCCCAAAGTGCTGGGAATACAGGCATGAGTCACCATGCTTGGCCAAGGTTTAAAAAATAGTCAAAACAAAAATATAAATATTCAAGAAACATTTCAAATTAAAATATTTTTTCAATAAAATATGAGAAAACTTTGAAACTATGAAAAATATAAAATCAGAAAATATTACTTTTAAATAAAAATTAACAAATTTATAGCAAGCAATAAATGCTGTAAGCAACAAACAGGTGATTTTAGAAGACTGTTTTGACAAATTCTCCTAGAACTCATACTAAGATAATAAAGAAAAAACGGACAAAAAAAAGTGATTTCTAGGCTGTGATGGTTAACTTTATATGTCAACTCAGCTAGGCTATGGTACACAGTTCCTTGCTCAAACAGCAGTCTAGATGTTGCTGTGAAGGTAATTTGTAGATGTGATTAAAGTTTAAATCAGTAGACTTTGAGTAAAGCATATTACTCTCGTAAAGTGGATGAGCCTCATCCAATCACTTGAAGGTCTTTAGAGAAAAGAGTGAGGTCTTCTGTGAAGAAATTCTCCCTAGACTGCTTTGGGATACAAGACTTTCACATCCCCTCCTGCAGAAATTTCCAGCCTGCTGGCCTGCTCTGTAGGTTAGACTTGCCCACCCCACACTCCTGTGAGACAATTCCTTAAAATAAATTCCTCTCTCTACATACATCTCACTCATTTTGTTTCTCTGGAGGACCCTGATTAATAGAGAGACTAATCCAGGAGTCCAGTAATAAAAATGTGAGAAGGTGAGAAGATAATGGATGGAGGGGAAGCAATAATCAAGAACTAATACTGGGAATTTTCCTGAAATAAAGAAAAATATAAATTTTCATACTCAAAGGGCTTATTCAAATGCAGTCAAAAAAGACAACTAGAATAACCTAGTGATGCTTATAAATTTAATGAATTTAAAGAATAAAGGAAAACAAAATTATATGGGTTGCATAAGAAAACAAAATCTAAAACAAAAAAATCATATTAACATCAGATTTCTCTCACACAACCATATGTAAGAAAACAGGCCAGGTGTGGTGGCTCACGCCTGTAATCCCAACACTTTGGGAGGCCATGTCTGGTGGATCACCTGAGGTCAACACCTGAGGAGTTCGAGACCAGTCTAGCTAACATCGTGAAACCCCATCTCTACTAAAAATACAAAAATTAGCCAGGTGTGGTGGCGCACACTTGTAATCCCAGCTACTTGGGAGGCTGAGGCAGGAGAATTGCTTGAACCCAGAAGGTGAAGGTTGCAGTGAGCCAAGATCATGCCATTGCACTCCAGCCTCAGGAACAAGAGAGAAATTCCAACAAAAAAAAAAAAAAAGAAAAAAGAAAAAAAAGAAAAACACTCAATTAATTTTTAACTGTAAAATGTTTTTATAACAGAATTCTAAACCCAGCCTAGCTTTATCGTTCATATCCAAAGACACTTAGTATTTCATAGTCATGCAAGGACCCAGAAATTTTACCATCCTTCTTAAAAAATTAGGACTTTAAGAAATGCAAAATGTTTTAACTATGAAGGAGTATTAGCAAGAAAATCAGTAAAATTTCGGGTTATGCCTAAGTTCAAATAACAAAATTTACATAGTGTAAAACAATAAGCAACATTAATCCAAAGTTAAAAGTCGACATTACTTCAACAAAAAAGTGACGTGTGACCGGGGCCTGTCAGGGGGCGGGGAGCTGGGGAGGGATAGCATTAGGAGAAATACCTAATGTAGGTGACGGGTTGATGGGTGCAGCAAACCACCATGGCATGTGTATACCTATATAACAAAACTGCACGTTCTGCACATGTACCCCAGAACTTAGAGTATAATTTTTTTTAAAAAGTGGTGTGTCTGTGTGGTGGTGTCGGGGGTGAGGATAAGAATAGGAGAAAGTAAAATCATGTTAAATGTCTCACTGTACACATGGGAAAGTATTAGACAATTTTGCTCTTGACACTGAAAGAGAAATGAAGCACTAGTAGAATAAGAATATGATATAAAACTTCCAAATGAGAACCAGAATAGAAAAAGATTAAGGAAAACTTGATGGATATAGCAGAATAAAGGAAGAGAAAAATAAAATAGCAAAGAAGTATTATCTGGCATTGAAAAGTACAAACGATGAAAATGGACTTCCCATATCAATAAGGGACACAAGAAAATCCAAGCATTCTCACCTTCCAGTACGTGTATTGTTATTGCCCAACTAGGTTCTTCCCTGCTGCCCAAAAATGCCAATATAATGAGAACAGCAGAAGTGTTGAAGCAAAGACAGAGTTTAATTATCACAAGGCAGGCCAGTGGCAGGACAGGAGATAATTGTCAAGCCTGCCTCCTGGGAGAATTTGGTGGCTAGGGTTTTTCAAGGAGTTTGGTGGGTAGGAGGCTAAAGAATGTGGAATGCTGATGGGTTGGGTTGGGGATGAAATCACAGGGGGTCGAAGCTGTATTCTTGAGCTGTTTCTATTCCTGAGGGTGGGGGTGTCACAACCTGCTGAGTCAGTTTCTTGGTAGGGGTTACTGGTCAGGGTGGTGCCAGCTCATCCATCAGAATGCAAGGTCTGAAAAATACCTCAAACACCAGTCTTAAGTTTTATCATAATGATGTTATATACAGAAACAGGTAGGGAGTTACAAATCTTGTGACCTCCAGCTACATGACTCTTGAACCATAGTTTTAACTGTGTGGCCAATTTGCTAATTTTACAAATGCAGTTTCAATCCCCAAGCAAAGTGGGGGTTAGCTTCAGGGAGGGACTGTTAATCATCTTTGTTTTAAAGTTAAACTGTAAACTAAATTCCTCCCAGAGTTAGTGCACAGTTTGACTGATGCCCAGGAATGAGCAAAGGCATTTTGTGAGGTTGGAAGCATGATGGAGTCAGCTCTGTCAGATTTCTCTCATTGTCATAATTTTTGCAAAGGTGATTTCAGTAGGAGATGAGACAATAAAGAAAGAAAGAGAAATGTTTTCTAAAAAGAAGTGTAAAAAATAGCATAAAATGAGAATTTTTTTTTCTCACAATAACAGTGAGATCATTCAGTTCTTTGTCTAGGAATATATTACTTTTAGCCTTGTCTAGGAAACCAAATGTAATTTTATGTTGCTTATAATACTTGCACCTTAGCAATTTCTAGGCAAAAGTTAAAACTAAAGGAAAATACAAAGATATATAAAGATATATCAGGCAAATGCAAACAAAAAGCACAGACAACAAAAAGTAAAAATAGATAAATGGAATTATATCAAACTAAAAAGCACTTCTGTACAGCAAAAGAAACAATAGAGTGAAGAGACAATCTATAGAATGGAAGAAAATATATGTGAACCATTCAATTGATAAGGAGTTAATATCTAAAATATATACAGAACACAAAGAACTCAACAAGAGGCAAACAAATAACTTGATTAAAAAGTGCACAAAGGACCTGAATAGACATTTCTCAAAAGAAGACATACAACTGGTGAATAAGTATATGGAAAAATGCTCAACATCACTAATCATCAAAGAAAAGCAAATTAAAGCCGCAATGAAATATCACTACATACTTGTCAGAATAGCTATTACCAAAAAAAAAAAAAAAAAAAAAAGGTAAGTATTGGCAAGGATATAGAGAAATAAGAACACTTGTACATTGTAAATAGAAATGTGAATTAATACAGTAATTATGGAAAACAGTATGGAAGTTCCTCAAAAAACTTAAAAACAGAACTAGTACATGATCCCACTAGTGGGTATTATCCAGAGGAAATGAAATAAGTCTTTCAAAGATATATCTGCATTCCAATGATCACTGTAGCATTATACAACTAATAGCCAAAATACGGAATCAACCTCAGTGTCCATCAACAGTTGAATAGGTTAAGAAAACATGGTGTATGAACACATAAGACAATACTACTTAGCCTTAAAATGAAGGAAATCCTGTTACTTGTGAAAACATGGATGAACCTGGAGGGATTATGTTAAGTGAAATAAGCTAGGTACAGAAAGACAAATACTACATGATTTTATTTACATGTGGAATCTAAAAGTCAAACTCATAGTAGCAGAGAATAGAATGTGGTTACCACAGACTGGAGGGGAGGAGGGGATGGGGGAGATGCTGGTCAATGGGTACAGAATTTCAGCTGGACAGGAAAAATAAGTCCAAGGGACCTATTGCATAATATGGCAACTGTGGTTAATACAAATGTATTGTGTATTGTGACACAATGACGATTGCTGAGTAGATATTAAGTGTTCTCATCACACAAAATGGTAAAAATGGAGGTAATGCATATGCTAACTAGCTTGATTTAGCCATTTCACAATGTATACATATTTCAAAACCATAAATATATACAATTTTTCTTTGTCAATTAAAAAAGTAGAAATAATAAAAGGCAGAGTGGAAACATCAATAGCATACCGATGGAAATTAGAGCAAAATGTATTATATAGCCAAAACGGATTATTTTAAACTGATTAAAAAGTATAGATCCACAATGAGGATATGTACTTTATGAACTTTTATACTAGAAATAACATAGTGCTGAAATACAAAATAAAAGCTATTTGAAATTCAAGGAGAACACGAAGAGATGGAAATAATTGTTTTGGGAAAATAACTTCTTTCAAAAAGTCATTTACAAATCAAACATCCACAAGTAAATTAAAGAATTAACCAACATAACAGATGTACCTAACCTTGTATATAACAGAGAATGTAATTCTCTTCAAATGTCCACAGAATGTTTACCAAAATTGATTATATTCCATACTACAAAGAAAACATCACTGAACTCCAAAAATTAAAAATTTTATAGGCCAGCCACTAATCATAGGGTAATAAAACTAGAAACAACTGACTAAAGATAAAGAACGTAAATAAAATTACCTAGAGCCTAAAAATCATTCTCCAAAGATGAAACGGAAACATCAATTACAGACTCCATATTTTAACAATAAAAATAAAGGCAGTAAAAGCTCTTAAGATGGGTCTTTGTTATGAGAGTGAGATATGAGATACGAGGCTGAGCTCATGTTCTTATCTTTTCTCTCTTGAGATCTCCTTAAAATACTGGTAAATAAATACATTTTTAAAGGAATAGCAAACAATAAGGAAAAGGAATAAAGGGCTATCTGTTTGTGGAAAAGGGAATTAAAAATTTCAGAAAGAAGGAAATCAGAAGGAGTGGTGAGGGATAAAGAAGAGCAGTAGAGGAAGGGACAAAAGGTGAGGAAGGGGCCAACCTGCCGTAGGAATCCAAGAAAGGCAGGGCAACTGGAAACGCAAAATACAATGAACTTTAGTAGAGACCTATGAGGCTGAAAACAAAAAAAATAATTGAAAGTCAGAAGACAGCTGAGCATGGTGGCTGACATCTGCAATGCCAGCACTTTGAAAGGTCAAGGCAGGAGGATTGCTTGAGGTCAGGAGTTCAAGACCAGTCTGGCCAACATGGTGAAACCCTGTCTCTACTAAAAGCGCAAAAATTAGCCAGGTATGGTGGTACATGCCTGTAATCCCAGTTATTCCAGAGGCTAAGGCAGGAGAATCGCTTGAACCCTGAAGGCTGAGGTTGCAGTGAGCCAAGATGGTGACACTGCACTCCAGTCTGGGTGACAGAGTTAGACTCTGTCTGAAAAAAAAAAAAAAAAAAAAAAAAAGAAATAGAAAGGAAGTAATGAAGGTCCCTTCTCCAAAATATTGACACAATTTTGCTGAGAACAAGGATGGCTAGAATGAGAGGCAATGCTCTCTATCAGACATCAGCTTTGATATTTAGTGGTTGCAAAATATAAGGCTAACATTATGCATACCTTATCCAAGACAAGCCAGCCAATACACTAGTCTGTTCACACCCAGAGAGATCCGAGCTTTCCTATTACTTTATTTAAAAACTAAACAGGCATCAGACACATGAGTCACATCTACCACAATGAAGAGAAAAAGAAAGACAACAAATGGGGGGCGGGATATCAACCACTGAGAAAAGGGAGAATATTTATAAAATACAAAAATAACTTTGAAAAACTTCTAATACACTGTATCCATGAACAAGAGGAGGATATCTTAAAGAAAGAATAAGCATCAAATATGAAAGAGGTCTTGGAAATTGAATATATGCTTGCTAAATTCAATAAGTGATTTGGAAATCTAAGTTGAGAAAAATCTTCAATAAGTGGAATATAAGCACTAGGTGGGTAAAATATGAGAAAGTTAACAGTTAAAGAAGATTGATTCTAAAGGGTTGATGTTCAACTAAAAGGAATCCCAGAATGAGAATATGTAGGGAAATACAGAGGAGAAAATAATCATAGATATAATTGAAGATAATTTTTTAGAGACAAAAAAGGGTATAAGACTTCAGACTGAAAGTCCTTGTATGCCAAGTATACTACACTAAAAAAACAAAAACAAAAACAAAACAAAACAACAACAACAACAAAAACCTCAAAAACTCAGAACTAGATATATCTCTATAAAATTTTGGACCACTAGATAAGGAGATCTTAAAGGCTTCTAGAAAGAAACAGGTCACATATCAATTATATGATCAACATCACTGGAGGAAGTGAAACAATGTCTTAAAAGTTGTGAGAAAAATGATTTTAAACTCACATATCTAGGGAAAGCAGTTCTCAAATACAAAAGTAAAATAAAAATTTTCTAGAAATACAAGGACTTAAAAGTTTATCTCCTGTGCATCCTTTAATATCTCTATTAAAGAAGAAATCTATAATAAATTACAGACTTTTTTGGATTGATCTGAGAAGAAAACTTGGAGCTTTAAACCTGTTTATTAAAAAAATTGAAAAATATAAACCAAGCATTGAATTCAAGAAAACTGAAAAGAAGGAAAATATGAACCTAAAGAAACAGAAAAAAATAAGAGATGAATAAAGATAAATACAAATAAATGAAACAAAAACCAGAAAGGCAGACCTGAACAACTGCAACAAAAGCTGCTCCCTTTTAAAGATGAATACAACAAATGATTCTAGTGATATTTCAATACTTTCAATGATCTTAGAGAAAGTCTTTAATTTTATTTATCAAACTAGTGTAGTTTATACAAAACATGACAATGACAAGACAAAATAAAACCTGAAAACCAATCTCACTTATTCATTCATTCAGTAAACATTTACTGAGTGTCTATTCTATGCCAAGCATTGTACCAGGCATGAAGGATAAATAAAAATAAGTAAATAAAAATAGAAATCCCCACCCACCTCTATGGATATTAGATTTTAAAAATAAGCAAACCAAATACATGATGAAGTAGAGTTTAAATGGAGAATATGAAATGTCTATGTTGGGAAATTTAATAAAATATATCATTATAATAATAGGCTAAAAAACAAAAATCAAATGACTATCACTATAAATGACTCAAGTTATTTGATAATGTTCAATATCCACTTTTATTTAAAATACTCCTAGCAAATTAGAAACTGTACATAGTACATTTATTTAACATTATTCTGTAAGAATTACCCAACGCAACCAGATAAGAATACGATATTATATATAAATAATGGCAAAGATTTAGAATTACAATTAACCACTAATGATAAAATAATCGATATGAAAAAAACTCAGCCTACCAACTAAATTAATAAAGCAGTTCAGAAAGATGGACTTTTAAAAATATATATACAATAAAAATGAAAACAAGGAGAGCCTCATATAAATAGAAAGATAACATAAAGTATAACAGAAAGAAGAGAGGGGGATGCTGTGGTTCAAGCCTGTAATCCCAGCACTTTGGGAGGCCTAGGTAGGGGGATCGCCTGAGATTAGGAATTCAAGACCAGCCTAGGGGCAGTTTAGGGAGACAAGGCTGTACAAAAGAAAAAAGAAGGAAGGGAGCACTCATCCCAGCTGATTCCAGCACTTTGGAAGGCCAAGGCAGGCAGATCCCTTGAGCCTCAGAGTTCGTGATCAGCTGGGGCAATATGGTGAAACTACAACTTAACAAAAACTAGCTGGGCTTGGTGGTGCATGCCTGTGGTCCCAGTTACTCTGGAGGCCAAGATGGGAGAACTGATTGAGCCCGGAAGGCAGAGGTCAAAGTGAGACGAGATCACACCACTGCGCTCCAGTCTGGGTGAAAAAGTTAGAACCTGTCTCAAAAAAAAAAAAAAAAAAAAAAAAAAGACAGAGAGAAAGAAAAAAAAAATAGTTCACAATAGCAACCCAGAATATATAGACCTGGACAGACCTGGAATACATAAAACAGAAGATGTATTATTAGAATCAGTGGGAGTAGGATTGGTTCTTCTGCAGGATAGGTAATTCATATGGAAAAAATCAAATTAGATACCTACCCCAAGTCACACATAAAACAAAACCAGGTGGATTAAAGACTTACACATAAAAGCAAACAAACATAACATTTTAAAAAGTTAAAGAACACTATATATTATTGAACAATAATGTATATTTAGTAAAAATATAAAAATATCCATTCATATGAACACTATGAACACACTGATTTCAGGATAATGGTTACCTCTGGAGAGGGAGGCAAGGGGAAGGAATGGAGATTGGCTTTAGCTTTGTCAGTAATATATCTTTAAAAAAATGGGAGAGAAAACAGAACCAATGCGATGTCATTTAATTAAAAGTTACCAATGTCATTATTTTCTGTACTTTTTAATATGTTCAAAATATTTCATAAGGAAAAGTAAAATTAGAAAAATGTACACATCTTTAATCCATCTGATCTTTATTTGGGCTGATGCTAAATTGTGAGATTAGTGTACTCATTTTATCCCAAATTTCACAACTCTATTGAACAATTCATCCTTTCTCTATTTTAATTTGAAATGCCACTTAAAACAAACTGTAACTTCCTCTATACCCAGATCTATTTATATCTTTTTAATTCTTTTTTTATCTGTCTACTGTGGTCTCAATACCCCTTATAATACATTTTTAAATGGATAGATGTCAAAGCCTGCATAACTCCTCCTTCTACTCACACCCTTGATCACCTCCCGAATCAACATTAGCCTCATACCTCCTGCATGTTTTTTGCTCTTTATGGCATTCAGAGTAAATGTTAGAAGATCTTCAGTGATTCCTGATAAAGCTTGTTTCATTCTTTGCTGTACCCCAACAGCCTCCGTAGAGTGTGACCTGCAGTAATCACTGAATAAGAATCTGTTCTTCTGCTTTTCTTTTAATCAACAAAACAAAACATCTGAAATCCTAGGATTACATTTACAGACTAATGTGGAAGAAATTTGAATTTTATTGTGTTAGTCTTACCAGTCTATTTGTTTAAATGTCTCTCAGAAAAGTTTTATAGTTTTCTTCAGAAAAATTGTTTATAAGTGCCTGTTACGTTAATCCTTGTTATTCTATAGGTTTTGTTATTATTACTGGTAAGCTTTTTCTTTTTATTAATTGATTATTGATAGGGGAGTTACTATTTTACAAAGTGATTTTTAGTCTAGTATATTTGCAGACGTTTTCTATTAATTCTATATAGGCAATAGTAACATGCAAATAACAGTTCTGTCTTGCTAGTCAATCTTCTATTTCTTTTATTTCTCTTTTTCTTACTGCACTGGTAGAACTTCTAGTATAATGTTGAAAAGTTTGCATGACAACAGGTAACCTTTTCTTTCACACTTTAAAGTGGCATGCTTGCTATTCTTAAAATGTTTTTTTCCTTATTTTTTGTAAATACCTTTTTATCATATTAAGAAATTGTCCTCCTATTCCTAATGTGCTAAGAGTTTTTCTTATAATTATTGTTCAATTTTATTGAATGCTTTTAATGTACCTATTGGGATGACCATATGGTTTTTCTCCTTTAATTTGTTCAATGTTATAGATTACACTGATAGATTTTAAAAAAGAAAAACATTGAACCATTTTTGAATTCCTCAAATAAAGCCCACGTGGTCAGGAGATACCAACACAAACAACTCACTTTGATTTATCAATATTTTATTTAGTGTTTCTGCATTGAAGTTTTCATGTGAGACTGTCCTATAATTTTTCTTTCTTGTATTATCTTTGCCTGATTTAGATATTAAAATCAAAAGAGAAGATTTCCCTCTTTTCTTGAAACACTTCTCTCCCTCTCCACACTAACCTAAGTCACCATTTGGATTATCCTCTTAATCTTCCCTTTCTTTTCAAATTTATTTAAGCATTTATTTTTTCTCTTTCCTGAACTTGTTCTTTCTCCCCAGCCTGCCACCTCACATACTCCCTAGAATGTAAACTCCACAAAAGTAAGCAGCTTGTCTATCTCCAGAAATGAAGTCTGTGTTAAGCATATAGCAGAGTCTCAAAAATACTTGTTGAACAAATAAAAGAAATGAAATCCTACTTTTCATCTATCAAATTAGCAATACAAAAACTTGTAACATCCATATTGCAAAATGTACATATATATGCATATATTAATATAATGTTTTGAAAGAGTAAATTGAAGGTAACACCTAAAAGTCTTTAAAATGTGTTATCTTTTGATGAAGCAAGTGCATTTCTAGCAATTTATTTTTCTGAAGTAATTCAATAATGTGAAAAGGGATAAAAAATATTTTTTATTAAAGCATTGTTTATGACAATAAAACTAAATAACCTAACTGTTCAATAATCTGTGATTTTTCATCAAATTATGATACATCCATAGAACAGAATAGTATGTCCTTCTAAAATTGCCATAGAAACATGTTTAGAATACATTATGAATTTTAAAAAGATAGTCCTAATATAATATGTAGTATCATCCTACTTTGGCTAAAGAGTTCATTTCTATGAATTGAACAAAGCCTGGAAGAATATACACAAAAATGTTGCTGTTGTTTTCATCAGGTACTGGAATTTAAAAAATTTTTCTTTTCTTCTCCTTGTGTTTTTCCTCCTTTACACCATGAAACATTATGTTTTAGGTAGCAAAACATAAATTTAAAAAGAAAAGTATGTGAACACCATGCTGTTACCAATTTAATGAGAAATCTCGGGCATTGGGAAGTAATTATCGAATATGTGTGTTTGCATGTGCGTGTGTGTACATGCACACATATATGTAAATGACGGTCTGTTGATGGCTGCCCAGTGTCTGAACACATTTTTTATTTTGAGAAATCTCAAAAAGTCTGGGATAGTCCCTTTCCTAGTTATTTGGTTATTGATCATCAGTCACGTTATCTTTGTTAACCAAACTAATGCTCCTACCCAGGACTTTGAATTTTGTGAGAGTGAGGCAGAGGTGTAGAAAACCATCAGAGATTACTCATGGAAGTTGCGGTGACACTGAAACAGCACACTTCAACGAGTGTCCAAAGGCAGCAGAACCCAGTGGCATGTTAAAGATTGTCCAGTGGAAACTGTATCAGCAGCAGATTTCAAAGCAGAATTTTCCTATGGTATGGCACTGGTAGGGCTTTACCTTTCCTCATTTCTACTAGTTTCTTAAGTCTAGTCCTCCAGCACCCCTAAAGATTCTGTGGGCTCTATGGTATTACCAAATATTCCTTTTCTGCTTTAGACAAAGCTGGCTTCTGTTGTTTAAAACTAAGAATTCTGATTGGTACGATGCCTAGCAACTATCATGAATCATAGTCTTCCATTTCAGAAACTGCCACTATTTTTCTAGGTAGTTCAAAAGCATACTAGAAAGAGAATGCGGTGAAGCCAGACTGATCAGGTTTGAATACCAGCTACTATAATTACTAGTTGTGTGTGACCTTACACAACAGACCTAGCCTCTCTCAGTCTTAATTTCTTCATCTGTAAATTATTATTATTATTATTATTTCTTCTTCTTCTCCTTCTTTAGTAGAGACAAGGTCTCACGATGCTGCTCAGGCTGGTCTCAAACTCCTGGACTTAAGCGATCGTACCACATAGGCCTCCCAAAGTGATGGGATTACAGGTATGAGCCATCCTACTGAGCCTGTAAACTATTTTTGATCATCCAACAACGTTAACATTTTGCGTCTTTCGTATTTATCTCAAATTCTTAAATTTATTCTGGTTTTTCAGGTTCCACATCTACATGTGCACTCTGAAATGATGTATATATCTCCATTATCTTGAACACTACTTGTCAATACTATCAACTCTTTCTATCTCACTAGGTTATAAACTAAATGCATAAACTATAAACTCTTACAAATAAATGCAAATGTCTGCTTTCTTCAATACATAGGTTGCTGGAGTACTGCTAGAGACATTAGAAGTAACCCATAAAAAGCTAAGATGGGCCGGGCGCGGTGGCTCAAGCCTGTAATCCCAGCACTTTGGGAGGCCGAGACGGGCGGATCACGAGGTCAGGAGATCCAGACCATCCTGGCTAACACGGTGAAACCCCGTCTCTACTAAAAAATACAAAAAGCTAGCCGGGCGAGGTGGCGGGCGCCTGTAGTCCCAGCTACTCGGGAGGCTGAGGCAGGAGAATGGCGTAAACCCGGGAGGCGGAGCTTGCAGTGAGCTGAGATCCGGCCACTGCACTCCAGCCTGGGCGACAGAGCAAGACTCCGTCTCAAAAAAAAAAAAAAAAAAAAAAAAGCCAAGATGGCTTTTGGCCAGACTCATAAAACTATGTTCAGATTAAAAACAAATAAAACAGGAGCCTATATGTAAAAATCATTGAAAAATGAAAAACAACTTAAATCATTAATGAACTCTCATGAAGATACACTAATGTACGATTCCATTGCTAATGCATAGTAAAAGATAATTAGATTCTTTTGTCTTCTCCCTTAATTGTGCAGCAGGGCAGCTGTCCCGGAATCTTATTTCACACCCTGAAATATTCCTCAAACTCTATCCTCCACCCAATATGACTTTTTCCTTCAATACATCCACTTTTCCGGTCTTTCAAGATTGATTATATTCTCCCTCAAACTTACTTATGTAAGTGATTCCAGCGTTATTGGCTTCTTTCAAGTTTCCTCCCTTCCCAGTACATAAAACAGCACCAAAAATTGGCCCTTAATTTGAGCAGGAAACAGGGAAAGACTTATAAACTTTTAAGTATCAATAATCTTTTATCTTCTCCTATGGCTTACAAGAAGTTTCCTCCTCTCTTCATCTCCCTCTCTGTCTCTGCCTCCCAATGCACATATCACAACTGTGTACATTTGTGCCACAATATATTTTGATCTAAAAACTCCACTGTGTCTTTAAAAATGCTCAGCAATCCTACATTTCCCTGATTAGTCCTTTTCTCTATTTCTCAGCCCAGGTATTTCTTCTGAGCTCAGTTCACAAGTTCCACAGCCTTCTGGATATCTTCATATGAGCAGCCTATGAAATTTATGGAGAATACGAAATTTATGGAGAATACAAAACTCATCAACTTTTCCCCTAAATTGTCTCTTTCTTGCATTCTCCACCCAAATATCAACTTTTCACCTAGTCAGTCAAACAAGGAGTGATTCCTGACCTTTCCCTTTGAATCACACTCAGTGTTTATGAACCAGGAATTCGATTGTTGAATTTGCTAAGTATCTCTTGATATTCATTGCAATTAGCTTAGGTCAGACTAGCATCCATGCTTTCCTCTATTTGGTCTTCCCACCTCCAGATCAGTCTCACCTAAGTCTATTGTTTTTACTATAGTCAAAGCAATCTATCTAAAATGCCAATGGCATTCTGTTACTTAACTATATGGGTTCTCCAGTCTGACTGCTGAGTTTTCAATCAGGCTTAATGACCAACTAGGAGGAAGAGACAGTGTATGCCATAGCTGTTAAGCACATAGACACTACAGTCTGTCTGCCTTGGTTCAAATCCAGCATTGTCTTTTCATATACGACCTTGGACAAATCACTTAACCCCACAGGGCTCAAGTTTTTCCCCTTCTTTCAATTTATTTACTTCCATAGGGCTCAGTTTTTTTTTTTATAAAACTGAAATGACAAAAGCATCTGTATTATAGGGTGGCTGTGAGGGTTACATGAATGAACATAAAGCTCTTGTAGAGTGACGGTCATATAAACGTATGCTATTATTATATGGCCTTACATAGAATGTATAACCTTTCTGGACTTCAGTCTCTTCCTCTTCTACAAATAGGAATAATATGTATGACATACATTTTTTTTGACCTTAGATGATAAAAGAGATTAATGTTATATGTCATCCTCTGGTAAACATTCCTTGATCTCCCATTTCCCCAGTGCAGGAATAAATGTATAGGCACACCTTGTTTTTTTTTGCTCTTCACAGCGATTGTGTTTTTTACAAATGGAAGGTTTGCAACAACCCTGCATTCAGCAAGTCTATGGGTGCCATTTTTTCCCACAGCATGTGCCCACTTCATGTGTCTGTGTCGCATTTTGGTAATTCTTGCAATAGTTCAAACTTTTTCATTATTATTACATCTAACATAGTGATCTGTGATCAATGACCTTGTATGTTTCTACTGTAACTGTTTTGGGGTGCCATAACACATATCCATATAAAAAGGCAAATTCAGTCGATAAATGTGTGTGTTCTGACTACCCCAGAATCCAGCTGTTTCCCCATCTCTCTCCCTCTCCCCTAAGACACAACAATATTCAAACTAGGCCAAGTAATAACCTTTCAATGGCCTTTAAGTGTTCAGGTGAAAGGAAGAATCACATATCTCAATTCAAATCAAAAGCTAGAAATAATTAAGCTTAGTAAGGAAGACATGTCAGGCTGACAGCTAGGCTTCTTGTGCTGAACAGGTAGCCAGGTTGTGATTGTAAAGGAAAGTTATTGAAGCAAATTAAAAGTGCTACTTCAGTTAATACACAAATAAGAAAGCGAAACAGCCTTTTTGCTGCGAAATAGCCTTTTCGCTGATAAAAAGTTTTAGTGGTTTGGGGAGAAGATCAAACCAGTCACATTTCCTTAAACCAAAGTCTAATCCAGAGCAAGGCCCTAACTCTCTTCAATTCTCTGAAGGCTGAGAGAGGTGAGGAAGCTGCAGAAGAAAAGTATGACCCTAGAAAAGCAAGGTGGTTCCTGAGATTTAAGGAAAGAAGCCATCTCCACAACATAAAGGTGTGAAGTGAAGCAGTAAGTTCTGATGGAGAAGCTGCAGCAAGTTATCTAGAAGCTCTAGCTAAGATCATTGATGAACAAACAACATATTTTCAGTGTAGATGAAACAGCCATCTATCTATTAGAAGATGCCATCTAGGACTTTCACAGCTAGAGGAGAAGTCAATGTTCAACTTCAAAGCTTCAAAGGACCCATTGATTCTCTTGCTGCAGGCTAATGCAGTTGGTGATTTTAGGTTGAAGCCAATGGTCACTAACCATTCCAAAAAGCGTAGGGTCCTTAAAAATTATGCTAAATCTACTCTGCCTGTGCTCTATAAGTGGAATAACAAAACCTAGAGGATAGCACATCTGTTTGCAGCATGATTTGCTGACTATTTTAAGCTCACTGTTTTTTTTTTTTTTGAGACAGAGTCTCGCTCTGTCGCCCAGGCTGGAGTGCAGTGGCCGGATCTCAGCTCACTGCAAGCTCCGCCTCCCGGGTTTAAGCCATTCTCCTGCCTCAGCCTCCCGAGTAGCTGGGACTACAGGCGCCCGCCACCTCGTCCGGCTAGTTTTTTTTTGTATTTTTTAGTAGAGACGAGGTTTCACCGTGTTAGTCAGGAGGGTCTCGATCTCCTGACCTCGTGATCCGCCCGTCTCGGCCTCCCAAAGTGCTGGGATTACAGGCTTGAG
Organism: Trachypithecus francoisi; assembly: GCF_009764315.1. NCBI lineage: Eukaryota > Metazoa > Chordata > Mammalia > Primates > Cercopithecidae > Trachypithecus > Trachypithecus francoisi. The sequence continues at coordinate 94,807,743 of NW_022681458.1, forward strand.
CCACTGTGCCCGGCCTTAAGCTCACTGTTGAGAGACCTATTGCTGAGGAAAAAATACTCCTTTCAAAATATTACTGCTCATTAACAGTGCACCTAGTCATCCAAGAGCTGTGATGGAGATGTACAAAGAGATTAATGTTGTTTTCATGCTTGCCAACACAATATCCATTCTGTAGCCCATGGATCAAGTCTTTCAACTTGAAAATGCATCAACTTTAACGTCCTTTTAATTAAGAAATACATTTTGTAAGGCTACACCTGCCATACAGTGTTTCCTTGATGCATCTGGGCAAAGTAGATAGAAAACCTTTTGGAAAGGATTTACCATTCTAGATGCCATTAGGAATATTCATTATCTCTGACCTGGGTAGAGCAGCATCTGCTTGGTGGTGCCTATCTCATATCAGCCACAGATACAGCAATCCCTTGTTTATCCCTTGGCCTTTGGTCTGTATCCATGCCTGGTTCATGTGTGGAAAATATGGGGACAGGAGAGAGGAATATTCTTGATTCATGGGAAGAGGTCAGAATATCAACATTAACAAGAATTTGGAAGGAGTGAATTCCAACCCTCATGGATGACTTTGATGGGTTCAAAACTTCAGTGGAGGAAGTATCACAGATGTTGTGGAAAGAGCAAGAGATCTCTAATTAGAAGTGGAGCCTGCAGATGTTACTGAATTGCTACAATGTCATGATAAAACTTGAACAGATGAGCAGCTGCTTCTTATGGCTTAGAAAGTAAGTGGCTTCTGGAGGAGGAATCTACTCTTGGTGAAGATGCTGTGAACACTGTTGAAATGATAACAAAAGATTTAGAATATTACAGAAACTTAGTAGATAAAAGAGCAGCAAGGTTTGAGAGAATTGATTCCAGTTTTGAAAGTAGTTCTACTGTGGGCCAAATTCTACCAAATAGCATCATATGCTAAAGAAATCTTACATGAAAGGAAGAGTCGACCAATGTGGCAAACTTCATTGTCTTATTTTAAAGAATTGCCACAGACAACCCAACATTCAGCAACTATTACCCTGACCAGTCAGCAGATGTCGACACTGAGGCTAAACCCTTCACTAGCAAAAAGATTATTACTTGCTGAAGGCTTAGGTGATCAGTAGCTTTTTTGTTGTTGTTGTTAGCAATAAACTATTTTTAAATCAAGGTATTTACATAACTGTGAGGGAAATGGCTGTGCTTCAGTCAGGAGTAGGCTGAGGTGGCCTTCTGGTGCAGCATAACTCAGTGAGTTGGAGGTGCAGGTACACAACACAACACGTGAGGAGCATTAGATGATGACCTATGTGAGCTCATGCTTGGCTCAGAGCCACTATTGTCTGTAAAAGGTATAATTACCCTGCTAACACTGCACATATGGTTCACTTGCACCAGAGAGAAAGTAAAGCCATGTCGAAACTGTCTACAATTCCTTGAGTGTTTTTCCAGCCACCCGCCACTCACCCACCAACTCCCCTTGGACATCAGTTAGAACTGACAATTGGCATAAAATATACGATCCTGAGGTGAGTGAGCCCACTGATTCCACTGATTCCGGGTCGGCCATGTGTCCACAACATGGGTTGTGATACCCGGTGGCAGCTGTGCTGCTTGGATGGGCTCCGATGGAAACATGGGCAGAGGTAGATGGGTCCCGAGTGAGCATGGAGAAGATGCTGAAGCAGCTGGAAGCACAGAGCACTGAGAATGAACGAGTCTTTGCTTGCAGAGTTAGATGGGCATTTTGACTGCACTATGAGAACTACACATCCAGTCCCTGAGGCAGCGGTTGGCACAAGGGCAAGGTGACCACACCCTGACTGAGTGGCTATGCATAGCCATATGGACTGTGTGGAATGACACTGGTGAAATACCTGAAACTGTGAGTAAATGGCAGTCATATGCTGACTTGGTGCAAGTCATCCAGGAGATGGGTATGCAGCAGGCTATGTCTGACCTGAATACCCCGAGGCCAGATGATGAACATTTCACCTCCCACATGAGGAGTCTCGTGTTGGGTTCTGCACTCAAGTGCCTTTGGCTCCCTAGCTGCTGTCCCCACCCTGTATACAAGGTGACACAGACATGAAGTGACCACTGCTATGGCGGCTCTTGGGGAAGCAGAAGGCTACTGGCAGGACCAATGGGTCTGCACCTTAAAGAAGGGGAAAATGCCCTGCCCAAATGGGGGTCCCCATAAGAGAAAAGGGGGCCTCAACAAGTGACACGCTCATGGATGTGGGTAGATTTTATTTTGGCTGGGGTTGACCAAGAGAAAATCAGTAAGCCGCACAATGAAGTACTCTTAGCTTTGTGGAGACAGTTGTCTTCGGAGCAGCAATTCCAGAAAATGCCCAAGGGGGAGAAAGACACTGCTGCGCCACCCGGCCCCACTCGGGTGCTTTAGCTCAAAGACTACTTGCTGCAGCCAGGTAGAAATGTAGAGCTGTTTCTACTTGATTAGGGAACTGGCCGAGATGCCCAGTTTGGGGGGACACTCGATGATCAGAGGCCACATGCGGAATTAGCGATCCACTAGTCCCCCACCAACGTACAGTGGGTGCGGGTGCTGGCACTGGTGGATACTGGTGTAGATTGCAGCCTTCTTTATCGGAACCTGAATAAGTATCTGGGCAAACCTGCTTACCTAGATGGTTATGAAAGCCAGTCAGTGAACGTGAAACCTGTATCTCTGTATCTTGGCATCAGTTGTTTGGCTCCCCGTTTATATACTGTGTGTGTTTCTCCCATACCTGAATACATTCTGGGGGTGGACATTTTACATGGCCTGGCATTACAAACCACAGCCAGTGAATTCAAACTCCAAGTGCATGTGGTGAAGCTGGTGCTGCACAGACATATGCATCACCAGCCTCAGGTTCTGCCACAACCCCGATGGGTTACTTCCACCCACCAACACTGTTTGCCCGGTGGACATACATAGATAACTGAGACAAAAAGTTGGAAGAGGTGCAGATAGTGCATGGCACCCATAGCCCCTACAGTTCTCCAGTGTGGCCAGTTAGAAAGCCTGATAGAAACTGGCAGATGATGGTGGACTATTGGGAACTGAAAAAAGTAACACCCCCTTTGCATGAAGCTGTATCGTCAATCATGGATTTGATGGACCATTTGATGATGGAAGTGGGACAGTATCACTACATAGTGGACTTAGACAATGCATTTTTCTCCATCGACATCGCTCCAAAGAGCCAAGAACAGTTTGCCTTCACATGGGACAGGCGACAATGAACTTTCACAATATTGCTGCAGGGCTGTGTGCATAGCCCCACCATATGTCATGGTCTAGTTGACATGGATTTAGCTGCCTGGCCAATGCCAGAAGGGGTCCACCTATTCCATTATATTGATGATATGTTAACCTCTGATTCTCTTGCAGATTTAGAAGTGGTGGCACCCCTCTTGTGGCAACATTTGGCAGCATGCAGTTGGGCCATCAACAAATCTAAGGTCCAAGGGCCTGGTTCATTTGTCAAATTCTTGGGAGTTATCTGGTCGGGTAAGACAAAGGCCATCCCAGAGGCTATCGTTGATAAGATTCAGGCATATCTCCAGCCAACCACAATGAAGCAGCTGCAAATTTTTGTGGGCCTCCTGGGACACTGGTGGGCATTTGTGCCCCATTTAGCTCAAATGATAAAACTGTTCCATCATTTATCAAAGAAGGGAGCTACCTGGGATTGGAATGATGCAGCTGAGACTGCCTTCCTGGCAGCCAAGTGGGCTATTCAGCAGGCATAAGCCCTATGGGTAGTGGACCAGGGGCATCTATTTGAGCTGGATGTGCATGTGACCACAGATGAACACAGATGGTTTTGTTTGGGGCCTGTGGCAGTGCACAGAGCGCTTGAGGACACCATGGGCTTTTGGTCCCAACTACGGAAGGGAGCTGAGCTCTGGTATTCCCTGAGAGAGAAACAGCTAGCAGCTATATATGCCACCCTTCAGGCTTGTGAGAGTATGACAGGACAGGGTGCAGTCGTCGTGTGGATGACTTAGCCGATAGCAGGATGGGTGTGTTCATGGGTAACGACTCCCTGGACTGGGATCGCACAGACATCCACTTTGGCAAAGTAGAGTGACTACTTGGAGCAGTGGAATGCACTGAGTACAAGATCCTTAGCAGCAGAGCTGCAAGGGGTCTTGGGACCTATAGTCCTAACACAAGATAAGGTCATGGGGCCTAAGGCACCCCTAGACCCTGAGCCTTCAGCGTTTAAGGGAGGGTTTCCCCCCATTCTCGATAGGCCATGGGACACAGATGGGTCTAGTTGAGGTGCTATAACTGCTTGGACCGCTGTTGCAGTCCAACCTAGTACTGATACCATATGGTTTGAAACCAGGCGTGGACAAAGTAGCCAATGGGCTGAACTTAGAGCAGTGTGGATGGTGATCATCAAGGAGGTGACACTGATGGTAATCTGTACCAATAGCTGAGTGGTCTACTGAGGCTTAACTTTGTGGTTAACTACCTGGAAAATACAGAAGTTGCTAGTCAGCCACTAACCCATATGGGGTCAAGCCATGTGGCAAGACCTCTGGGAAATGGGTTATCAGAAACAGGTAACTGTTTACTATGTGTCAGGCCATATGCCTTTGGCCACCCCTGGCAATGATGAGGCAGATGCCTTGGCCAAGGTCCAATGGTTAGAGTTGGCACCTACATGAGATGTGGCCTTGTGGCTATGCTGGAAACTGGGACATGCAGGGGGTAAACTGATACAACAGGTCAATAAGCGTTGGGGTCTGTCCCTGCCCATGCAAGACATTTGGGAGGCTTTTCAGAAATGCCCGGCATATGCTCAGGCATGCCCTAAACAGACAGAGGCACCTGTCCAATGTTATGCAACAAGTAACGACAGGGCGAGTGCCCTTGACCAGGCAGAGAGCAGACTACATCGGGCCGCTGCCAAAGTCACAAGGGTATATGCATGTGCTAACAGATGTGGACACAGTCACAGGCCTGTTGTTCACCTACCCTTGCGGGGTGGCTGACCAACAGAACACCATCCAGGCCTTGAAACACTTATGTCCCCTGTATGGTTGCCCTCTGGCCGTTGAGACTGATAGGAGAACACGTTTCACTGGACGACACTTACAACACTGGGCACAACAAAGGGACATAAAGTGGAGATTCTGTGTGCCATACAACCCGCAAGCTGCAGGTATGATTGAACAATATAATGGGCTCTTGAAGAAGGGGTTATACTTGCATGTCACACTCCTGTCTTTGTAGGGCTAGAGTTCCAGGCTGGACCTGGTGCTCTAATCCTCGAATGAACGGCCACGGAAAGGTAGCCCGGCCCTGGTGGAGGCTTTGTTACAACAGGCTGCCACCCCCATTCAGTTGCAGATACACACTAAGGATGACTTCTTCCAACCAGGTATGACGATGAATGGTAACCTGTTGTTGCCTGACCCAGTGCACCTGAAGGCAGGGGAATAGAAAACCTGGCTGTGGCCATTGACCCTCCAATCCCCCCATTGCCAGTGGTTGGCCATTGTAGCTCCCTGGGTGGAGGGCCTACAATATGACTTGCATGTTATTCCTTGGGTGTTCAATACATGCCCCTGTGGTTGACTGCTCATAGGGGAATGGCCAGGAAAAGAACCCTCCTCTGGGGGACACATGTACTGTCTGTGTGGCCTATTAAGAGCTCCCCTGTGACTCTGACACAGATACAAGAACCAAAGGAACCATGGGGAGCTGAGGAGGTGTGGTACCATTGCCCAGGGCAGAAGCCCTTGGCAGCTGCATTGTTATCTAGGGATGAAAAGTTAGCCTCTGTGTTGCCTGAGGGACATGATCTACCTTTGTTAGTACCTGTGCCTACTCTGTCATTTTGACCACAGGTTAACAGGCTCCAACTGCATTGTGGACTGGGCCCACACCTATGCTGAGATGACCAATGTTTCCAACTGTTGGTTCTGTACCCCCCTTCTGGCAGCAGCTGAAGACAGCCAGCCTTGGCACATGCATTCAGCATCTGCAGAGAACTGGACATGGCTGGAGACTTGGGGTTCCATGGCCAATGCCTGGAACACGATGCAGCAAGCTTTGGACAAAGGACACTGCAAGATCCATAGCACGCCTGCCCCTTGGCTGGCCCATAGTGTTTATGATGGGTGGAGCTGGCTAGTGGGGGAACATGTAGTACCCCCAGCCCAAGCACCACGGTGCAGAGAGCTACATTGGGGTAACAGCACTGTGTGGGATGGATATCTGTCACAGCCTGTGTAAACATAACACATGTCATCACACTGAACATATGGTGGAACAAGCGGTCCCACCAAGGTTGGTCCCTGATGGATTTTGTGCCCCCCTGGGAGTTTATGGGTCTGTGGAGACACAGGGTGGCCTTACATACCAGTGGACTGAATTGGATGTTGTACCTGGGGGTGACCTTATGTACCTGCCACTGTTCTCCCCATGTTGCCCAGATGCCTGCATAAATGGGAGGTGCTATGCTCTTAGCTTTTGTGAGTGCGACGAGCCCCCTGGTGCTTCTACCCCTTGACAATGACTATCCCTGGAGCAGGTGTCATAACTGTAGAAGTACAAGTTACTGCTCTTGCACAGCACACCACTCAGATTCTGAATTCCACCTGAGTGACACTCCTCCTGTTAATGGATGAGGTTGATTAGATCAGAAAGGTGGTATTGCAAAACCAATTGGCCTTAGACATAGTAACTGCTGCCTAAGGAGGCACCTGTGCCCTTTTAGGAACACAATGTTGTACCTTTATCCCTAACAATCAGCAGAACATAACAGCAGCCCTGCAAGGGGTGTCATGGGAGATTAAGGCGGTCAAGAGCCTTGCTGATGAACACCTGCAGACAGGGTGGACATCATAGGCTCTGGCCTATGCTGGGCCCTAATAGTCATGAGTAGCAGAGCTGGGATCCTAGTAGTGAGCTACTGCTCTCTGTATTGTTGTTGTGAGTTATGGATTCAGGGCTCTGCCCTATGGGTATGTGTCCCTGCCCAGAGGGTGTCCCTGGCCTAGAGGGTGGAAAGTAAGGGAAATGGCTGTGCTTTAGTCAGGAGTAGGCTGCAGTAGACTTCCAGTGCATCATGACTCAGCGGGTTTGGAGCGTAGGCGCACAACCCCGCACATTTATGTAACCATGTCACGTGAGTCACATTAGGTGATCATCCACATGAGCTTGTGCTTGACTTGCAGCCACTATTGTCTGTAAAAGGTATAATTACCCTGCTAATGCTGTACATATGGCTTGCTCGTGCCCAGAGAGAGAGTAAAGCCATGTTGAAACTGTCTACAATTCCTTGAGTGATTTCCAGCTACCCGCCACTCACTCACTGACTCCCCTTGGACCTCAGTTACAACCTGACAATAGCTTTTAAAGATATAATGAGATTGCATACTTAATAGACTACAGTATAGAATAAAGATAACTTTTATATGCATTGGGAAAACAAAACAAATCCTATGGCTCACTTTATTGCAACATTTGCTTCACTGGGGTGGTCTGAAACCGAACCTGCAGTATCTCTGAGGTATGCCTGTATATGCCCCCACTGCAACCAATATGTATTACATATTATAGCATTTGTCATATGTAGTTACAACTGACTGTTTCTCTGTCTCCATCACCATACTTGATGTCCCCGGACTGTAAGAGCTATATATTTCCCCAGCAGTTTTCCTATTGTACATTACAGTGAAATTGTATTGTACAAATAAATGAATAACTACATATAAAGGTCTTTTCTCAATGCCTAGGAAAGAGTAAGGGGTCAATATATTTCAATGCTTTATCAATTTTCTCAGTCTGTGGTGAAGATGATGGTGTTACAATCTCCTAGTAGAGTTCCCTCTACTTTTTATTTTGACCTTCTGCATGAAGTACCAGGCCATTAGATGAGTCTTTTTACGTAGATGAAAGCCAGTTTTTACTGCTGAGTTTCAGAACCCAAACCCTAATAATCTCCTCATAATAGGAGATTAAGTCCCTATTTCCATTTCTGGGCCTTCTTTTAAAAAGTGAACACTAGAGAAAAATGTCCATAACAATAGTTCAAGATACATTCTTCAGACACTACAATGCCATGATGACATGGGTAAACGCGATTCTTCCAATAAGCATGCTCATGGCTAGAGATTTGTTAAATTTAAAATATTTTCCAGACTGGGTGCAGTGGCTCATTATTGCAATCCCAGCACTTTGGGAGGCCGAGGCAGGCAAATTGCTTGAGCTCAGGAGTCTGAAACCAGCCGGACTAACATGATGAGACCCTGTCTCCACAAAAAATACAGAAATTAACTGGGCGTCATGGTGCATGCCTGCATTCCCAGCTACATGGGAGGCTGAGGTAGGAGGATTACCTGAGCCTGGGAGGTTGAGGCTGCAATGAGCCATGATTGCACCATTGCACTCGGGCCTGGGAGACAGAGTGAGACTCTGTCTTGAAAAAAAAACAAAACAAACAAACAAACAAACGAAGTGTTTTTGTTTTTATTTTTCCCCTTAAATATCCACTAACTCGCAGAGGTTTTCCATAAAGATACCTGGTATCTGGTATTTCACACCTATTCATAACTAGAATATGAGTCTGTATCTTTCAGTATTTCTTTTTTTTCCCTTTTGAGACAGGGTCTCACTCTTTTACCCAGGCTGGAGTGCAGTGGCATGATCTGGGTTCACTGCAACCTTAACTTCTCTGGGATCAGGTGATCCTCCCATCTCAGTCTCCCCAGTAGCTGGGACTACAGGTGCACACCACCATGCCTGGCTATTTTTTTTTTTTTTTTGGTATTTTGTAGAGAGGGTGTCTAGCTATGTTCAGGCTGGTGTTGAACTCCTGGGCTCAAGCAATCGGCCCACCTCACCCACCCAAAGTGCTGGGATTACAGACGTGAGTCACCGTGACCAGTGTTTCTTAATAAGGACACTTCAGATATTCTGGACAGCAAAAGTCTTTGTTATATGGAACTATCCCCTGATCCACTGGAAATTTTATATTCCTGGACCCTCTTGATAGCTCTCTCTCTCCAATCACTGTGGCAGCCAACAATGCCTCTACACATTTCTAAACTGTCTCTGGCAGGAGTGAGGTGTGGGAAAACAAAATTTACCATACTTGGCTGAGAATAATTTTGAGTTGGATTATTCACGTAACTTCTAAAATGTACTCATTTATCTAATACAATTATTATTTTGCTGCTGATATCTCACTCATGATAGCAAGGCAGGGAAATTGCAAAGATTACTTCTTCCCCTCTCAAAATGACCTGTCATTTTGAACATACAGCAATCAAATGTTAGAAAAGTCAACAATTGCATTAATTGTTGACCATACGTACATTTGCTAAATGTTATCTTTGAACTGTTTTTACACATACTAAGATTTAAGCTAAATATGCAGACTTTGGAACACCTTAAAATATGAAGGAATGACTCTGAAAAATAACAACTCTTCAAGAATTATGACCAAGAGGTATTTGCAATTGAATAGGAATTATGCAAAATGTATACTTTGAATAAATTTATGTTAGCCATTCTACTTTGGCTTATGAGGTATAAGTTACTGAGAACTTTAGTTTTAATATCATAAATGGGTATTAAATACTTTCAAATGCTTTTTTCTAATTGTAAAACAAAATTATGAAAATGAAGACGAATCATGTTGTATTTTGATGATAAGAATGGTAAGTCACAGGTAAGCCCATAATGCACGGGAATTCTTGCCTTTCTTATTATGACATTTAACCTCACTGCAACCAGAAAAGAATCAGTGAAATAAACAATTCAAATACATCAAGTAACAAGGGCTTCTGAAGTATAGTATTTCTCGAGTCGAATGGAGATGTTAATTAAGTCTTTATTTAGACTGAAAAATCTAAGCTTTTTTGTTATAAAATAACTGCTCTGGCAGACTTCTTGCACTGTTCTGAAGAGGTCAGGCACTCCTGCCTTTCCTCTTTGTACCCTTTTGCCCAACACCCTTTTTTATTTTTAAAGAATATTTATTATGCGTTATTTTAGTACCTATAGCACTATACTAGGCACTCTGAATTGTGTCAGGGTAAAAAACGAAAAAAGTAAAAAAACAAAAAAACAAAAAAACAAAACAAAAAAAAGTTAAAAAACCCTCTATTTAAAAAATAATTTATTTTCCAGAGAGCAAAAGCTTTAAAAAGAACTAGATGAAACAGGCATGCATGCTGCAAGTGATATAGTGGCAACGTAGGGCGGCAGAAAGAACACTAAACTTGAGTTAGAAAACTTGGGATCAGGCTCCTCCGAGTGACATTGGGCAAGGCATTTACATCTACTTCTCTTTTAAGTCCCAGCTTTCTTTTCTGTGAAACAAGAATAATAACATTTCTCTTAGAGTTGTTCTGGGAATTAACAAGCTAGCTCTCTGAAAGCACCACCATAGTGTAATGACTGGCACATAAAACCAGCCACTCATTAAATGTTTCTTGTCCATAAAGCCTGGAAATGAAAAACAAGGTAGGATTACTATCTGGTGAAGTTTTTCATCATGTTAGGTTAACTGGTCAAAATTTCATAATCTCTGTAGAGAAAAAGCCCTGATCTTCAACAGCAGAAAAGCCCTAGTTGTCTTCAATTAAACCTGTTTCTGCCAATCCATTCTCCATTTTCAGTACTATTCTGTGCAGCCCAGCAAAGAAAAAGGTTCAGGGGTACATGTGCAGGTTTGTTACACAGGTAAACTTGTGTCACAGGGGTTTGTTGTACAGATTATTGTCACCCAGTAGTTATTTTTTTCTGATCCTCTCCCTCCTCCCAACCTCCGCCCTCAAGTAGGCCCTAGTTTACGTTGTTACCCTCTTTGTGTCCATGAGTTCTCATCATTTAGTGCCCACTTGCAAGTAAGAACATGTGGTATTTGGTTTTCTGTTCCTGCATTAGTTTGCTAAGGATAATGGCCTCCAGCTCCATCCATGTTCCCACAAAAGACATGATCTTGTTTGAAAAAGTTGTATCTTATGGCTATATATTAATTGTAGTAGCCAAATGAGAACGTATTCTTTATTGTATTAGGAAGATGAGTGGATCTACTCGTGTAGTTATGAGAGGTAGAGCCAAAAACAGAAGACAAGCATAATAAGAAAGGAGCAAAAAAAATTTAAAGAGCTGAGTTTCCAACTGCGGCACTATTTACATTTTACATGATATTTTGCTGTGGAGGGTTATCCTGTGCACTGTCGGATGCGAAGCAGCATCCCTGGCCTGCAGTCAAACCCCACCAGTAATGTCAATTGAGAATGTCTCCAGATATTGTCAAATGTTCCTTTAGGGGGCGAAAATTCCCCTGGATGAGAACCACTGATTTAGATGGTAATAGAAGGCAGGAGGAAAAAGAGTGAGGTAAGTAATAATACTGCCCACAAATTTCACAATTAAAAAGAAGCACAATTTTAAAAGACTTATCAATGCAAAAATGATATATATTTATATAAATCATGTCAGAGGAAAACTATCAGTGTAATTCTCCAGTATATAATACAGCATCTACCTGATACTATACAAGAAGAATGAATGCAATGCAATGACCTGTGTCAAAGGTCAGAAGCTGAGAGAAGGGAAAAATGAATTGTGTGGGAGTAGAGAAAAAGATATGAAAGTGAGTAAGCTCAGGAGTAACTTTTTCAGTATGCCGATTAAAATTTTCCTTTTAATTATTTTATTTATTGTTTTTTCCAAAACAATAACTGAAGAACTCATGGCAGTGGATTTTGCCCCTTTTATGGGTAGGCAGGTGGTCAAACAGGTTGAGATGATCAGAAATAAAGGGTTATTGGAAAGCAAAGTCAGATTAAGACACAAAAAGTCTTTGTCAGCTTCCCAATTTTGTCTTCTTTATATTAACTTGCAATAATTCTTTTTCAATTAGATGTACTGTGAATGTCTTCTCTAATTTGCAACTTGTCTTTTCATTCTTTTTAAGGTGACTCTCGATGAAAAGAATATCACAATTGTAATGCAATACAATTTAACAACATTTTCCTTAATGGCTTTTTCATTTTCTTTCTACTCAAAAGATACTCTCCTAAAATTTGTATAGTTTTGCTTTTCATATTTAAGTCTCTACTCCACTTAGAGCTGATATTTACATACAATATAAAGTAGGGGTCAAATTTCATTTTCCTCTTAATGGATAATCAACGATCCCAGTATCACTTATTGAAAAGTCAACCCTTATCCTAATGCTAGCTCTTTTATATACCAACTTACCACCTATAGATAGATGTTTCTAAGCAGTCTATTTTGTTCCACTGGTCAATCTGTCTATTTTTCACCAGTATCACACTCTACTAATCACTATAGCGCTATATTAAATTTTCATATAAGTCTCCCTACTTTATTCTTCTTCCTCAGGAACGTCATATCATTATCTTTAATCTCATATTTCTTTATTAAACAGACTTATTTTATATTCTCCCTGATAATTTTTAATATATAAAATATTTATGAGTCTTTCTTTAGAACATGGTTTCTGACACTCATTCATGATGCCTTGGTTTATAATTTTTGACAGTAAATTCATATTTTGGGGGAATTTTACCTGTGGAAATTTTTTGGGTCCTGTGTTGAAGGTAGATTCCTTCAACAAAAATTTATGTTTGCTTCTGCCAGCTATGTGGGACTAACTTAAGTTCTTGGCTTTAATTTTTGTTTTTTGTTTTGTTTTGTTTTTTGGTATCACTTATGTAGTGTGAACTTCAGTAGCAAACCCACAATACCAGCTTGATATTCAAATGATCAAAGAGATATTTCATTCCTATGCACAATGTCAAGGTTTAAATTAACCAATTGTCCTTGCAGTGTCATGGGAAATGATAGCTGATTTTAATAGGTACCCTTCCAATAAAGATGTAGATATTTGGACGTCCATACTGAGGGGACCTTAAGAATAGACTCTGCCTTGGATGTGTCCAGGATTTTGATTGTCTCCTGTTCCTCTTTCAATAGGAGGCCATGAAAACAAAATTATAACCCAGAATTTACCAGGTTCAGCAAGTACCCTTAAGGCTTACCTCTCTGAACACTATTTTTTATGTAGAGTTTGTGTTTGTTTGTTTTAGCCTCTTAGTATTTGCTATCTTTCCAGTTCATAGTTGCATATAAACACTATTTTTATATTTCACATTATTGTTAGTTGTTTATCATGAAGTATCAGGGTACCTAAGTTCACCATACTAACAAGACATAAAGCTTAAATTTTATTTTTTTCCCCTCAGCTTTATCCTTTACTTTATTTCTTTTAGAATGTCTTTAATCCTTTTTCTTTCTGGTTTCAAAAAGTAACAAATACTCATTCTGAACAAAATTCAAATGGTATGGAAGTATGAAAGTAAAGAGTTGTAGCCCCCATCCCTCCCTCCACATAACTCCAAGGAAAAGACACTGTTAATTGTTGGCTCTTATATAATATTTATAATTTTATAAATTGTTAGGCTCAGTGGACTTACCACTGTATGCCACCACTCAATATGCTGTACAAGCTTAAATTTAGAATGCCCCTATGTAGCTGTTATGCTCGTTAAAGGAACTCAATATCTGAACTGGCTTTGGGCTACCATTTTCTCTGGCTATGTGCTGAAAACCCGTGGTAACTTTTTTAAAGGATGGCCTGGTTAAAACATTCCTCCTACCATAAAGGTTATTTGACGTGAAAAAAGACTGCCAATGTTTGTTTTAAAGCTTGTGTATTTTATTCAAAAATGGCTCAAATGTAGTTTTTGGTAAACTTTTGGAAACAAGGACAGAGGCTCTTTAAAAACTAAAATTAATTTCTGATAGAGGTAAGTCATAGAGTCTGCAAGAAAATCTGCTGCAAAATTTATTCAAGAAACAAACTGAATAAAAAGTAATATTTATATCAATCATGGTTTCAAGAAATAGTGATAAAGACAGGAAAATAAATAGGCAGAAGACATATTTTTTTCTATATTATAAAAAGCTGACTGTAGAATGAGAGAAAAACTCTAGACAATTAAAAAAAAGCTTTACAAGAAAGGAAATGTAATTATAACTATTCGGTGTTGCAAAGAATAATATTTATATAACATCAATAAGGTAAATATTTGTTTTTGGTTTAACTAACTATATTTCAAGGATGGGATAACAAAGAGGTAGTAGGTGGTAGAAATATGCTAAGTCATCATCCGTGATAATAGACAAATGATCTATAACTTCTTTCTATAACGTCTCATATTGGTAAACCTAGAGCTAGCAGTTAAAAAAGAAACATATTTAGAAACAGGCACCTGAACAGTAGAAAACAATTTTTTTTTTTTTTTAAGATGGAGTCTCACTGTCACCCAGGCTGGAGTGCAGTGGCACGATCTCGGCTCACTGCAGCAACCTGTGCACCCCAGGTTCAAACAATTCTCCTGCCTAAGCCTCCTGAGTAGCTGGGATTATAGGTGCCTGCCATCACGCTAATTTTTGTATTTTTAGTAGAGGTGGGGTTTCACCATCTTGGCCAGGCTGGTCTTGAACTCCTGACCTCATGATCCACCCACCTCAGCCTCCCAAAGTGCTGGGATTACAGGTGTGAGCCACCGTCCCTGGCTAGTAGCAAACAATTAAAAGCAGTTATCTGTAGATGAATTCCAAGGGTTGGGGCACTCAGTACTATTTAACATGTACACATAATACATGAATAAAAATTTTAAAAGGAGAAAAGAGTAAGGTCATAATAGAGAATCTAAGGATGCATATGCATTTTACTTTGTGTTTTAGCACCCAAGAAAGGCAATGTGATGTCATGAGTGCTGGATTCCGATACATACAAATTCCAATTTGAATTCTGGCTCACTAACTGACTAACTTGAAAGTCCTTGAGCAAGTCAGTTAATGTTTTTTAGCGTATATTCCTTTATATAGAATCTGGAAATAATGATTCCTATCATGCAGATTTATTTTGAGGCCAAACTATAATCTATATGTAGCATAGGGCACTTAAAAATGCTCAATTAACAGTAATTTCTATCATTAATCATTATCTCTCTTCTTGCCGAAAATAACTACATGAAACCTCGTGTATCCTACGACTTCATTTTCATTTTGAAATCTGATTCACATACCAATCAGCTGAATGTTATCATCTATACTTTACAGTGAAGCAAAAAAAGATGAACTTGCCCAAATTCTCCTATTAGTAAGAAATTAAATTAGCAACAAAACTGTATACGCTTAGTTTACTTAATGTCTGATGTAAACAAACAGGAAAGCATAGAAAATAAGAAGTGATAGTCTATTCTGCTTAGTACAATGTTTTAACCAGTAAAGTTAGCTATAAGGTGATTAATGGTGGGGGAGATAGAAGAAAATTTCCAAACAGAAAATAACTGTGAATCTAGGTACCAGCCCAAAGCCCAAGGTTTTCTAATACTCAAAAGATAAAAAGAAACTTAATTATTTATACTGAAAGTAATATATATAGACATATATTTTTTGAAACAGGGTTTCAGTCTGTCACCCAGGATGGAATGCAGTGGCACAATCAGAGTTCACTGTAGCCTCAGCATCCAGGGCTCAACTCGTCTTCCCACTGCAGCCTCCTGAATAGCTAGGACCACAGGCACAAGCCGGCACGCACCACCACACTCAGCTAATTTAAAAAAAAAAAATTTTTTTTTTGCCCTGTCTTTATGAAAAATACAAAAAAATAGCTGGGCATGGTGGTGGGTGCCTGCAATCTCAGCTACTCGGGAGGCTGAGGCAGGAGAAACGCTTGAACACGGGAGGTAGAGGTTGCAGTGAGCTGAGATAGTGCCACTGCACTCCAGCCTGGGTGACAGTGCGAGACTCTGTCTCAAAAAATAAAAATAAAATTTTTGTAGAGACAGGGTATCACTATGTTTCCTAGGCTGGTTTTGAATCCTAAGCTCAAGCCATCCTCCTGCCTCAGTCTTCCAAACTGCTAGGATTATAGGCGTGAGCCACAGTGCTCAACTTTAAAGTAAAATATTGCTAACAAGTTAGATTTAATAGTGATCATGTGCCTTCCTTACCTAACTCTGTTATTCATTTGTACCTAGGCCCTCATAATTTTGTAAAGCATGCTCTAAAATTTATCTTTACTTTAAGATGACAAAGGAGAACAATTACTTCCAGGAATGTGGGCTTGAATGTAGTTAACTTTTTACACTTGGTATCTGGCCTGATTATGATTCATGGGTCATAGAAAAAAACCTCACATGTCTCACTCCTATGATAACTACTCCCTACATCTCAAGCACACTGTTTAGGACACCATTAACCATCTGTGAACCAGTTCTGAAGGGCCAAATCTGCAAATCCAGGGCCATTAAAAATGAAACAGAAAATGTAAACTTTCCGAGGGCAGAGACTTTGTCAGCCTTGTTCATTGCTGTGTCATCAGTGTCCACTACAATGCTCGGCAAATAGCACTTAGTAAATATTTGTTGAATGAATATATTTTTGAAAAGTAAATAAAATTCCTAAGTATTTATTTGAGTTTTCAATATACAAAGACAAAATGATACAGTACAAAGTAAAATAATGTTAATTTTAAAGCTCATGACATATTTCCTTAATTTAAAAAAAATCACATAATATAGATTGAATGAAGGGCTACCCATTTGAAATAAAAATTCTGCTTCTTACAGACATGCATAGTCAATGTTATGGTTTAACTACTGTCTCATAATGTGGTACTTTTACTCACTCTTTGTTAGTAAAAATAATAGTAATAATAACTGTAACACTAATTTCTAACCTAAACTCTTATAGCCACCATAAAAATATAAGCTTTATATACATTATCTCATTCACTCTTCATAACAAACTTATAAGATAGGTATTGTCACCACACTTTACAGATGAAGAAACTAGAGTTCGAAGAAATAATCTGCCTATTTTGTTCTACAAAATGGTGAAAGCCAGATAAAATCAGTTTAACTCGAAAATAACCTTGTTTTCCAGCAGAGACAGTTAACACACATACATAGGCTCACATTACATCTAGCATGTTGTCTTATCCCAGGCACTAGAGAATATTTGCCCATTCTTTCAACATTTTTGAACACTTATTATGTTCCAGGCACTATGCTAGGTTCCCTTAAAGATCACTTGTAATTCAGAAATACATATATAAAAATGGCACATACCCAGATTCTTCTATAGAAGCATAGTGCTGAGAAGTACAGTCTGAAAGTTTCTCCCTCTATACTTATCTACGTGTGATATGTGTGCTTTTGTTTGTCCTACTAAACCATATGCTTCTTTGAGGCAGGGTGATATCAGATTCATCTTTTTGGGTCCCCAAAAAAGGTCTAGCCTGGTGCTTTGGTCACAAGAAGCTTTCAATATACACAGCTAAATATAAAAATATACATAAATTGAACTAATTTTCCTTGGGTAAGAAAAAATTCAAATAAAAATGTTATCTTCCAACATTTTGTCAACTATCTCACAACTTTTAAAAAAACCCTCACACAAATGCCAAAACAAGGTAACTTTATTATTTTAAATATTTTACTTTATTGGTAAGGTTGAATACGATTGTTAAATTTTAATGGAAAATATAAAATATATTCTGATAAATAGAATAATCTATGTAAACAGGTTTTGTTTTCATTTCATATATTATAACCTTAGGTAATTTATTTTTAATAATACAGCTTTTCCCTACAATCCACATTAGCACATGTGATCACGTAGGGATAAAAAGATTCCATTTTAAAAAGTATAACAATAATTTTTCTATATTTCTCAGAGCTATTATGATTACAGAAATACATAAACACTTGATTCTGTAAGAATTATATGTAAAAAAAGAAATCACATCCTGACAGGACTGACACTATACTTTGCTTCTTAGTCTAGATAAAAATAAAATCAATTTGAAAGGACAGATTTTAATCTCAGATGTGACTGAGCATTTTTTTTTTTTTTTTTGGTGGAAAAATGATATGTGACAATTCATGCTGTGCATTAGAGATCAGAATCTGGCCCTAAGTTTACATGATTGATGGGTTTCTATTTGAACAGGCATAAATGTGAATGGCAACTGTAATAATGCTTACAGAGAGAGTTAATGCAATCTCAACCAGTTTCCCCTGTTATCTTCACCATAATATTACTTCCACTACAGCAAAATGTTTTTGAAATCCACACATAAAATCCTATGCATTGCTTAAAAATAACACAAAACAATCTATACATACACACATTCAAAACATGATTCTAATAGGCAGGACAGACACTTATGTTAACTACTCATTCGTGGCAAAGACCATTCAATAAGCAGTTTCTGAAATTACGTGTTTAGCAAGGGTACAACTCATTCATTTTTTAGTCATAAGGAAACTCTGACGATAGAATAGCTCGTTATATAGTGATATATTTTTAAATACATTCTTCACTGATCACATACACACATATTTATTTCACTGGGCCTGATTTCTCACTGCAAATTCCGTCTGGCTCTAAAATCACAAACTTCCTTGGACTCATTCTTCTTTGATAGAAAAGAAATACTGCAGTAATATCTTCTGGCGAGCTGACAGTGGGCTGGCTTTAAGTGTACCCAGAAGAGAAAAAGGACATAGCCCAGAATACTGGCATACGATAAGGCCTTACTGTTATTAACCCTTGTTTTTCTATTTTTCCTCAAAATCGCAGGTAATTTTTCTTGATGTAATAATATAGAAATGAATATATATATGTGTGTGTATATATATGTATATATCAGAAATGAAATGAACCACTGGCAGGCATAAATTTACCTTATATATTTAATATAATTAAACCGTACTTCTGGTATCTAGTAGTAAGATCTTAAGCAATTCATCCCATATAGTAATATTTGACCTTCCAACCTTATAGAATAATTATGGTAAGAAAGGGAAGTAGCATTTACAGGTGTCAATTAACTTCTACGTTACGTGTCACAGGCATTATGTATATTTTCACATTTAATATGCTAAAGCAACTCTGAGATACATATGATCATTTCCACTTTACATACAAGAACACCGAAGATCAGAAATTTGAAGTAACACAGTAATAAATAGCAGAACCAGGAATCAAACCTAGGTCAAAGTGACTACACTAATGATGAGATGAAATAATAAAGCAAACAGGTGAATATGAAAGTGAAAAGAACCAGTAATTCCAATTCAAGTAATGGCAAAGTAACTTAAATTACACTAATTCTCCCGTTGATAACAACCATAAACTGTGAAAAAATACTAAAGCCAATAAGCAAAACACAATTGTTTGAAGACATACTACAGAGTGACCAAATGTAGGCAGAAATAGAAAGAGTGAGGATTTGACCCTTGAAAGAAGATAACATCACTGGGCAACATATAATTCTACATTTATATGGCTCTCCTGAGGTACAATGGTGTATGAGCAAGTAGAACTTAAGCAGAAAGCCACAGTCTTACTTGCTTGAGGTATCAGAGGGCAGAATTCAGGGTTGAGAGAATGGCTGAAAATCAAGGGTTGGGGAGGGGGAGTCCAGAAAGGAAGAAAATACAGAGGAGGAGTATATAATATTTATATATCAATTCCCACCTAGGCTGGCACCTAAACTGTACATGCATGGGGAAGACTCCAAAAACCCAATGGAAAGTAACAGTTGGAAAGCAAAAATAAGGATTTCTTCTACTGCCCATTACATGAGACAAAGAGTTTCAAGTTTGAATCCCATCAAATAAAAGCAGATTAGTAACACCTCAGGTTTTCCACAGAAATCCATAAAGGACTACGTTTTAGGAGTAAATATTATATCCCTATACTAAGGAAGTCACCCAAGGATTATGAACAAAACCAAAATAGACTCACTCTCTAACAAAACATCAAACCAAACCTTCACTAGATAAATGTGAGCAGCTACTGATTTAACTGTTAGAATAAAGGTCAATACTCTTCACAAGAAGATAACAGAATCTAGAGTCTCTACAGTGTGTCATCTATATCTAATACACAATAAATAATTTCTTAGAAATGTAATGAAACAGAAAAATACAAACCAAAGTCCACAGAAAAAGCAGCCAATGGAACAGACTCTGAGATGATTCACACATGTACCTTATAGCAGCTATTACCAAGAACATAAAGAAAAAGATCATCATAATAAATGCCCAAATAGCATTTCAGCAGAGAAATAAAACCAATAAAAAAGAACCAAGTATACCTAAAAATGGATAAAATTTTATATTATATATATTTTACCATAACAAATATTTTTCAAAAGCATCACATGCAAATTATGAAACTAAAAAGTTTAGTATCAAAATGAAAAATTCACTGGATAGGCTTAACAGCACATTGGACATGGCAGAGAAACCAGCCAGTGAACTTGAAGAAACAGAGAAATTTCTAAAGAATAGTTCTGTGTAAGTTTTATTACATGAAATATCTGTGACAATTGCCTGAATACTATATGGGACATGACCAAAAAGAAGACGTAATACTAAAAATGTAGTAATGATTAGAAAGAATCTTCACTAGAATGAGCTTTACTAGAATAAGCCATTGAATTAATGTTAACAATTGATAATGAGGTTGGGTGCAGTGGCTCCTGCCTATAATCCCAGCACTTTGGGTGGCTGAAATAGGAGGATTGCTTGAACCCAAGCGTTCGAGACCAGCCTGAGAAACATGGCAAGACCCGTTTCTTTCTTTTTTTTATTTTTATACTTTAAGTTCTAGGGTACATGTGCACAACATGCAGGTTTGTTACACATGTATACATGTGCCATGTTGGTGTGCTGCACCCATTAACTCGTCACTTACATTAGGTGTATCTCCTAATGCTATCCCTCCCTCCTCCTCCCACCCCACAACAGGCCATGTTGTGTGTGTTCCTCACCCTGTGTCCAAGTGTTCTCATTGTTCAGTTCCCACCTACGAATGAGAACATGCGGTGCTTGGTTTTCTGTCCTCGTGATAGTTTGCTCAGAATGATGGTTTCCAGCTTCATCCATTTCCCTATAAAGGACATGAACTCGTCTTTTTTATGGTTGCATAGTATTCCATGGTGTATATGTGCCATGTTTTCTTAATCCAGTCTATCATTGATGGACATTTGGGTTGGTTCCAAGCCTTTGCTATTGTGAATAGTGCCGAAATAACATACGTGTGCATGTGTCTTTATAGAAGCGTGATTTATAATCCTTTTGGTGTATACCCAGTAATGGGATGACTGGGCAAGATCCCGTTTCTACAAAAAATCCAAAAATTAGCTGGGCATGGTAGTGTGCAGCTGTGGTCCTAGCTACTCAGGAAGCTGATATGGGAGGATCACTTGAGCCCAGGAGGTTAAGGCTGCACTGAGCCGCGTTCATTCCACTGCACTCCAGCCTGGGTTACAATGCAAGACCCTATCTCAATATGTGTGTGTGTGTGTGTGTGTAAGTAAATTAAATAAACTTGTTCATTTTGAAATGTCAATAATTTTTCTTAATTTCTTACCCATAATATAACCCATAAGCCTTATCCATAAACATTACCCATAAATGTCAACAATTTTTCTTAATTTCTTACCCATAATAATAAAAGGTGGCCCTGGTTTAAGCAAATATGGAGAAGGAAATCTGACCTAAGTTCATTTACAAAGTATAACTATAAGTATGATTATAAATATAAATGGTATACCATCTCTAAAGTCGTAGGGCATTTCATTTGTTGATGCATGTAGTATGTATCCTGTGGTCTTGAATCTATAAACCTATTGTTTGAACTCTGACATCAAGTAAACAAAGCAAGCAAAATGATAGCTATTGCTTTAAATTTTAACAAATAAAGCTAGAGAGTAGACAGGAAAATGAATGATCGAGCAACTGTCGATGTCTAAGAAATGGTGGTGTCAAATACTACTAAGCAAAACATGTAGATCTAGTCATAGTGAAATATCACAAGTGAAATAACCTCTTTTCAGAGGCTGAACAAAAGAAATTTGGTTTCAAAATTCATTTTTCTTTTCTAATTCTATTCTGTTATATATCTATATCTATATACTCTATATATGTATACTCTATCATATATATATATATATATATATGTAGATAGAGTTATGGGTTGAACTATGTTCCCCCAAAGATATGTTCAAGTCCTAACCTCTAGTACCTATGAATGTGAACTTATTGGGAAATACAGTCTTTATAGATGTAATTAAGATGAGGTCGTACTGAATTAGGGTAGGCCCTAATCCAATCCTTATAAGAAGAGCAGAAGAGAAACAGACACACAGGGAAAATGCCACGTGATGATGAACACAAAGATTGAAGTAATATGTCTACAAGCCATGGAATGCCAAAAATTGCTGGCAACCCCAGAGCCAAGCAAAAGGAACAAATTCTCCCCACCAGCCTTCAAAAAGCAAGGCTCTGCCAACAACTTAGTTTTGGACTTCTAGACTCCAGAACTGTGAGAGAATAAACTTTTGTTATTTTAAGCTACATAATTTATGGTAATTTGTTACAGTAGACCCAGAACACTAATATTAATAGAACGAAATTGTCTGTTTCTTTTTGTTTTTCCAGTGGAAATACTGAATCAGTTTTTCAGACCAAATAAACGTCTGATCAACATATACATAAAAGAGATTTAATCCCAAGAAGATTCCTCAAATCACTCTGTCGTATAAATGGAATATTTCTCCAAATAATAGTGGTTGACTTCAGTTAAAATTTTAGAACAGTCCATGCATATTCTACATTTTTAAACAAAATTTGGAATGTACATAGTTTCTATGAGACTCAGGTTAATAACCGTTGGTATAATTTTTCTAATGTGGTTTCTGGATAAATCACATTTTCATAGTTTTAAACATGAACTTTAAACTGCTTGTTTGGACATTTCAATGTGAACAAAATTTAGCAGCAGTAAAACAGATATAATGATGTAAAACAAGTTTGGCATAAAAAGAATCATTGTTCTTTTTTAAGAATTGAGTTTGCTATGAAGAAATCTGTTTTCAATTATTTTGCAGAGTGGGATAACTATGTCATCTGTTTATTGAATTACATGTTATGCAGTGCTAAGAACCTAAGCTTATTACTTATATTATCTATTCCATTTAATCCCCACATTATATTATTATTAGCACTCAAATTTTAAAGACCTACAAATTGGGGGTGAAAAAAACCAACAATTTGCCCGTGGTCACACAGCTGGTAGAATGCATGGTTGTGGTTAATAAATCAGCCTTAATCAGGTCTGTGGATTTGTGTTCTTGTATGTAGGCATACCTCATTTTATTGTGCTTTGCTTTATTGTGCTTTGCAAATGGAAGTTTTGTGACAGCTCTGCACTGAGCAAGTCCATCAGTGTCATTTTCACACACAGCATGTGCTCACTTCATGACTCTGAGTCACATTTTCATAACTGTCACCATATTTCAAACTTTTTCATTATAATATCTGTTATGGCGATCTGTGATCAGTGATCTTTGATGTTTCCACTGTAATTGTTTTGGGGCATCACGAACTGCCCCAATATAAGAGGGCAAACTTAACTGATCAATGTTGTGTGTTCTGAATACTCCACTGCCTGGCTGTTTCCCTGTCTCTCTCCCTCTCCTTGGGCTCCCAATCCCCCAAAATACAATACTGAAATGAGGCTAAGTAATAACCTATAACTGCCTCTAAGTGTTCACATGAAAAGAAGAGTCACATGTCTCTCAGTTCAAATCAAAGGCTAGAAAGAATGAAGCACAGTAAGGAAGACATGTCAAAAGCCAAGACGAGTTGAAAGCCAAGCCTCTTGCATCCAACAGTTAGCCAAATTATGAATGCAAAGGAAAAGCTCTTGAAGCAAGTTAAAAGTGCTATTCCAGTGAATACACAAATGATAAGAAAGAAAAACAGCCTTGTTGCTGATACAGACAAACTTTTAGTGGTCTGGATAGAAGATCAAACTGACTACAACATTTCTTTAAGCCAAAGCTGAATCCAGAGAAAGGCCCTAACTCTCTTCAGTTCTATGAAGGCTGAGAGAGGTGAGGAAGCTGCAGAAGAAAAGTTTGACACTAGCAGAGCAAGTTGATTCATGAGGTTTAAGGAAAGAAGCTGTCTACACAACATAGAAGTGCAAAGTGAAGCAGCAAGCACTGATGGAGAAGCTGCAGCAAGTTATCTAGAAGCTCTAGCTAAAATCACTGATGAAGGTGGCTATGCTAAATAACAGATTTTCAGTGTAGATAAAAGAGCCTTCAATTGGAAGAAGATGCCACCTGGGATTTTCATAACTAGAGTAAAAGTCAATGTCCCACTTCAAAGCTTCAGAGGAGCCACTGATTCTCTTGTTAGAGACTAATGCAGTTGGTGACTTTAGGTTCAGGCCAATGCTCATTTACCGTTCAAATAATTCAGGGCCGTTAAGAATTATGCTAAATCTACTCTGCCTGTGCTCTATAAATGAAACAACAAAGCCTAGAGGACATGTTTGCAGCATGATTTGCTGACTATTTTAAGCTTGCTATTGAGACCTACTGCTCAGAAAAAAAAAAAAAAAAAAAATACTCCTTTGGAAAAATTACTACTCACTGAGAGTATACCTAGTCATCCAAGAGCTGTGATTAAGATATACAAGGAGATTCACGCTGTTCTCATGCTTGGTAACATAACATTCCTTCTGCAGCCCATGGATCAACTCTTCTAACTTGAAAAGTCCATCGACTTTCAAGTCTACTTAAGAAATGTATTTTGTAAGGCTGTATCTGCCTTACAAATAGTATCTGCCTTACAAATACAGATAGCGAATCCTCTGATAGATCTGAGCAAAGTAAATTGAAAACCAATTTACTTTGTCAAGTCAATTGATGTGGCAATATTCGTTGCTGTCTTATTTCAATATATTGCCACAGCCATCCCAATCTTCAGTCATAATAAAGGGTCTTGCCTGGATGTCGATGGCTGCTGACTGGTCACCATGACTGTGACCAGTTAGCAACCATCGACATCCAGGTAAGACCTTTCACTATCAAAGGAGGCCAGCATGGTGGCTTATGCCTGTAATCCCAGCACTTTGGGAGGCCAAGGCAGGCAGATCGCTTGAGCCCAGGAGTTTAAGACCAGCCTGGGCAACAGGGCAAAACCCTGTCTCTACAAAAAAATATAACAATTAGCCTGGTGTGATAGTGCATGCCTGTATTCCCAGCTATTTGAGAGGCTGAGGTGGGAGAATCACTTGAGTCCAGGAAGTCAAGGCAGCAGTGAGCCATGATTGCACCACTGGACTCCAGCCTGGAAGAGAGAGTGAGACCCTGTCCCCCCCACCCCCAAAAGCACCCTCCCATTTTTAGAAAAGTATTTTAAAATTAAGAAATGTGCATTGTTTTTTAAGGACATAATGCAATTACACACTGAATAGATTATAGTATAGTGCAAAGATAACTTGTATATGCACTGGGAAAAAAATGTGTGGCTTGCTTTATTGTGGTAGTCTGGAACCAAACATGCAATATCTCTGAAGTATTCCTGTAGCATTCTTATAAATCATACCTGCTATGTTCAATTGCCTTTCTAACCTCTAAAACTTTTTACCAGTATAACTTTCCCTAAAAATGTGGAAAATAAATGAAATAGCACCTGGGATTAGAATTATAAATATCTATGGCTTATTAATTACTTGGTCACAAATAGAATGAAATTAATAAAGAACAAAGGGCTTGATTCTTAATAAGTTAAAGCTATATACCATTGATACAATCTGATGGTTAAAGAATAACTGAAGTTCAAAATAAGATGTATGTGGATGTTAGAAAAGGAAACGTAAGAAAAAGAAATTTGATAGTATAGTCAGTCTTCTGTATTCAAAAGTTTAGCATCTAAAATTTCAAACAATCTTGGATCAAAAATACTCAGAAAAAAGACAATAAAAATAACATGACAAAAACAAAAAATAATCAGAGTAAAAAATATAACAGCTATTTACCTAGAATTTAGGTTGTATTCGGTAGTATAAGTAATATAGAGATGATTTAAAGTATAAGGAGGATATGTGTGAGTTATATGCAAAAACTGCACCATTTCATATAAGGGACTTGAACATCCCTGGCTTTTGGTATTCATAGGGAGTTCTGGAGTCAATCCCCTGCAGATACTGAGGGAGAAATGTACACTGCTTATGAGGAAGCATGATTTATAGGAATATTTCTACTAATTAAACAATGGTCAATTTTTAGCAGTTTTAAAAAATACTTAAGTGAATTATACTAAACTAAGAAAATATTTAAATAATATTTAAAATGCAATTCTAGGAAAATAAGTTTTAGAAACAGTTAATGAAAGTGCATAAAGGGTTATAAGAAAGAATTTTCTGCTTCTGAGAGCTGTTATACTAAATTGGCTTGCTGAAGGAAGCAGTGGAATCTATTTCTTTGAAGATCCTTACAAATAGAAGGCATACATTATCAGCAATTCAGAAAGGTTTCGGTGTGTCTCTGTCAGAAAACAGCCAGTGGATATAACCACCTCATGGTTCCATAAACTCTGGTGACTGCATAATAATACTATTGTTATAATTGTGAGGCAAGGGCAACACAGCTGCTTTTTCTTTGGTGATCAGGATTTGCTGTCCAAAAAGTTGCAGAATAAATTGAATGTAATTAGATGAAATTTTCCCCAACAGAAAAGCAAGAATTAATTTTGACTCTAGTTACTGAAAGAAAACTCAGAATCTCTACACTGGGCTTTTTAAACATTTATCATCTTCTTTATTTAGAGAAAGCATTCCTCTTATGTGAAACTTAAAAGCAGACACGTTTTTATGGATGACCTTAGGCTGATGAGTTGAATTAACACTAAATAAAAAATTCTAGGCATATATATAGTTTCTTTGTATAAAATCTCTTGAAAGATTACATTTTAGCGAATTCTACTTAAATTTTTTAAAGTATATTTTTATGTCACTTTATTTTCATCTACTTAAGTCTTTATTTTTCATGAATGAAGAAAAGCCAGATTCCTTATACATTTAAAAATCTATATGGTCAATTTCTTTCCAAGCAAGCTTTTCTTTTAAAGGTAATGTAATTAATTTGAAATTTGAAGGTGGCATTGTGATCCACAATCCTTGCCCAAATGCTCTTTTGGGAGCAATAGGAGCTGTCATAGAATTAACTAAAAGTTCAAGTAAATATTTTGATATGGAATTTTCACAAAACGTAAAACTGTGAGAGTTGTAAAGGGATGGTTTCCCAAGATTTTGGAGCACTTTATATTAGCTGTTAAAGAAAAGGGAGGAAAAATGCTGGGATACCTTTAACTACATAAAATTCACAAATAGTATGAATAACTCTAAAATAAATAGAAAATAATTCTAATTTCCAATTTTATTTAGTACTTACAGTTAAATATGTGTCCAAGATAGATGTGAAAAAGTCCTGTTTTCAAATATAGGTACTTAATTTCAGTTATTTAAATCCTTGTTCTGTATTAAGGATTTAAGATAGTCTTATTCTATCTGTTACTCTGGAGGTAAGGGCAAATGCATCTTAACGTCATTTCTGACATGCAACAGTGTTAAAAGAGAAAAAAGGAAAATAAAGAAATAGCTATGCATACATAAATTCCTACAGTAAATAATACTTTTCATTTTAAACTAAAATCCAGTATTATTCTACTTGTTTCTACATGATTAATAACAGAAAACTCATAGTAGAAATATTTCATTGCTTGCCTCCAAAAAATTGTTGACATCCTCTGTTGCCATCTGCCATGGTGGTCATTCCTCTGTGTTTGATGGAACTAAAGAAGTATTAGGGTTCTACAGATTGATGAAGGGAAACAGTCTGTGCTCTTGTTGATTTCTGGTATTTATTTTCTTGGTCCTGTTAAAAAGGATACCAGGGTAAATTTACCAATTTTGAACACATCCAGTTATTCCATATTCTTTTACATTCACATTTAAGGAAGTTTTGAGATTTTTATGCAGTCTCATTTAAAATCATAGAATTGTAGAATCTAACAGAAAGGGCTTGTTAAATTTAAGACTGAAGATTCAAACAGAGCTATTATCAATCAGGTAATTCAATCCACTTTACAATATAGAAAACCAAATCAAAAGACGTTAAATAAACCATGTTCTAGTCAGTTAGTGGCAGATCGGACATAAGAAAACAGTTCTTTTTACTCCAAGTTTGGGGGCTCTTTCCTCTAGCTGGGGCTCTTTCCCTCTTTGAGAAAAGAGAGGGAGGCTGGTAATAGCACTATAATGACCAAGCTGATTTCTTAGCCCTAATACTTGGGGAAAAATCTAGAACAAAACCCAAAAGGCACGATAGCATAATATTTAGATTATCAATTCATAGCACACCATTCACTCAACAGATACCTAAAAGATATTATTTTGTTAAAATATAACTAGGACATTATTTTATTAAAAAGTATCTATACAGTGTTGGCAACATAGTAAGACTATGTCTCTACCAAAAAAAAAAAAAAAAGAAAAAAAAGTGAGATATAGTGTTGCATGCCTATAGTCCTAGCTACTCGGGAGCCTCAACCAGGACGATCACTTGAGCCCAGGAGGTCGAAGCTGCAATGCACTACAATCACGCCATTGCACTCCAACTAGGTAACAGCGAGATGCTTCCTTGAAAAAAAAAAAAAGTATCTATATGATCACACATCATCAAATTTCTGAGTTTTATCCATTGTCATGATCACTTATCTTTTCCAATCCTCACCACTGCAAACATCTACTACTCTACTATCCACAAAAGTAGAGTGATTTTTAAAAATTATCTATAGACAGAAAATAGAAAAAAAAAAAAAAGAAAGAAAAAAATTATCTATAGAGAAACAGAATGACATTTTTAAAAAGAAAACTGAATTTCAGAGTCCCTTGTTCAAAATTCCCCAAAGACTTTCCATAACATCTAAGGCAAGGACTTGGATCCTGGTTACCTTTCTGAAAGCCTATCTGATGATTCTTCTTCTTGTTTCGTATTCTATAGCCTTAGTGGCTTTCACGTTCTTCAAACATGCTAAGTAAGCACGCTCTTGATTTAAGTCTTTGACCTTTGTCTTCTCTCAGATTGGAATGTCTCTTTAGATAACCACATGTCTGTTCCCACTGACTAAAACCCTCTTTTTCCTTGAAAGTTCCTGGAATGTTTCTGGATCTACTCAAATATCACTTCCCAGAGAGGATTCTCTCACCAGTCTAGCTAAAAAACCTCCGCCTCTAACTTTTACCCTTTTCACCATGGGCCCTTATTCTCTATATCCATACCTGCTTCATTTCCATTCACAGTATTTATAATTCCTAGATATTATGTAGCCCCACCATCCCGGTGAAGCCAGATGTCATTTGGAATTAAGTATTTTTGGTATTTTTAAGGTAATACAGTACATGTACTATAATTATGCAACATCTCCTACTCTTCTCCCCTCCCATCCAAGAGGTCTGGGAAGGCACCCTGAAGTCAAATGTGTTAATAACCTTGCAATAAAACATATATTCATTCTAAGTGAGATTTTTTAAAGACTATAACTAGGGGCAGAGCAAGATGGCAGAAAAGAAATCTCCACTGATTGTCCCCCCCAGGCAAGGACATCAATTCAACAACTATCTACACAAAAAAAGCACATTCATAAGACTCAAAAATCAGGTGAGCACTCACAGTACCTGGCTTTAACTTCCTATCACTACATGAGGCACTGAACAGGAAAAGCAGTCTTAAATAGCTGATGCCACCTCTCCGGCAGCAGAAGCATGGTGTGGAGAATGTTTGGTGTGCTGGAGAGAGAGAGATTGTAGCATTTATGAGGCATTGAGCTCAGTGCTGCCCTATTATAACAGAAAACAAAACTAGACCAAACGCAGCTGATGTCCATCCAAAAAGCGAGCATTTTAACCGGGCCTGTTTAGCCAGAAAGGAATCGCTGATCCCAGTGGTCCAAACTTGAGATCCTGTAAGACTCATCAGTGCAGGCTAAAGTGTTCTGGAGCCCAAAATAAACTGGAAAGGCAGGCTAGGCCATAAGGACTGCAACTCCAAGGCAAGTCCTAGTGTTGAACTTGGGCCAGAGACAGTGGACTGGGGGAGCGGAGGAATGCGACTTACTGAGACACCAGCCAGGGTGGGGAAGGGAGTGTTGGCATCACCTCCTCCTAACCACAGGCTGCACAGCTCGTGGCTCTGAAAAAGACCCATTCACTCCACTTGAGGAAAGAAGATGGAAGAATAAAGAGGAGTCTGTCTGGGATCTTGGATACCAGCTCAGCCACAGTTGGGTAGGGCACCAGTTAGAGTTATGAAGCCCCCTTTCCAGATCCTGCTACTGAATGACATTTCTAGATACACCCTGGGCCAGAAGGCAACCTGCTGCCTTGAAGGAAAGAACCCAGTCCTGGAAGCATTCATCACCTTCTAACTGAAGAGACCTTGGCCCTACACAACCAGCAGTAATACCCAGGAACTACATTGAGGGCCTTGGGTGAGACTCTGAGACTTGTTGGCTTCAGGTGAGACTAAGCACATTCCTAGTTGTGGTGGGTACAGGGTGAGACTCCTTCTACTTGAGAAAATCAAAGGGAAAAGCAGAGGGAACTTTGTTTTGTACCTTAGTTACCAGCTCCGTCACAGGGGTTAGAGCAACAAGCAGGTTCTTGGGGTCCTAGGTTCCAGGACTTGGCTATTGAATAGAATTTCTAGACCTGCTCTGTGTCAGAGGAGAACGTGCTGCCCTGAAGGGTGAGTCTCAGGCCAGGCAGCATTCAACACAAGCTGACTGAAGAGCCCTTGGGTCTTAAGGGAACATCAGTGGTACAGTAATCCGCATGGAGATGTGGTAGCGGGAGCCACAGGGTGAGGCTCCTCTGCTTTTAAAAAGGGGAGGGAAGAGTGGGGAGGACTACGTCTTTTGAGTTCAGTGCCAGCTCAGCCACAGTACAATAGAATACCAGGTAGACTTCTAAGATTTTTTACTCTAGTCCCTGGCTCCTGAATGGCATCTCTGGACACGCCCAGGGCCTGGGGGAACCTGGCACTCTGAAGTGAAGGATACAGGCATGGCTGGCTTTGTCACCTGCTGATTGTAGAGCCCCAAAGCCTTGAGTGAACACAGGCTGAAGCCAGGAAGTAGTTACAGCAAGCCTCAGGTGAGACCCAGTGCTGTGCTGGCTTCAGGTCTGACCCAGTACAGTTTTAGTGGTGATGGCCACAGAGGTGCTTATGTCATAACATCCCCAACTCCAGATGGCCTAGAACAGAGAAAGAGGCAGAGACAGAGACGGGGGTGGGGTGGGACAGATGGACTCCATTCATTTGGAGAACGTGAGGAAAGAGAACAAGAGTCTATGCCTGGTAATCTAGAGAATCCTTCTGGATGTTGTCCAGGACCATCAAGGCAGTACCTTTATGAGTCTGTAAGAATTACAGCATTACCAGGCTTTGGGTGCCCCTAAAGCAGATACAGCTTAGATCACAACACTTAGATTACAACAATCAAGTCCTTCTGAATATCTGGAAAGCCTTCACAAGAAGGACAGCTATAAGTAAGTCCAGAAAGTGAAGACTACAGTAAATACCTAACACTTAAATGCCCAGACATCAAAGAACATCGACTAGGATCAACACCATCCTGAAAAACATGACCTCACCAAATGAAATAAATAAGGCACCAGGGACCAATTCTCAAGAAACAGAGATATGTGACTTTTCAGACAGATAATTCAAAATAGCTGTGTTGAGGAAACTCAAAGAAATTCAAGATAACACAGAGAAGGAATTCAGAATTCTATCCGATTAACTTAACAAAGAGATTGAAATAATTAGAAAGAATCAAGCAGAAATTCTGGAGCTGCAAAATGCAATTTGCCATACTGAAAAATGCATCAAAGTCCTTTAATAGCAGACGTAATCAAGCAGAATAAAGAATTAGTGAGCGTGAAGACAGGCTGTTTGAAAATACACAGAAAAGACAAAAAGAGGGAGCAAGATGGCCGAATAGGAACAGCTCCAGTCTTCAACTCCCAGCGCGAGCGACACAGAAGACCGGTGATTTCTGCATTTTCAACTGAGGTACTGGGGTCATCTCTCTAGGGAGTGCCGGACAATCGGTGCTGGTCAGCTGCTGCAGCCTGACCAGCGTGAGCTGAAGCAGGGCGAGGCATCGCCTCACCTGGAAGCGCAAGGGGGAAGGAAATCCCTTTTCCTAGCCAGGGGAACTGAGACACACAACACCTGGAAAATCGGGTAACTCCCACCCCAATACTGCGCTTAAGGAAACAGGCACACCAGGAGAATATATCCCATACCTGGCCGGGAGGGTCCCACGCCCACGGAGCCTCCCTCACTGCTAACACAGCCGTCTGCGGCGATCTATCCTCAAGGCAGCAGCGAGGCTGGGGGAGGGGCGCCCGCCATTGCTGAGGCTTAAGTAGGTAAACAAAGACGCTGGGAAGCTCGAACTGGGTGGAGCTCACAGCAGCTTAAGGAAGCCTGCCTGTTTCTGTAGACTCTACCTCTGTGGACAGCGCACAGCTGCAGTCCATTACGGGAAAGAGCGGGGCCGTGGCAGACGCGAACGACTCTGTCTGACAGCTTTGGGGAGAGCCGTGGATCTCCTAACGCGGAGGTTGAGATCTGAGAACGGACAGACTGCCTGCTCAGGTGGGTCCCTGACCCCTGAGTAGCCTAGCTGGGAGACATCCCCCACTAGGGGCAGTCTGACACCCCACACCTCACAGGGTGGCGTCACCCCTGAGAGGAAACTTCCAAAGAAAGAATCAGACAGGTAGACTCGCTGTTCAGCAATATTCTATCTTCGGCAACCTCTGCTGCTGACACCCAGGCAAACAGGGTCTGGAGTGGACCTCAAGCAATCTCCAACAGACCAACAGACAGTCCTTCTGACTGTCAGAAGGAAAACTATCAAACAGGAAGGACACCTATACCAAAACCCCATCAGTACGTCACCATCATCAAAGACCAGAGACAGATAAACCACAAAGATGGGGAAGAAGCAGGCAGAAAAGCTGGAAATTCAAAAAATAAGAGCGCATCTCCTCCTGCAAAGGAGCGCAGCCCATCGCCAGCAACGGATCAAAGCTGGTCAGAGAATGACTTTGACGAGATGAGAGAAGAAGGCTTCAGTCCATCAAACCTCTCAGAGCTAAAGGAGGAATTACGTACCCAGCGCAAAGAAACTAAAAATCTTGAAAAAAAGTGGAAGAATTGACAGCTAGACTAATTAATGCAGAGAAGATCATAACGAAATGACAGAGATGAAAACCATGACACGAGAAATACGTGACAAATGCACAAGCTTCAGTAACCGACTCGATCAACTGGAAGAAAGAGTATCAGCGATTGAGGATCAAATGAATGAAATGAAGCGAGAAGAGAAACCAAAAGAAAGAAGAAGAAAAAGAAATGAACAAAGCCTGCAAGAAGTATGGGATTATGTAAAAAGACCAAATCTACGTCTGATTGGGGTGCCTGAAAATGAGGGGGAAAATGGAACCAAGTTGGAAAACACTCTTCAGGATATCATCCAGGAGAACTTCCCCAACCTAGTAGGGCAGGCCAACATTCAAATTCAGGAAATACAGAGAACGCCACAAAGATACTCCTCCAGAAGAGCAACTCCAAGACACATAATTGCCAGATTCACCAAAGTTGAAATGAAGGAAAAAATCTTAAGGGCAGCCAGAGAGAAAGGTCGGGTTACCCACAAGGGAAGCCCATCAGAATAACAGCAGACCTCTCGGCAGAAACTCTACAAGCCAGAAGAGAGTGGGGGCCAATATTCAACGTTCTTAAAGAAAAGAATTTTCAACCCAGAATTTCATATCCAGCCAAACTAAGTTTCATCAGTGAAGGAGAAATAAAATCCTTTACAGATAAGCAAATGCTTAGAGATTTTGTCACCACCAGGCCTGCCTTACAAGAGACCCTGAAGGAAGCCCTAAACATGGAAAGGAACAACCGGTACCAGCCATTGCAAAAACATGCCAAAATGTAAAGACCATCGAGGCTAGGAAGAAATTGCATCAACTAACGAGCAAAATAACCAGTTAATATCATAATGACAGGATCAAGTTCACACATAACAATATTAACCTTAATGTCAATGGACTAAATGCTCCAATTAAAAGACACAGACTGGCAAACTGGATAAAGAGTCAAGACCCATCAGTCTGCTGTATTCAGGAGACCCATCTCACATGCAGAGACATACATAGGCTCAAAATAAAGGGATGGAGGAAGATCTACCAAGCAAATGGAGAACAAAAAAAAAGCAGGGGTTGCAATCCTAGTCTCTGATAAAACAGACTTTAAACCATCAAAGATCAAAAGAGACAAAGAAGGCCATTACATAATGGTAAAGGGATCAATTCAGCAGGAAGAGCTAACTCTCCTAAATATCTATGCACCCAATACAGGAGCACCCAGATTCATAAAGCAAGTCCTTAGAGACCTACAAAGAGACTTAGACTCCCATACAATAATAATGGGAGACTTCAACACTCCACTGTCAACATTAGACAGATCAACGAGACAGAAAGTTAACAAGGATATCCAGGAATTGAACTCATCTCTGCACCAAGCGGACCTAATAGACATCTATAGAACTCTCCACCCCAAATCAACAGAATATACATTCTTCTCAGCACCACATCGCACTTATTCCAAAATTGACCACATCATTGGAAGTAAAGCACTCCTCAGCAAATGTACAAGAACAGAAATTATAACAACTGTCTCTCAGACCACAGTGCAATCAAACTAGAACTCAGGACTAAGAAACTCAATCAAAACCGCTCAACTACATGGAAACTGAACAACCTGCTCCTGAATGACTACTGGGTACATAACGAAATGAAGCAGAAATAAAGATGTTCTTCGAAACCAATGAGAACAAAGATACAACATACCAGAATCTCTGGGACACATTTAAAGCAGTGTGTAGAGGGAAATTTATAGCACTAAATGCCCACAAGAGAAAGCAGGAGAGATCTAAAATGGACACTCTAACATCACAATTAAAAGAACTAGAGAGGCAAGAGCAAACACATTCAAAAGCTAGCAGAAGGCAAGAAATAACTAAGATCAGAGCAGAACTGAAGGAGATAGAGACACAAAAAACCCTCCAAAAAATCAATGAATCCAGGAGTTGGTTTTTTGAAAAGATCAACAAAATTGACAGACCGCTAGCAAGACTAATAAAGAAGAAAAGAGAGAGGAATCAAATAGTTGCAATAAAAAATGATAAAGGGGATATCACCACCGACCCCACAGAAATACAAACAACCATCAGAGAATACTATAAATGCCTCTACGCAAATCAACTAGAAAATCTAGAAGAAATGGATAATTTCCTGGACACTTACACTCTCCCAAGACTAAACCAGGAAGAAGTTGAATCCCTGAATAGACCAATAGCAGGCTCTGAAATTGAGGCAACAATTAATAGCCTACCCACCAAAAAAAGTCCAGGACCAGATGGATTCACAGCTGAATTCTACCAGAGGTACAAGGAGGAGCTGGTACCATTCCTTCTGAAACTATTTCAATCAATAGAAAAAGAGGGAATCCTCCCCAACTCTTTTTATGAGGCCAACATCATCCTGATACCAAAGCCTGGCAGAGACACAACAAAAAAAGAGAATTTTAGACCAATATCCCTGATGAACATCGATGCAAAAATTCTCAATAAAATACTGGCAAACCGGATTCAGCAGCACATCAAAAAGCTTATCCACCATGATCAAGTGGGCTTCATCCCTGGGATGCAAGGCTGGTTCAACATTCGCAAATCAATAAACGTAATCCAGCATATAAACAGAACCAAAGACAAGAACCACATGATTATCTCAATAGATGCAGAAAAGGCTTTTGACAAAATTCAACAGCCCTTTATGCTAAAAACGCTCAATAAATTCGGTATTGATGGAACGTACCTCAAAATAATAAGAGCTATTTATGACAAACCCACAGCTAATATCATACTGAATGGGCAAAAACTGGAAAAATTCCCTTTGAAAACTGGCACAAGACAGGGATGCCCTCTCTCACCACTCCTATTCAACATCGTGTTGGAAGTTCTGGCTAGGGCAATCAGGCAAGAGAAAGAAATCAAGGGTATCCAGTTAGGAAAAGAAGAAGTCAATTGTCCCTGTTTGCAGATGACATGATTGTATATTTAGAAAACCCCATTGTCTCAGCCCAAAATCTCCTTAAGCTGATAAGCAACTTCAGCAAAGTCTCAGGATACAAAATTAATGTGCAAAAATCACAAGCATTCTTATACACCAGTAACAGACAAGCAGAGAGCCAAATCAGGAATCAACTTCCATTCACAATTGCTTCAAAGAGAATCAAATACCTAGGAATCCAGCTTACAAGGGATGTAAAGGACCTCTTCAAGGAGAACTACAAACCACTGCTCAGTGAAATCAAAGAGGACACAAACAAATGGAAGAACATACCATGCTCATGGATAGGAAGAATCAATATCGTGAAAATGGCCATACTGCCCAAGGTGATTTATAGATTCAATGCCATCCCCATCAAGCTACCAATGACTTTCTTCACAGAATTGGAAAAAACGGCTTTAAAGTTCATATGGAACCAAAAAAGAGCCCGCATTGCCAAGACAATCCTAAGTCAAAAGGACAAAGCTGGAGGCGTCACGCTACCTGACTTCAAACTATACTACAAGGCTACAGTAACCAAAACAGCATGGTACTGGTACCACAACAGAGATATAGACCAATGGAACAGAACAGAGTCCTCAGAAATAATACCACACATCTACAGCCATCTGATCTTTGACAAACCTGAGAGACACAAGAATGGGGAAAGGATTCCCTATTTAATAAATGGTGCTGGAAAAATTGGCTAGCCATAAGTAGAAAGCTGAAACTGGATCCTTTCCTTACCCCTTATACGAAAATTAATTCAAGATGGATCAGAGACTTAAATGTTAGACCTAATACCATAAAAACCCTAGAAGAAAATCTAGGTAGTACCATTCAGGACATAGGCATGGGCAAGGACTTCATGTCTAAAACACCAAAAGCAACGGCAGCAAAAGCAAAATTGACACATGGGATCTAATTAAACTAAAGAGCTTTTGCACAGCAAAAGAAACTACCATCAGAGTGAACAGGCAACCTACAGAATGGGAGAAAATTTTTGCAACCTACTCATCTGACAAAGGGCTAATATCCAGAATCTACAAGAACTCAAACAAATATACAAGAAAAAAACAAACAACCCCATCAAAAAGTGGCAAAGGATATGAACAGACATTTCTCAAAAGAAGACATCCATACAGCCAACAGACACATGAAAAAATGCTCATCATCACTCGCCATCAGAGAAATGCAAATCAAAACCACAATGAGATACCATCTCACACCAGTTAGAATGGCAATCATTAGAAGTCAGGAAACAACAGGTGTTGGAGAGGATGTGGAGAAATAGGAACACTTTTACACTGTTGGTGGGATTGTAAACTAGTTCAACCACTATGGAAAACAGTATGGCGATTCCTCAAGGATCTAGAACTAGATGTACCATATGACCCAGCCATCCCACTACTGGGTATATACCCAAAGGATTATAAATTACTCTACTACAAAGACACATGCACACGTATGTTTATTGCGGCACTGTTCACAATAGCAAAGACTTGGAATCAACCCAAATGTCCAACTGTGACAGACTGGATTAAGAAAATGTGGCACATATACACCATGGAATACTATGCAGCCATCAAAAAGGATGAGTTTGCGTCCTTTGTAGGGACATGGATGCAGCTGGAATCCATCATTCTTAGCAAACTATCACAAGAAGAGAAAACCAAACACCGCATGTTCTCACTCATAGGTGGGAACTGAATAATGAGATCACTTGGACTCGGGAAGGGGAACATCACACACTGGGGCCTATCATGGGAGGGGAGGAGGGAGGGATTGCATTGGGGAGTTATACATGATATAAACGTCATGCACATGTACCCTAGAACTTAAAGTATAATAAAAAAAAAAAAAAAAAAAAAAAAAAAAAAGACAAAAAGAAAAAAGAAAAAGAAAAGAAAAAACAATGAAGCAAAGCAGCTAGAAAATAGCCTCAAAATGGCAAATCTAAGAGTTATTGGCCTTAAAGAGAAGGTAGAGAAAGAGATAGGGGCAGAAAGTTTACTCAAATGCATAATAACAGAGAATTTCCCAAACCTATAAAAGATATCAATATCCAAGTAGAAGAAGGTTATAGAACACCATGCTGAATTAACCCTAAGAAGACTACCCCAAAGCATTTAATAATTGAACTCCCAAAGGTCAAGGATAAAGAAAGGATCCTAAGCAGCAAGAAAAAAGAAATTGCATACAACGGAGCTCCAATATATCTGACAGCAGAATTTTCAGTGCAAACTTCACAGGCCAGGAGAGAAGAATGGCATGACATATTTAAAGTGCTGAAGGAAAAAACTTTTACTTTAGAATAGTATATTTGGTGAAAATATCCTTCAAACATGAATAAGAAATAAAGGCTTTCCCAGACAAACAAAAGCTTAGGGATTTTATCAACACCAGAACTTTCTGCAAGAAATGCTAAAGGGAGTATTTGGATCAGAAAGAAAAGGACATTAATAAGCAATAAATCATGGAAAGTACAAAACTCACTGGTAATAGCAAGTACACAGGAAAACATAGAATATTATAACACTGTAACTGTGGTGTGTAGACTACTCCTACCTTAAATAGAAAAACTGAACAATTAACCAATAAAAAACCATTAACAAGTTTTCAAGACATAAACAATACAATAAAATAGAAATGGAAACAACAAAAAGTCAAAACAACAGGGGGATGAAGTTAAGGCATAGAGTGTTTATTAGTTTTTTGTTTGTTTATGTAAACAGTGTTGTTATCAGCTTAAAATAATGGGTTATAAGGTAGTATCTGCAAACCTCATGGTAACCTCAAACCAAAAAAACATACAACTAATACACAAAACATAAAAAGCAAGACCCAAGAAAATCACCTTCACTGAAGGGAAGACAGGAAGGAAACAAGACCACAAAATAACCAGAAAACAAATAACAAAACGCCAGGAGTAAGTCCTTACTTACCAATAAAGACACTGAATGTAAGTGGACTAACCTCTCCAATCAAAAGACATTGAGTTGCTGAATGGATACAAAAGAGACAAGACTCCGTGATCTGTTCCCTATGAGAAATACACTTCACCTATAAATATACACATAGACTGAAAGCAATGGGATGGAAAAAAAAAATTCCATACCAATGGAAACCAAAAGAGCAGGAGTAGCCATACTTCTATCAGAAAAAATAGATTTATAGTCAAAAACTATAAGAGAGACAAAACTGGTCACTATATTATGATAAAAGGGGTCAATTCAGAAAAAATAAAACCCACAATTTTAAATACATATGCACCCAACATTGACACACCCAGATTTATAAAGCAAATATTATTAGAGCTAAAGAGAGAGATGAGCCCCAATACACTAATAGCTAGAGGCAGCCAGGTGCAGTGGCTCACGCCTGTAATCCTAGCACTTTGGGAGGCCAAGGTGGGCCTCAGGAATTCGAGACCAGCCTGGGCAACATGGTGAAACCACATCTCTACTAAAAAAAAAAAAAAAAAAAGAAAGCTAGAGGCTTCATCACCACACTTTCAGCATCAGACAGAACAGACTGTCCAGATGGAAAAATCAACAAAGCAACAAAGCAACACTGGACGATCTACACTATTAATAGACATGTACAGAACAGTTCATCCAATGGCTGCAGAATATACATTTTTTTCCTCAGCACATGGATGATTCTCAAGGGAAGACATTAGGTCACAAAACAAGCCCTAAAACATTCAAAAAAGTAAATAATATCAAGCATCTTCTCTGACCAAAGTGGAATAAAACTCGTAATCAATAAGAAGAGGAATTTAGGAAACTGTACAAATACATGGAAATTAAACAATATGCTCCTGAATGACCAGTGGGTCAATGAAGAAATTAAAAGAAAATTGAAACATTAATTGAAACAAATGATAATGGAAACACAACAAGCAAAACCTATGGAATATAGCAAAAGTAGTACTAAGAGGGAAGTTTATGGCCATAAGTGCCGACATCAAAAAATAAGAAAAACTTCAAATAAACAACCAAAAAATTCATCTTAAAGAACTAGAAAAGCAAGAGCAAACCAAACCCAAAATAAGTGAAAGAAAAAGTAAATAAAGATCAGAGCAGAAATAAATAAAATTGAAATAAACAAGATAGTTTTTTAAAAAGTTAAGCAAAATTAACAAACTTTTCGCCAGACTAGGAAAAAAAGAGAGAGGATCCAAATAAATAAAGTCAGAGATGAAGACGGAGACATTACAAATGATACCACAGAAATTCAAATGATCATTAATTGCTACTATGAGCAACCATATACCAATAAATTGGAAAATCTAGAAGAAATGAACAAATTCCTAGGAAAATACAACCTACCAAGATTAGACCATAAGAAATCCAAAATCTGAACAAACCAGTATCAAGTAATGAGACTGAAGCTGTATTAAAAAGTCTCCCAGTAAAGAAGAATCCAGAAACTGATGGCTTCACTGCTGAATTCTACCAAATCTTTAAAAAACGAATACTAATACTAATCTAACTACTCCAAAAAACAGAAAAGGGAATACTTCCAAACTTATTCTATAAGTCCAGTATTACCCTTATATCAAAAATAGACAAATACACATTAAAAAAAGAAAATCACAGACCAGTATTTTTGATGAATATTGATGCAAAAATCCTCAACAAAATACCAGCAAGCCAAATTCAACAGTACATTAGAAAAATTATTCATCATGATCAGATGGGATTTATCCCTGGGATGCAAGGATGGTTCAATATATACAAATTAATCAATGTGACACACCATATCAAGAGAATGAAAGACAAAAACCATATGATCACTTCAACTGATGGTGAAAAAGCAGCTGATAAAATTCAACATTCCTTTATAATACACCCTTAAAAAACTGGATATAGAATATATATTAGCATCAGAAAAACCATATATGACAGACTCACAGCTAGTATCATACTGAATGTGGAAAAACTGAAAGCCTTTTGTATAAGATCTGGAAGATGAAAAGGATGGCCACTTTTACCACTGTTACGCCACATAGTACTGGCAATCCTAGCTAGAAAATCAGACAAGGGAAAGAAATAAGGGACATCTAAACTGGAAGAAAAGAAGTCAAATTATCCTTGTTTGCAGATGACATAATAATATATTTGGAAAAAAACTAAAGACTACACATACACACACACACACACACCCCTATTCAAACTGATAAACAAATTTAGTAAAGTTGCAGGATATAAAATCCACATACAAAAAACAGTAGCATTTCAAAATGCAACAGTGAACAATCTGAAAAATAAATTAAATAAATACCTAGGAACTAACTTAATGAAAGAAGTGAAAGATCTCCATGGTGAAAATTATAAAATGCTGATGAAAGAAATTGAAGAGGGCACCAAAAGAAACCAGAAAGATACTCCATGTCCATGGATTGGAAGAATATTATTAAAATGTCCATACTGCCCAGTGCAATTTACAGATTCAGTGCTATCCCTATCAAAATACCAATGACATTCTTCAAAAACACACACACAAATTTTGTAAAATTTATATGGAACCACAAAAAATTCAAAATAGTCAAAGCTATTCTAAGCAAAAAGAACAAAACTGAGAAAATCACATTACCTGACTTCAAATTGTACTACAGAGCTATAGTAACCAAAACAGCATGATATTGGCATAAAAACAAACATACAGACCAATGGAACAGAATAGAGAACCCAGAAACAAATTCACACACCTACAGTAAATTCATTTTCAACAAACGTGCCAAGAACATACACTGTGGAAAAGACAGTCTTCAAAAATAGTGCTGGGGAAAATGAATATCCACATGCAGAAGAATGAAATTAGACCACTATTTCAAGCCATATAGAAACATCACATAGAAATACATTAAATATTTAAATATAAGACCCTCAAATTATGAATTTACTACAAGAAAACATTGGGGAAAAATCTCCAAGACATGGGTCTGAACAAAAATGTATTGAGTAATACCCTACAAGCACAGGCAATCAAAACAAAATAGACAAATGGGATCATATCAAGTTAAGAAGTTGCTGCACACCAAAGGAAACAACAAAGTGAAGAGACAACACAAAGAATCAGAGAAAATATTTGCAAACTACCCATTGGACAAGGGGTTAATAGCCAGAATATACAAGGAGCTCAACTCTGTGGGAAAAAATCTGATAATCTGATTTAAAAATGGGCAAATATTTGAATAAATATTTCTCAAAAGAAGCCATGGGAATGGCAAACAGGCATATAAAAAAGTGCTCAACATCACTGATAATCAGAGAAATGCAAATCCAAACTACAATGAGATATCATCTCACCTCAGTTAAAACGGCTTTTAGTCAAAAGAAAGGCAATAATAACAAATGCTGGCAAGGATGTGGTAAAAAGCGAACCCCACTCTTGGTAGGAATGTAAATTACTAAAAGCACTATGGAGAACAGTTAGAGGTTCCTCAAAAACCTAAAAATAGAGCTACCACGTGATTCAGTAATCTCACTGCTGGGTATATACCCAAAAGAAAGGAAATCAGCATATCGAAGAGCTATCTGCAATCCCATGTTTGTTGCAGCACTGCACAATAGCCAAAATTTGGAAGCAAGCTAAGTGTTCATCAACAGATGAATAAAACAAAGTGTGGTAATGATACACAATAAAGTACTATTCAGCCATCAAAAAGAATAAGATGTTGTCATCTGCAACAACATGAATGGAACTGGAGGTCATTATGCTAAGTTAAGCCAGGGACAGAAAGACAAAGCACGTTTTCACTTATGTGTGAGATCTAAAAATCAAAACTATTGAACTCATGGAGATAGAGAATAGAAGGATGGTTACCAGATGTTGGGAAGGGTAGATGGAGGGTGGGGGGGTGGTAAGTGGGGATGGTTAACTGGTACAAAACTCCCAGAAAGAATGAATTAAGTCCTCATATTTGATAGCACAACAGGGTGACTATAGTTGGCAGTAATTTAATTGTATATTTAAAAATAAGTAAAAATTGTTTATAACAAGATATCTTAGAAAAAAACTAAAAGTACAATTGGATTGTTTGTAACACAAAACATAAATGCTTGAGGTGATGAATACCCCATTTTACACGATGTGATTGTTACATGTTGCATGCCTGTATCAAAACATTTCATATATCCTACAAATATATACACATAAGTACCCACAAAAATTAAGATAAAAAATAAAAAAGACTATGACTAGTCTCCTATCAGCTTTACTACTAAATGAGTCTGATTCAGCTTTTACCACTATTCGAGTTGTCAAAATTTCCAGTTTCCCAAGCTTTTTGATTTTAAAATTGCAGATAAGGGATTGTGGAACATACTACTAATGAATTTGTTAATTGCTTGTTTCTTCCACATAATGCATGTTCACAAGAACAAAGATTTGTTTTGTTTTTGCTCTGTAGTCCAGTGCCTAACAGATAATAATGACTGAATAAATATTAGTTAAGTGGACAAATGAAGGCCTCTGTAAGGATTAGCTTTGTGTTATTTTTACATTTTAAGTAAATCCTGTCCTACAGTCATCTCTCAATTGAAGCAATAGTTGAACTTCTAAAAATATTATTAAAATTATTTCTTCTTTTAAGGCTCATTGAAAGGCAGAAGGATAGAAAAAAATATGATAAACAGTATATAAACTACAGGAAA
Organism: Trachypithecus francoisi; assembly: GCF_009764315.1. Taxonomy (NCBI): domain Eukaryota; kingdom Metazoa; phylum Chordata; class Mammalia; order Primates; family Cercopithecidae; genus Trachypithecus; species Trachypithecus francoisi. The sequence goes on from NW_022681458.1 coordinate 94,851,555, forward strand.
CAACACCTGGTCTGTGTAATATAGTGAGAAGATTTCTCAACTAGAGTTCTAGAGATCTAGGTTGATTTCATCCCTTTCCTTTTTCTATTAACTATTTACCTATTTATTATTCATCTATCCATCCTCCATTCATCCACTTCTTCCTCTTTGACTTAAATATCTCACCATTTTGGCTCGATTCATTATCTGTCAAATGAGTGGATAAAACTGGTGATCTTCAGCCGTTCTCTGATTCTGCTAACAGTAAATAATTGGATAATATTTGACTATCCGAGAAGTTGGCTCACACTAGCTTTTCAATTAAATTTAAGCATGTCTGTTTGTTTAAATGTTACTATAGCTTTGTAGGATAATGTGAAGTTACATAATGTGATATCCCCAGTTTTGTTCTTTTTGCTTAGGATAGCAAAAAGTGTCACTTAGTGACACATTCACCAAATATGTATTTTAGGTAACAGTTACACAATACTGAATTTTTGTGTGTTTCTGTATGCCTAATAATAGCAAATGTTTATTGAACATTTTCTATGTGCCAGAAACTACTTTAAGCTTTTTACATACATTAACCTTACAACTCTCTATTAGTCATGTGCTGTATAATGTTGTTTTGGTCAACTATCGACTGCATATATCACAGTGCTCCCATAAGATTATAATGAAGTCGAAAAATTTCTATTGCCTAGTATTTACTATATGTTTTAATTGTTATAGTAGAGTGTACTCCTTCTACTTATTAAAAAAGAAGAGTTAACTGTAAAACAGCCTCAGGCAGGTCCTTCAGGAGGTATTCCAGAAGAAAGCAAGGTTATCACAGCAGATGACAGCACCATGTGGGTTACTGCCCCTGAGATTCTTCCAGTGAGACAAGATATGGAGGTAGAGGAAAGTGATATTGATGATCCTAACTCTGCGTAAGCCTAGCCTAATGTGTGTGCTTGTGTGTTAGTTTTTAACAAAAAAGTTAAAAAGAAAATAAAAATTAATAGAAACAAGCTTATAGGATAAGGATACATAGAGAATATTTTTCCACAGTTGTACAACATGATTGTGCTTTGTGTTTTAAGCCAAGTGTTATTATAAAAGCATCAAGAAGTTACAGAATTTAAAGTTTATAAAGTAAAAGTTACAGTAAACTAAGGTTAATTTATTATTGTAGAAAAAAACTTTAAAAATAAATTTAGTGTAGCCTAAGTCTATATTATTTGTAATATCTACAGTAGTATACAGTAATGTCCTAGGCCTTTGCATTCACTCACTACTCACTCACTGACTCACCCAGAGCAACTTCCAGTCCCGCACGCTCCATTCGTGGTAAATCCTCTGTACAGATGTACCAGTTTTTATCTTTTATATCTTACTTTTATTGTACCTTTTTTGTTTAGATAGACAAATACCATTATGCTGTAATTCTCTACAGTATTCAGTACAGTAATATGCTGTACAGCTTTGTAACCTAGGAGCAATAGGCTATACCCTATAGGGTAAATATACAGTAGGCTATACCATCTAGATTTGTGTAGGTACACTCTATGCTGTTCACACAATGAGGAAATTGCCTAACAATACAGAAAGTACTTCTTTCTTTTTTTTTTTTTTTTCCTAGGGGAAAGCGCGAACGCAGTCCCCCACTACCACAAATTATGCAGTCGAGTTTCCCACATTTGGGGAAATCGCAGGGGTCAGCACATCCGGAGTGCAATGGATAAGCCTCGCCCTGGGAAAACCACCTTCGTGATCATGGTATCTCCCCTGCCAGGTAAGTATGAAAGTACTTCTTTCATTAAGCGATGCATGACTGTATTATCCCCTGTGGTACAGTAGATTGCCATCTGTTTCACAACATACCTCCACAGAAAGCGTGCACCTCTCTGTGCTTTGACTTTGGGCTTGGCTATGTAACTTCTCTTAGCTAACTGAATAATAGCAGACATTACCTAAGTAGAACTTTGAAATATGCTTATGCAGATTAGCCTGTTCCCTTTCAATCCTGCTCTTCATACTGACAAAAAAAAAAAAAAAAAAAAAAAAAAAAATGCCTCAGGTATCTGTTGACCCAAGGAAGATGAGAGATATGTGATACAAACCTAGACTTACCCTCTACCAAGAACCAAGTCCAGGTGAGCCCAGCCTGGATGAGACCTATCCAGCTTACACACAGACTTCTGTGGAAGAACTAAATGCTTACTGTGGTATGCCAGAGAGATTTTTTGGTTGTTTGTATTGCAGCAACTTCCTTCTGTTTTTTTCAGGTAATGAAAATGAGGGGCGGAGATTGAGAAACTTGCACAAACACTGCACAGCTAGTTAAGTGTTAGGGCTAGGATATTAAGCTATGCAAGTCTGGTCAAGGGCTTATACTCTTAAGTCCCATGCTATATTGCCACTACACTATACTGGCTATATTGTATGATATTAAATTATGTATTAATATGCTAGTGAGTGATCTGGCACATATTAAACTTCATAATTTTGTCTATATTGTCTATATGTAAATGGACAAAGCTGTCTTGCTATTTGGAGTAAAATGTATTTTATCTTGATACATCAATAATATAAAATAAATGCACTGCTTTCCAGAGTAAGATTAATAAGAACTACATTATAGACAGCTCTTGGAGTAGTTTCCCAGCTCATTCCCATATCAAATAATGGCCCTCACTGCTAACAGATCTACTACAGCTCTTCTCTGGCTCTGGCTGACCAATTGAGGCATGCATCTGTGATCTAAGCTTGATCAGCCCAGGTTTCTCCTCTAATATTTTCAAAGTTGAACCCGTAACTGGGCACCTCTATCATTGGCTCCACTCTGGAGAAAGCTCCTGTCCCCAGAACTATCTTTGTTCCCTTCCTTCCCACGTGTCAATTGCATAAGAAACTCCAGTATTTCCCCAGAAAATACCCTTTTTGTATAAGCTTGCCAAAATTTGTTTCTCTTCTTGTAATCTTAAGAAATTTAACCAAAACAAGTTTAAAAAATCCATTGCTTTTTTCTGTTATAATTTAAAAGTGCAGAGGGAGGATTTCTTAAAGACAAGACCAAATAAAGCTTGCATTTATTTGATATCCTGTCAAAGTAGTTTTGCAATTTATAGTTATGGACAATGTGTCCCCTGATATTTGTTAAAAATTCTTCCATATTTTCAAAAACCAAGGTCTGGCTGGGCATGGTGGATTATGCCTGAAATTCTGGCACTTTGGGAGGCTAAGGTGGGAAAATCACTTGAAGCCAGGAGTTTGAGATCAGCGACATAGCAAGACTCTGTTTCTATAAAAATATAATTAAAAAAATTTAGCCGGGCATGGTGTTGCACACCTGCATTCCTAGCTATTTGGGAGGCTGAGGTGTAAGGATCACTTGAGACCTGGAGTTCCAGGCTGCATTGAGATATAACAGTGCCAGGGTGACAGACTAAGACCTCCTCTCAAAAAAAAAAAAAAAAAACCCCACCCACAACCCACCCACTCAAAACACCACCAAAAACAAACAAACAAAAAAACAGGGTCCATGGGCCCGCAAGGAGTCTGTGGATAAACTATATATCAGTGAAACTGAATAAAGTAGATATCCTTTGTCATCTTATGTATTTTATGCATTAAAACATTTTACTTCTATTGAGCTTTGTTTACTCCTTTTGATAATGCAAGGCAAGTGAACATATGGGATTATTTATGTCACTGATTTACTCAGAAGTGCTCAAATATATTCCAGACACTATTTTGGGTGCTGGCGATGTAGCAGGGACAAAACAGACAGTCTTTGCCCTCATAGAATAGTGGTGAGAAAGAATATGCAGAATATAAAATTTCACAATACTGTTAGTAATGAACCTGGCACAAGGGCCACAATGAGGAGATTACAGCAGTTTAAAATGTGAGGGTAAGAAACACAAAATGCTTGGAGGAAATTAATGTGCAATCCTTAACCTATATCTAGTTTTAAGTGATATATTAACATATGAAGGGAGCCCTGTCATAGTCAAGTTTAAGAACAATAATAAAGTACAACTACTAACTACCACAGTGACAATAAAGATAAATAGCAATGCTAAGGTTACCTTACCAGTAATTTCATATGTGCTATTATAACTTCTTAACATTCTGTCAGGATGGACAGGTGAGAAAATGGAGCCTTAGAGGCTCACCAAACTTGATCACTTTGATTAGTGGTAGAATCAGGAATATAGCCTGGTTTTCACATCTCTTGGTTTTATTTCCTTTATACTACATTACATCATCACAACCAAAGACAAGTTTCACAGCAGACAGTGTTGAAATTTCTTTTTATTTACTTCCATAATCTACTTGTGACATGGGGCAGAGAAGCAACATAACATGGGTCATATAGGAGCTACTGGTAACAAATTGAACACTTTTCGTTATCAGGCATAAGCTCAGATTAGCAAGAACTTTGGGGTGGTATGATAGATGTGATACTGGGGAAATTTAAGAATGAATTACAAAAGTAGATTTTTCCAACCAATGAATTTAACCATTTAGTGCAGAAGTTGGCAAACTTCAGCCCATGGAGTAAGTCCAATCTGCTACCTGTTTTTATATTGCCTGTGAGAATGGTTTTACATTTTTAAATGGTTCAAAAAATGTTAAAAGGGAAAGATATTTGACAGCAAAAAGTTACATAAAATTCAAGTTTCGGTGTCTATAAACACAGTTGAAACACCGCCATCCTTATTTATGTACTGCCTATGGCTGCTTTCACACTACAAAAGCCAAGTTGAGTAGCTCCACAAAGACCTGGCTCTCAAGTCCTAAAATATTACCATCTGGCCCTTTGCAGAAAAAATTTGTTGGCCTCTCATCCAGAAGGTCACAGAGTTAATGTTAAAGGCCATAATAACATCTGTTTAACTTATAATTTTAAAAATGAGTAAATGCATAGTTATTTAAATATTTCTTTCCTTTAAAATGGAGTGATTTGAAAGCACCTGAGTCATACGAAGGAATATCGTAGAGGCCTAAGAAGCATGCTCGCATCTTAGCCACTCAGTCAGTTGATCACTTGGATGACCTCTAGACACCATGATATTTTTAATTAATATACAGGTTTAAATTATTTAACTCTCAGTCTGACATTTTATAATTTACTGACTCATAGATTGCTGGCTAAAAACAGAATAAAAATACACTTGGTGACATATAATTAATGAGAAGCAAAAACATTCTTTGATGTCTATAAATTTGCCTCAAGATGATCATCACCACATCAAAAAGTTGTATTTATGTAGTTAAAAGAGGTAAGTCTCAAATATGTTAAAAGTCCATGTTAAAAGAAATTTGGTGATGATCAAATCTTAAATTTTATTGTTTAGAAATTAAAATCAGTTGATTTAGAAAGCATAAAATATAAAAAACTCTAAAATGTAGCATCATAAACACACTTTTGCATGTGGTTTTGATGCGGCAACTTAAATTTACTTTTCAATATCCACCTAAATACTAGTTTGGCCTCAAAGTTAAATACTGTTTAAGTATCATCTGACTTTTATAGTTACTGTTGGTAAGTCCTCCTATTCCCCGCTGCCTGCCCCACATATAATTTAAAGTAAAATAAAAGCAGATCATTTACTAAAAGTGAAAATGTTTTAATGTCTTTATTATGCATAATATTAGTTTATATTTAAAATAAATTTAATGATATAATTCTTAACAATATAGTTTCTGAAATTTTTGTAACTCAAAAATAATAACATCCTTTTTCGAAAATCTTAAGGTTTACCTGCTAAGAAACATTGAGGAACACTATACTAAAGAAGAGGGAAGGGGCGCGTCCAAGACGGTCGAATAGGAACGGCTGCAGCCTCCAGCTCCCACTATGAGCGACACAGAAGATGGGTCATTTCTGCATTTTCAGCTGAGGTACCAGGTTCATCTCACTGGGGCGTGTTGGACAGTTGGCGCTGGTCTGCGGGTGCAGCCCGACCAGCGAGAGCTGAAGCAGGGTGAGGCATTGCCTCACCTGGGAAGCGCAAAGGGGAAGGGAATTCCTTTTCCTAGCCAAAGGAAATTGAGACACACAACACCTGGAAAATCAGGTAACTCCCACCCTAATACTGCGCTTGTACCAAGGGTCTTAGCAAAGGGTACACCAGGAGATTAAAACCTAGGTAATACCATTCAGGACATAGGCAGGGGCAAGGACTTTATGTCGAATACACCAAAAGCAACGGCAACAAAACCAAAATTGACAAATAAGATCTAATTAAACTAAAGAGATTCTGCACAGGAAAAGAAACTACCATCAGAGTGAACAGGCAACCTACAGAATGGGAGAAAAGTTTTGCAATCTACTTATCTGACAAAGGGCTAATATCCAGAATCTATAAAGAACTCAAACAAATTTACAAGAAAAAAACAAACAATCCCATCAAAAAGAGGGCAAAGGATATGAACAGACATTTCTCAAAAGAAGACATTCATATAGCCAACAGACACATGAAAAAATGCTCATCATCACTGGCCATCAGAGAAATGGAAATCAAAACCACAATGAGATACCATCTCATACCAGTTAGAATGGCAATCATTAAAAAATCAGGAAACAACAGGTGCTGGAGAGGATGTGGGGAAATAGGAATACTTTTACACTGTTGGTGGGACTGTAAACTTGTTCAACCATTGTGGAAAACAGTGTGGTGATTCCTCAAGGATCTAGAACAAGAAATACCATTTGAACCAGCCATCCCATTACTGGGGACATACCCAAAGGATTATAAGTCATGCTGCTATAAAGACACATGCACACGTATGTTTATTGTGGCACTATTCACAATAGCAAAGACTTGGAATCAACCCAAATGTCTATTAGTGACAGACTGGATTAAGAAAATGTGGCACATATACACCACGGAATACTATGCAGCCATAAAAAAGGATGAGTTCATGTCCTTTGTAGGGACATGGATGCAGCTGGAAACCACCATTGTCAGCAAACTATCGCAAGAACAGAAAACCAAACACTGCATGTTCTCACTCATTGGTGGAAACTGAACAATGAGATCACTTGGACACAGGAAGGGAAACATCATACACCGGGTCCTACTGTGGCGAGGGCCAGGGGGAGGGATAGCATTAGGAGATATACCTAATGTAAATGATGAGTTAATGGGTACAGCACACTAACATGGCACACATGTATACATATGTAACAACCTGCACGTTGTGCACATGTACCGTAGAACTTAAAGTATAATAAAAAAAAAAAGAAGAAGAGGGAAAAAATTAAGTGATAATATTATTCATACCACTTTTTCATCATTATTTTTTCAGCAAACAGATGAGTACAAACTCTTTGCCAGCCACTATGGAAGAAAGCCAAGAGAAAAATGACAGTTCCTGCTTTCAAAGAGCTTACTGGCTGGTGGCTGGAAGGAGACAAATACAAAGATTGGTAAGTTCTCTGATACAGGTAAAGTAAGCCACTCTGTTATCACGTAGAATAAAGATGAACTCAGTTTTTGGTGGTGAGAACAGAAAAGAAAGAACAAATGGGAATTATTGGTAAGGTAGAACACACTGGGTATCCTGACCAATTAGATGAGGGAAGAAAGATAAATAATTAAAATTGTTGTCAAGGAGATGCCTTATATTTAGAGATATAAGGAGAAGAAAGAATGGGTCTAGTGAATGTTTACCTAGAAAAAAGAGATATGCTAAAAATTATCCTCTACAGATGACCAAATCCTCTTCCTTCTTAATTTCAAGTTATTATAAAAAATCCCCCATCCAAAACCTTTGGAGAATCACAGGTTTTAGAACTAAGGATTTTTTAGAGTTTTGAAAGGTAAGATTAAAACATATAAAAATTAAAACATACACACACACACATACACACACCGTTTTAATGTCTAAAATATACATCAAAGATTACTCTATACCAAACTATAATTTCAGGCTTTTTATCATTGACGATTGATAATGATTCAAAAAGAATACACTCCAAGAACCTGATGAATAAATAAAATGCAGTACCGTATATCTACATAATAGAATATTATTTGGCTATAAAAAAGAATGGAATTCTGATATACACTACAACACAGATGAACCTTGAAAACATTACCATGAGTGAAAGAAAGAAAAGGCCATGTATTGTATGATTCCGCTTATATGAAATGTCCAGAATACGCAAATCCAGAGACAGAAAGTAGACTAGTGTTTGCCAGGACTGGGAGTGGAGGGAAACGGAGTAGGAAATGGGTACAGGGTTTCTTTTTGGAGTGAGGAAATGTTCTAGAACTGAACAGTAGTGGATGATATACAACACTGTGAATATACTAAGAAGCAATGGATCGTACAATTTAAAATTTTGAACTTTATGACATGAATTGTATCTCAATAAAGCTGTTATTTTCTCTTTAAAAAACAATGGGCTGGGCATGGTGACTCACGCCTGTAATCGTAGCACTCTAGGAGGCTGAGGCAGGAAGACTGCTTGAGTCCAGAAGGTTGAGACCAACCTGAGCAACACAGTAAGACCCTGTCTCTACAAAAAATACAGAAAAAAATTTGCTGGGCATGGTGGCATACGCCTGTAGCCCAGCCACTTGGGAGGCTGAGGTGGGAGGATCACTTGTGCCCAGGAGGTTGAGGCTGCATTGAGCCATGATTACACTACTGTCCTCCAGCCTGGGTGACACAGCGAGACCCTGATTCAAAAAAGAAATTCATATTTTTTTTTATCTCGTGAACATGCACATTTTAAAGTATTTAAAATAGGCTGTCAGGATGAATTATTGCAGGGACATACTTGTTTGTGACTTTGAATAGCCACATGGATCTTGTAAGATCCACTGGAAAAAAAAATTGTAAAAGAGTTCTTCAGATACTTCACATTTTAAAATAAATATAATCATGGAACATCTATGATTAGTATGAATAAATAAACATAGGAAGATAATGAAATAACAGAACAAGGCTGGGCTACAGTGTCCTTATTCCAAAAAATATAACAAAAATAGAAAATTTCAATCAAATGCTGAAAGTAGTTTTCTCTGAGTCCAAATTTTACATTCTTTTTACACCAAATGAGGTTAGGAATGTTTGTAAATGAATTTGAATCCACTACAATAGGATCACTGTGAACTATGGTTTCTGAAAACTGAAGAAAATGTGAATTTGAAGATTCAACTAGAAAAATGAAAGAATGAAGAAACTGGAAACTAATTTTGAACAACCTTCAGCTTTAACATTTAAAGGATAATTCATAGAGAAAAAAAGAAACAAAGAAAGAAGGGGACAGCAAAGTCCCCCTAAATCTATCTAAATTCATTTGGGTCCTAGACTGATGTTCTATTAGGCTTATGCATGAAATATTACTCAATAAAACTTATAAATTGGTTTGTCGATTCATATATGAAAATATGCTGAATGATCCTTTCCACTGGCGGATTACAGCTGGTTAGCAACGGATAAGGAGAAAAATTTACTTCAGCAGATTGGGAAAATCTGCACGGAATTTACAATCACATGATCTTCTATTGTATATACATATAAAAAGGGAACTATCTAAAGACACGATTTTTTAAGATCTTAAATAATCAAAATTAGATACAACTGAAAGTTTAGTAGAAGTGAAAAAAGTCTACATGTAACAAAAATTCAGCATACTTTCTTTAATAGTCATAGAAAATAAATTAACAAGATAAAATTTTTATATTACCAATGTATTTAGTCATCTAAGTTTTTTTTTATAATTTGTGTGTGTTCTTCAGGTTAAGCAATATAAGTAAAATAAATGGGTAAACTTTGATTTATAATATAATAAGACGATTACTAGATTCTAGCATATGACATGAGCTAAATTTAAGCAGCTCCCAATATTTACCCTAATACGTGGTAAATCACAATTTTAAAAAATTGTTATTGTTCTGGACTATTAAGATAATATAAGTTTAATATTATTTAAAAAGCTTAACAATATTAAAAAAGTATAAAATATAATTGCATCTACGTAAGTTAGAAAAAAATATGAGCTTGCCAGTCATTTTATAAGACCTATTATCTCTCAAACAATATAATAAATGAGGTACACTTGAGGTATTCAAAAAAAAGAAGTAAGCAGTTTTTTCTGAATGGTACATTCTTAACATTGGAGGTAGAAAGGGGTAGGGTATACATAAATGAAGATAATTTAGTAGTAGCGACTGGTTTGTATGAAAATCAGCCTGTAGGTCTTATTTAAAATGTAGGAATTAGGCTAATGCTTGCAGCTCTAAATAAGTAGTTTTATGGCTTTTCTTTGTGAAATGAAAATAAAATTAAGATCTATTATGTAACATACTGTGATCAAAAAGTATTTGTTAGGCTTCCTAAAGTCCACATTAGAATTTTAGTTGGAACTAAAAAGCAATGAAAAACAAATGCCTTCCTCAAAGAGTGTTTGATGTGTTTGGACATTTGTCCTCTCAAAAATCTCATGTTGAAATGTAATCTTCACTGTTGAAGGTGGGGCCTGGTGGTGGATCATGGAGACAAATAGCTCATGAGTGGCTTAGTGCCATCCCCTTGGTGACAAGTGAGTTCTCACTCTGAGTTCATGTGAAATATGATTGTTTAAAAGTATGTAGCACCTCCCCTCTCTCTCTCTCTCTTGCTCCTCCCCTCACCATGTGACATACCCACTCCTGTTTTGCCTTTCACCATGGTTGTATGCTTCCTGAGGCCCTCATAAGAAGCCAAGCAGATCTTGGTGCCATGCTTATATAGCCTGCAGAACTGTGAGCCAATTCAATCGCTTTCCCATATAAATGCCAGTCTCATTATTCCTTTATAGCAATGCAAAAATAACCTAACACAGTGTCTTAGTCTGAGCTTCTATAACAAAGTACCTTAGACTGGGTAATTTATTAAAAAAAAAAAAAAAAGTTTATTGCTCACAGTTCTGGGGAATGGGAGGCCCAGAATCAAGGAACTGGTAGATTCTGTGTCTGGCAAGAGCCTCTTCTTCATATATGGTGCCTTTTATGTGTCCTCAAATGGCAGAACAAGTTTCCTTGGGCCACTTTTATAATGGCACTAATCCCATCATGAGGGATCTGCTCTCATTATCGAATCGGCCCCTCAAAGTCTCACTTCTTAATATTATTGCATTGGGAATTAGATTTCCACATATGAATTTTCAACATAGACAGAAACATTCTGACTAGAGCACTAAGTAATACACAAAACTACAAATCTCAAATAACACAAGGAGATATATAATAAAATGATCATATGTAGCAAATTTAGCTGTATGCTTCTATGTCAACATAATCAGTTTTAGAATTAATTTAAAAACTATCTATTCATGGTAAATTCAAAATGAAAAAGTTACAATATATTATGTCAATGCCAATGAAAAGACAGAAGTAATAATGAAGGTTAAAAATAAAATTTGGATATGAAAAAAATTAGTATCACATATAAAGGTGTTTCATCAAGCCCATGTGAAAACATAACTAGAGGGGGCGGAGCAAGATGGCCGAATAGGAACAGCTCCAGTCTCCAACTCCCAGCGCGAGTGACACAGGAGACCGGTGATTTCTGCATTTTCAACAGAGGTACTGGGGTCATCTCACTAGGGAGTGCCGGACAATCGGTGCTGGTCAGCTGCAGCAGCCTGACCAGCGAGAGCTGAAGCAGGGCGAGGCATCGCCTCACCTGGAAGCGCAAGGGGGAAGGAAATCCGTTTTCCTAGCCAGGGGAACTGAGACACACAACACCTGGAAAATCGGGTAACTCCCACCCCAATACTGCGCTTTAAGGAAACAGGCACACCAGGAGAATATATCCCACACCTGGCCGGGAGGGTCCCACGCCCACGGAGCCTCCCTCACTGCTAACTCAGCAGTCTGCGGCCATCTATCCGCAAGGCAGCAGCGAGGCTGGGGGAGGGGCGCCCACCATTGCTGAGGATTAAGTAGGTAAACAAAGCCACTGGGAAGCTCGAATGGGTGGAGCTCACAGCAGCTCAAGGAAGCCTGCCTGTCTCTGTAGACTCCACCTCTGGGGACAGCCCACAGCTTAAGTCCAATAGGGGAAGTAGCGGGGGCCGCTGCAGACGCAAATGACTCTGTCTGACAGCTTTGGGGAGAGCTGTGGATCTCCCAACGCGGAGGTTGAGATCCGAGAATGGACAGACTGCCTGCTCAGGTGGGTTCCTGACCCCTGAGTAGCCTAGCTGGGAGACATCCCCCACTAGGGGCAGTCTGACACCCCACACCTCGCAGGGTGGAGTCACCCCTGAGAGGAAACTTGCAAAGGAAGAATCAGACAGGTACACTTGCTGTTCAGCAATATTCTATCTTTGGCAACCTCTGCTGCTGATACCCAGGCAAACAGGGTCTGGAGTGGTCCTCAAGCAATCTCCAACAGACCAACAGACAGTCCTTCTGACTGTCAGATGGAAAACTATCAAACAGGAAGGACACCTATACCAAAACCCCATCAGTACGTCACCATCATCAAAGACCAGAGACAGATAAAACCACAAATATGGGGAAGAAACAGGCCAGAAAAGCTGGAAATTCAAAAAATAAGAGCGCGTCTCCCCCTGCAAAGGAGCACAGCCCATCGCCAGCAACGGATCAAAGCTGGTCAGAGAATGACTTTGACGAGATGAGAGAAGAAGGCTTCAGTCCATCAAACTTCTCAGAGCTAAAGGAGGAATTACGTACCCAGTGCAAAGAAACTAAAAATCTTGAAAAAAGAGTGGAAGAATTGACAGCTAGACTAATTAATGCAGAGAAGATCATAAACGAAATGACAGAGATGAAAACCATGACATGAGAAATACGTGACAAATGCACAAGCTTCAGTAACCGACTCGATCAACTGGAAGAAAGAGTATCAGCGATTGAGGATCAAATGAATGAAATGAAGCGAGAAGAGAAACCAAAAGAAAAAAGAAGAAAAAGAAATGAACAAAGCCTGCAAGAAGTATGGGATTATGTAAAAAGACCAAATCTACGTCTGATTGGGGTGCCTGAAAGTGAGGGGGAAAATGGAACCAAGTTGGAAAACGCTCTTCAGGATATCATCCAGGAGAACTTCCCCAACCTAGTAGGGCAGGCCAACATTCAAATTCAGGAAATACAGAGAACGCCACAAAGATACTCCTCCAGAAGAGCAACTCCAAGACACATAATTGCCAGATTCACCAAAGTTGAAATGAAGGAAAAAATCTTAAGGGCAGCCAGAGAGAAAGGTCGGGTTACCCACAAAGGGAAGTCCATCAGACTAACAGCAGACCTCTCGGCAGAAACTCTACAAGCCAGAAGAGAGTGGGGGCCAATATTCAACGTTCTTAAAGAAAAGAAATTTCAACCCAGAATTTCATATCCAGCCAAACTAAGTTTCATCAGTGAAGGAGAAATAAAATCATTTACAGAGAAGCAAATGCTTAGAGATTTTGTCACCACCAGGCCTGCCTTACAAGAGACCCTGAAGGAAGCCCTAAACATGAAAAGGAACAACCGGTACCAGCCATTGCAAAAACATGCCAAAATGTAAAGACCATCGAGGCTAGGAAGAAACTGCATCAACTAACCAGCAAAATAACCAGTTAATATCATAATGACAGGATCAAGTTCACACATAACAATATTAACCTTAAATGTCAATGGACTAAATGCGCCAATTAAAAGACACAGACTGGCAAACTGGATAAAGAGTCAAGACCCATCAGTCTGCTGTATTCAGGAGACCCATCTCACATGCACAGACATACATAGGCTCAAAATAAAGGGATGGAGGAAGATCTACCAAGCAAATGGAGAACAAAAAAAAGCAGGGGTTGCAATCCTAGTCTCTGATAAAACAGACTTTAAACCATCAAAGATCAAAAGAGACAAAGAAGGCCATTACATCATGGTAAAGGGATCAATTCAACAGGAAGAGCTAACTCTCCTAAATATCTATGCACCCAATACAGGAGCACCCAGATTCATAAAGCAAGTCCTTAGAGACCTACAAAGAGACTTAGACTCCCATACAATAATAATGGGAGACTTCAACACTCCACTGTCAACATTAGACAGATCAACGAGACAGAAAGTTAACAAGGATATCCAGGAATTGAACTCATCTCTGCACCAAGCGGACCTAATAGACATCTATAGAACTCTCCACCCCAAATCAACAGAATATACATTCTTCTCAGCACCACATCGCACTTATTCCAAAATTGACCACATAATTGGAAGTAAAGCACTCCTCAGCAAATGTACAAGAACAGAAATTATAACAAACTGTCTCTCAGACCACAGTGCAATCAAACTAGAACTCAGGACTAAGAAACTCAATCAAAACCGCTCAACTACATGGAAACTGAACAATCTGCTCCTGAATGACTACTGGGTACATAACGAAATGAAGACAGAAATAAAGATGTTCTTTGAAACCAATGAGAACAAAGATACAACATACCAGAATCTCTGGGACACATTTAAAGCAGTGTGTAGAGGGAAATTTATAGCACTAAATGCCCACAAGAGAAAGCAGGAAAGATCTAAAATTGACACTTTAACATCACAATGAAAAGAACTAGAGAGGCAAGAGCAAACACATTCAAAAGCTAGCAGAAGGCAAGAAAGAACTAAGATCAGAGCAGAACTGAAGGAGATAGAGACACAAAAAACCCTCCAAAAAATCAATGAATCCAGGAGTTGGTTTTTTGAAAAGATCAACAAAATTGACAGACCGCTAGCTAGACTAATAAAGAAGAAAAGAGAGAGGAATCAAATAGACACAATAAAAAATGATAAAGGGGATATCACCACTGACCCCACAGAAATACAAACAACCATCACAGAATACTATAAATGCCTCTATGCAAATCAACTAGAAAATCTAGAAGAAATGGATAATTTCCTGGACACTTACACTCTTCCAAGACTAAACCAGGAAGAAGTTGAATCCCTGAATAGACCAATAGCAGGCTCTGAAATTGAGGCAACAATTAATAGCCTACCCACAAAAAAAAGTCCAGGACCAGATGGATTCACAGCTGAATTCTACCAGAGGTACAAGGAGGAGCTGGTACCATTCCTTCTGAAACTATTCCAATCAACAGAAAAAGAGGGAATCCTCCCTAACTCATTTTATGAGGCCAACATCATCCTGATACCAAAGCCTGGCAGGGACACAACAAAAAAAGGGAATTTTAGACCAATATCCCTGATGAACATCGATGCAAAAATTCTCAATATAATACTGGCAAACTGGATTCAGCAGCACATCAAAAAGCTTATCCACCATGATCAAGTGGGCTTCATCCCTGGGATGCAAGGCTGGTTCAACATTCGCAAATCAATAAACGTAATCCAGCATATAAACAGAACCAAAGACAAGAACTACATGTTTATCTCAATAGATGCAGAAAAGGCTTTTGACAAAATTCAACAGCCCTTTATGCTAAAAACGCTCAATAAATTCGTTATTGATGGAACGTACCTCAAAATAATAAGAGCTATTTATGACAAACCCACAGCTAATATCATACTGAATGGGCACAAACTGGAAAAATTTCCTTTGAAAACTGGCACAAGACAGGGATGCCCTCTCTCACCACTCCTATTCAACATAGTGTTGGAAGTTCTGGCGAGGGCAATCAGGCAAGAGAAAGAAATCAAGGGTATCCAGTTAGGAAAAGAAGAAGTCAAATTGTCCCTGTTTGCAGATGACATGATTGTATATTTAGAAAACCCCATTGTCTCAGCCCAAAATCTCCTTAAGCTGATAAGCAACTTCAGCAAAGTCTCAGGATACAAAATTAATGTGCAAAAATCACAAGCATTCTTATATACCAGTAACAGATAAACAGAGAGCCAAATCATGAATGAACTTCCATTCACAATTGCTTCAAAGAGAATAAAATACCTAGAAATCCAGCTTACAAGAGATGTAAAGGACCTCTTCAAGGAGAACTACAAACCACTGCTCAGTGAAATCAAAGAGGACACAAACAAATGGAAGAACATACCATGCTCATGGATAGGAAGAATCAATATCGTGAAAATGGCCATACTGCCCAAGGTTATTTATAGATTCAATGCCATCCCCATCAAGCTACCAATGACTTTCTTCACAGAATTGGAAAAAACTGCTTTAAAGTTCATATGGAACCAAAAAAGAGCCCGCATTGCCAAGACAATCCTAAGTCAAAAGGACAAAGCTGGAGGCGTCACGCTACCTGACTTCAAACTATACTACAAGGCTACAGTAACCAAAACAGCATGGTACTGGTACCACAACAGAGATACAGACCAATGGAACAGAACAGAGTCCTCAGAAATAATACCACACATCTACAGCCATCTGATCTTTGACAAACCTGAGAGAAACAAGAAATGGGGAAAGGATTCCCTATTTAATAAATGGTGATGGGAAAATTGGCTAGCCATAAGTAGAAAGCTGAAACTGGATCCTTTCCTTACTCCTTATACGAAGATTAATTCAAGATGGATTAGAGACTTAAATGTTAGACCTAATACCATAAAAACCCTAGAAGAAAATCTAGGTAGTACCATTCAGGACATAGGCATGGGCAAGGACTTCATGTCTAAAACACCAAAAGCAATGGCAGCAAAAGCCAAAATTGACAAATGGGATCTCATTAAACTAAAGAGCTTTTGCACAGCAAAAGAAACTACCATCAGAGTGAACAGGCAACCTACAGAATGGGAGAAAAGTTTTGCAATCTACTCATCTGACAAAGGGCTAATATCCAGAATCTACAAAGAACTCAAACAAATATACAAGAAAAAAACAAACAACCCCATCAAAAAGTGGGGAAAGGATATGAACAGACATTTCTCAAAAGAAGACATCCATACAGCCAACAGACACATGAAAAAATGCTCATCATCACTCGCCATCAGAGAAATGCAAATCAAAACCACAATGAGATACCATCTCACACCAGTTAGAATGGCAATCATTAAGAAGTCAGGAAACAACAGGTGTTGGAGAGGATGTGGAGAAATAGGAACACTTTTACACTGTTGGTGGGATTGTAAACTAGTTCAACCATTATGGAAAACAGTATGGCGATTCCTCAAGGATTTAGAACTAGATGTACCATATGACCCAGCCATCCCACTACTGGGTATATACCCAAAGGATTATAAATTACTCTACTACAAAGACACATGCACACGTACGTTTATTGCGGCACTATTCACAATAGCAAAGACTTGGAATCAACCCAAATGTCCATCTGTGACAGACTGGATTAAGAAAATGTGGCATATATACACCATGGAATACTATGCAGCCATCAAAAAGGATGAGTTTGCGTCCTTTGTAGGGACATGGATGCAACTGGAAACCATCATTCTTAGCAAACTATCACAAGAAGAAAAAACCAAACACCACATGTTCTCACTCATAGGTGGGAACTGAACAATGAGATCACTTGGACTCGGGAAGGGGAACATCACACACTGGGGCCTATCATGGGGAGGGGGGAGGAGGGAGGGATTGCATTGGGGAGTTATAAATGATATAAATGATGAATTGATGGGTGCTGACGATTTGATGGGTGCAGCACACCAACATGGCATAAGTATATATATGTAACAAACCTGCACGTTATGCACATGTACCCTAGAACTTAAAGTATAATAAAAAAAAAAAGAAAACATAACTAGAGACAAAATATAATTTGCTTCAAGTAAATTCCTTTGATTACAATTTATAGAACAGAGGCATTTGATGATATTATTTCTATTCTTTTTATAATTCATGGAAATATTTGCTTTGCTATAAAAGTTGAAGTCTCTAAAAAAATAAGCAGTTAAAGAGAAGAGAAAAGCTGGGGAATGGGGAATGAAGAAAAGTTGGTTACCTTAAAGTAACCAACAGGTAAAAGTAATCTATAAAAATAATTGTAATAGTCAAGTGATGTTTACAGGCAACCTTGGGAAAAAAAACCAGAACAGATAACCAAAAATGAAACAGGCAGCAAGATCACAAAATTGTTTCCAGTCACACATTTCACCTAAAAGAGATGAGCAGTCATATAAAGTAGGTATAGCCTGGCGTGGTGGCTTACACCTGTAATATCAGCACTTTGGGAGGCCGAGGCAGGCAGATCACTTGAGGTCAGGAGTTTGAGATCAGCCTGGCCAACATGGTGAAACTCCATCTCTAATAAAAATTAAAATAAAATTGGCCAGGCATTGGGGCATGTGCTTGTAGTCCCAGCTACTTGGGAGGCTGAGACACCAGAATCTCACTAGAACCCAGGAGGCGGGGGTTGCAGTGAGCTGAGATCATGCCACTGCACTCCAGCCTGGGCAACCGAGTAATTTATTTCATTTTCAAAAAATAAAATGAAATAAAGTAAAATAATATAAAAGTAGGTATATAGGGGAAACAAATACAAGGTAGAGTGTCCTTATTCCATGTTTTCTAGATTGAATAATATACAAACTACATAAAATCAAGTGATTAACTAATTAGTCTTAATAATAATTCTCCAGCAGCATCCAGCAGAAGCTGGAAGAGGTAAGAAACGACTTATTCTTTAGAGGGAGAATGGCCCTGCCAACACACTGGACCCACTGGATTTGGGTCCAGTGATACTGATTTCAGAATCTTGGCCCCTAGAACTATGAGAAAATAATTATTTTTTGCATTAAGACACCAGGTTTGTGGTAATTTGTTATGGAAGCCATAGGACATTAATACACAAACAATATGCTTTACGGGGCTAAGGCTTAACTGAAAGTTATTTTGGTATACATGAAAAGTTATGTATATGAACATACATTATTGTTGTGCCAATATATCTTAGGGAATTTATTTGTGATAGTTAGTTGATTTTATTTTGGGTGGTGAATGCAGGTATCTAATCGTGTCATCTACACCCAGGGGGTTTAACTTTTTTTTTTTTCTCTAACTTCTAATATCTCTCTCAGCTGACTCCCTTTAGTACAATGTGAAATAATAGTCATGCCAGTGGGCATCTTTGCAATGTTCCTGACTTTTGCACAAATGTTTCCAGTGTTTCCTCATTCCTCCATTATCCCCCACCCCTGAATGATCTGTTAGGGACTGAGGGGACAATTAGTAACTTTTCCAAATCTAGTGGTGTTGTAACCAAGTAACCTATTTTTGAGGGCTTTTTTTTTTTTTTTTTGGTCCTTTTTTTCTTTTTTCCTTCCCTCCCTTATTTGGTGCCTGTTCCTTGTTAATAATAAAATAATGACCTTTACTCTTCTTTCCCCCAGGCATGCCCTTGCACTGCTCACTTATCTAATTATATGTCTGCTTAGAAGTTTCTGTGATTGAATCTTGAGACAATCCAGGTACCTATGCAATTTTCTCCCAACAAGAGATTATGTGAATGTACAGTTAATTTACAACCTATATATGCTCAGGATAGTGCCAGCCCATTTACCAGATCAGACAATAGCGCAGAATAAAGCATTGAAGGAAGTTACGTGGTCCTGCACCTCCTTGCCCCTCCTGCACATCCTTCATACCAAATTTCACTTTTAAATTATTGTATTCTGGCCAAAAACTTGAAATGGTTTCTTTAAGGCAGGAAGTCTAGACTATTTCCCCACTGCTAGTTTGGAAATAAAGTCACTTTTCTTCCACTGAACTTTGTCCTTGTTATTTGGTTTTGCAAGCAGGAAGCAGCTGAACCTGTATTCATTGTTTCTATTTTCAGTGGTACCTACATTGTCTTTCCAATTAGTGATGCCATGCTATTTAATTTGTAGATACTCATAACTGCTTCAACTTCATGAGTGTTCAAATGAGACTGTGTTCATCTCCCCTAATGTTTTTGTTGACTGAATTTCTCTGGTCTAATATAAATACCTTGTTTACCTTTATCTGGCTTTTCATCTTTATGTTTTGACATTTATAAGATACTTTATTGTATCTTTTAAACATATCAGAGAATAGAGTGCTCTATGATTTGGTCAGAAATCTTTTTAAAAAGTGAGAGGTTGGGAAGGTTGTGGGGAGGGGAGATGGAGAGAGGCTGGTTAATGGGTACAAAAATACCATTAGATATAAGGAATAAGTTCTAGGGTTCAATAGCAAAATAGGAATATTTTGTTGTACATTTCAAAATAGCTAGAAGGGAAGGTATGGAATGTTTCTAACCCAAAGAAATGGTAAATATTTGATGTGGTGGATATCTCAATTACCCTGATTTGATCATTATTCACTGTATACATGTATCAAAACATCATATGTGCCCCATAAATATGTACAATTATGTTTCAACAAAACATGTTTTTAAAATCCACTTACATTAGTTTTTCTCTTGGCTGATTCCCCTTAGTAAAATGTTAAATGATAATGTGACAGAGGACATCTAACAAAAAGAACAATTCTTCATTCTGTTATTTTGGTTTTTCTCTGTATACATATATATGTGTGTGTATATAATATATATGTTTACATATATAAGTATGTGTCTCTCTCTACACACACACACACACACACACACACATATATAATTTTGTTTTTTTTGGGACAGGGTCTCACTCTGTTGCACAGGCTGGAGTGCAGTGGCACAATCTAGGCTTGCTGCAACTGCCACCTCACAGGCTCAATCAATCCTCCCAACTTCAGCCTCCCAAGTTACTGGGTCCACCGGCTAATTTTTGCATATTTTGTAGAAGTGGGGTTTCGCCACGTTGCCCAGGGTGGTTTCAAACTCCTGGGCTCAAGGGACACATCTGCCTTGGCCTCCAACAGTGCTGGGATTACAGGCATGAGCCATTGCAGCCGGCCTGTTTTCTACATATTTTTAAACAAAAATATCATTGGTACTGTTTATCCTATTTTTCTCCATGGGTAATTTCTCTGTATCTTTGTTCCAGTGGTTATGTTTATAATTTTATGCAGCTTTTACATTTTATAAACATGTAATTTATATCTCTGTCCTTATTTCTGTATTCAAAATCTATTAGTTCACTGTTATAAGCAATTATCATATTGGCATGGTTTCTATTACTCTGTCCTTTTTCTTTCATTCATCATATTTCAATGTTACTCATTATTTTTCCTTGTATTGTTAAATTATGTTGATACTTTTATTTTTTGTCAGCTTTAATTTATATTCTTTGACTTCCAAGTATTAAAGATGAGAAAATTAGTTCACACCTGTAATCCCAGCACTTTGGGAAGCCGAGGTGGGCGGATCACCTGAGGTCAGGAGTTCGAGACCAGCCTGGCTAACAGGGTGAAACCCCGTCTCTACTAAAAATACAAAAAAATAAAAATAAATTAGCCAGGTATGGTGGAGGGTGCCTGTAATCCCAGCTACTTGGGAGGCTGAGGCAGGAGAATCACTTGAACCTGGGAAGTGGAGGTTGCAGTGAGTCAAGATGATGGCACTGTACTCCAGCCAGGATGACAGAGAAACTCGTCTCAAAAAATAAATAAATAAATAAATAAAAATAAGACAATTGTAAAGACTGGGGAAAAAAACTGGAGAAAACAGGCCGGGCGCGGTGGCTCAAGCCTGTAATCCCAGCACTTTGGGAGGCCGAGACGGGTGGATCACGAGGTCAGGAGATCGAGACCATCCTGGCTAACACGGCGAAACCTCGTCTCTACTAAAAAATACAAAAAAAAAAACTAGCCGGGCGAGTTGGCGGGCGCCTGTAGTCCCAGCTACTTGGGAGGCTGAGGCAGGAGAATGGCGTAAACCCAGGAGGCGGAGCTTGCAGTGAGCTGAGATCCGGCCACTGCACTCCAGCCTGGGCGACAGAGCGAGACTCCGTCTCAAAAAAAAAAAAAAAAAAAACAAAAACAAACAAACAAAAAAACTGGAGAAAACAGGTAGAAGTGGTATATTCTTAGGGAACATATTCTATTTTTAGGGAATTTTAGGAAACATTTTATATCTATATTTATATGTAGTGTCTACATTTTGTTCTTTAGCTCTAATTCCCACATTTTAGTCTTTCTTTTACAGTTAAATCCTTTCAATGCTTGCTGACAGTCCTTCTATTGTAACTCATTTTCTAAGAATGTTTTCAAAAAGTATTTCTTGAGTTCAAAACTGTCTTTAGCATTTAAACTTGAAGACATTTGGGCTACATTTGAAATATTAAACACTTTCCTTTCTATAAGATCCTGTAGCTATTACTCCACTGCCAACTGGTACTAAATGTTGATGGGGATAAGACAGAGACAAGTCTGACTTTTTCCCCTCCTATTATTGGCCTGACTATTCTTTCTTCATGTTTAATGTACAGCAATTTTATGAGGACATGTCTCAGTATTGACAGTTCTAGGTCAATTTTCCCTGGTTCATGGTATGCTCTTTCAATATGTAGATCAAAATTAATTTTAAATTATTATTATTGAGTCCTATCTGTAAATATTCATTCTTTTCTACTCTTTTGGTTTTCTTTTGTGTCTTTATCTCAGTCTATCCATATACATTCACAAAATTTTATTTTTAATCTTTTTTTCTTTGGGTTATTTTATTCATTCTTCACATTTTAATCCACAATATTCCTTAAGGTGCTTTCTATGATGTCTGGCCTTTCTTGTGCTCCTTCCGATTTCATATTTGAAATAAATTCTCCTTTCCTAAGTTTGGCCAGCTCATACTTCATCTTCTACTACTGTTTCATGATGTCTTTTCCAGAGTCCTTGCTTTCTGGATTGTAGGTTTTTCTGACAAAGGTGATTGCTTTATTCATTTTCTCTCTTCTCTTTTCTCCCATTCTTTCCCTCTTGCCTTTTCTTTCTTCCTGAAGAAAGCTAAACATTATATTTTCAACAAAATTAGAGTTCAGGTGTGACCCTTGTTCTCTAAAATAGGCAAAAGGGGACGCAAAATTAGGAGGAGCCACGTGAAAATACATGAACAGAAGCAGTCTTTGAGAAATTTATCCATGGAAAAGAGCTCTGCAGTGTAGATCCAAGAAAATGACGTCCACAGTCTATTCTTTGATCATATATATAACATACCCTATGTTGCTACAGGTATTGCTTATAATCACAAGTACGGGAACAAAGGTGAGATGAGTTGTCTGGAGAATCCTGCTAGACTCAGCTTTAGAGAAGTGTAAAAGATAGGGCTACACAAAGGATCCACAGATAAGCCATTATTATAGGAAGTATTTTGTTTCTGTTGCAGCAGAGATTACCTTCTTGTGAAGACTTGCAAAATTGCAACAATAATGTGAACGCACCCTTACCTTGACCCTCCTTCCTAATGTACACACACCTCTTGAAAATAGGTAGCCAGGTAAAACCATTATATTCTGTCATGAGCAATAGAAGAACAGTAGTAATAACAAAGATAATTCAGGAAAATAATAAAAAGAATAGCAAAACACACAGACATCGAGCAAGTACTAGAAAAATGTCATCAGAGTGCAAGGGAATGGTAGGAAAATTATTTTTATAGGTTTATTAGCCATTTGCATTTCTTCTTTGATAAACTGCATTTTTGGGTATTTTATGCAAATAGGCTGTCTTTCCCATATTTAATTGTTACAACTCTTTGCATATTAAGAAAATCAGCATCTTCCTTGTTGCATCTACCAAGTATTAGTTCCTAGGTTTCCTTTTAATTTCATCAGTGCCTTTTAATTTCATTGTCAACTTTCCTAATTATTAAAAATTGTTATGGTAAAAAATTAAAAATTTATTATTTTACAGCTTTTTTTTTTTTTTTTTTTGAGACGGAGTTCATGCTGTTGCCTGGGCTGGAGTGCAATGGCGCAATCTTGGCTCAGTGCAGCCTCCACCTCCCAAGTTCAAGCAATTCTCCTGCTTCAGCCTCCCGAGTATCTCAGATTACAGGTGCCTGACACCACGTCTGGCTAGTTTTTTAATATTTCTAGTAGAGACTGATTTCACTATGTTGGCCAGTCTATTTTACAGCTTTTAAATAGTTGCTTTTTATTATTTATTTATTTATTTAAGAGATGGGCTCTCGCTATGTTGGCCAGGTTGGTCTTGAACTCCTGACCTCACGTGATCCTCCCACCTCAGCCTATCAAAGTGGTGGGATTACAGGTATACGCCACCACACCTGGCCTGAAGAATGGGATTTAAACAAAAAAGTTATTTATCATCGAACTTATCTCTAAAAAAATCCAATATATATTCCAAAGATGTTTTAAATTTCTCAGATCACATCAATCCGAAGTGCAAAACTCACTAATAGTTTCTCTTCATGATTAAAATTAAATCTAAATTTTAAATTCTTCAATATGATCTATAAGCCTCTTACATTTCTGGCCTTGTAATCCCTTCAACCTCATTTCAAACCACTCTTTCTCCCACTTTCTCCATAGGAGCAGACTAGATTTCTTGCTGAGCCTCAAGTACAATTGTTTTTGCTGAATCAACAGTCTTTTCATTTGCTGTTTCATTTTGCTGCCTAGGTCACTCTTCTAGACATTGCCCACCACTTCCATCACCTTGGAAGTTTCTGCTTGAGTATCACTACCTCAAGGAAGGCTTCCCTCACCATTTTATCAAAATAGGACTTCCAATTCCAAACCCAATTACCTTCTATCTACTTACCATGCTTTATTTTTCTCTTTAGAACATATCACATTTTGAAATTATATTATGTAATTATTTACTTGTTTACTGTTTGTCTTCCCTAATAAGGTAGTAAGCTTCATGCAGGCAAGGACTCCATCTCCTTCACTGTTTATGCCAGCTCCTAGTGATAGTGGCAGGAGGCAGTCAAATGCCTAGGCAGATAGGGGCAGGTCCCCAGTAAAACCCGACCTTCGAGCCGATGACAGTTTAAAGCCTAGCTACAAATCTCTGGTAAATCCACAGACTCGACTGAGAACCTCTCTTCCTGTTTGGCATGCTTTCCTCTGATTCATCCCTACCCTTCACTTATTTTACATGTACCTACCCTTTCCTAATTTGTTTTCTACACTGTTGTGCCCCTTGAGCCTTTGTTTTAGCCTTTTTTGCATACTCACAAACCAATCAGCACACACTCCCCAGTTCTGAGCCCATAAAAGCCCCAGACCTAGCCACACTGAGAGTGAAACCACCCAACTTCAGGTGGGGGACCACTGCTGCAGCTCCTCTCCACTGAGAGCTGTTTCGTTGCTTAATAAAAATTTTCTCCACCCTTCTCACCCTTTGATTGTCAGTGTAACCTCATTCTTCTTGGATGCAGGACAAGAACTTGGGACCCACTGAAGGTGGGTACACAGAAGGCTGTAACACTGTGGCCCTCTGCTGGCAGAGGGGCCACATCCCACATGACAGGAAGCAGCAGCAAGGCCAAGGCAGCCCTGGAGGCACAGGCTAGAGCAGGGCAACCGGACTGACAGAGTTGTTAAGGTGCCTCTGTCTGGCTGGCTACAGACAATGGGACTAAAAGAGCTCATTAGTATGTTGTAACACGCCCCTCTGGGGCTTCAGGGTCGTGGGCACCCCTACCTGGGTGTCCCTGTGTTCCCCTCGTCTGGACACCAGAGCCCACTGTGGGAGTCGCTTGCAGCACACCTGGTCCAGGAACAAGCCCCATGTGGAGCCCAATCTTGTGTGGGCACTTGGAATGGCCAGCCAGACCCTGCATTCAGGGGCGCACACATCCGCTCCTGCCAGGGACTGGCATTCGTGGGATCCATGCTGGAGTGCAAGACAGGCATGGCCTGGCGGGTCAAGTAAACAGGGCATCTCCTGTGGCAAGCCAGGCCTGACCAAGGCCTGGGGAGGGGCATCGTTGGCCAGAGGTCTCTGGTTGGCAAAGTAATCAAGAAAAATCCTGTATCCCTAGAATAATCTCTGGCAGATGGTTGGTACACAACTTTGCTTTATTTTTAAATGAATGAATTAACAAATAAATAAATGGATGATGTTTTCATTGATGAATGTTAAAAAAGTTTTAAAGTAACTTTTAAAAAAATTGCCTTAATAGGTTAATATAAAGTATACAAAGGCCAACTATTTAGATTAGAAGGACTCCTAAAGAAGTACATTTAAAGTGTTCCTTAATGATGTGTGAAGTATTTTTAAAAGTCATCAGTATACGTATGATGTCATTTTTTTTTTTTCTGTTTTGAAACCAGATTACATTTCTCTTTTTTTTTTTTTTTGAGACGGAGTCTTGCTCTGTCATCCAGGCTGAAGCGCAGTGGCGCAATCTCGGCTCACTGCAAGCTCCCAGTCCTGGGCTCATGCCATTCTGCCGCCTCAGCCTACCGAGTAGCTGGGACAACAGGCGCCCGCCACCGCGCCTAGCTAATTTTTCTGTAGTTTTAGTAGAGACGAGGTTTCACTGTGTTAGCCAGGATGGTCTCAATCTCCTGACCTCGTGATCCGCCCGACTCAGTCTCCCAAAGTGCTGGGATTACAGGTGTGAGCCACCAGGCCCAGCCCCAGATCACATTTCTGTTTGAAAACAACTTAAGTCTGAATTACACTTGCTTTTAAGTGTTACATTTTTATAAAAACTGGGATTGTATATCTACAAACTCTTTGAGAAAGTATCTCTATTAGATTGCAAAAACCCTGCCTCGGTGTTATGTAGTTTCTAGTGTGGGCAGATAATAAATATGTAGATTACACATGCATTAGAAAATTTAAATGTTAGGGAGGAAAAAGAAAGCAAGGTAAGGGGCGGGGGCTGCAATTTAAAATAGAATGATCAGAGTAATCCTTACTGAGGAAGCAACATTTGAGCAAAAGTTTAAAGAAGGTGAGGAAACTATCAATATAGTCAAAATAATGCACTTCAGATTGAGGAGGTAATTTTAAAAGAGGATATGCAAACGATTAAGGAATTTTTCTATCATAAGATAAATGTACAGCTTCCTAAGATGATTATTTTGGAAGACTTAGCATTTATTTGGACGGCATGATGTAGTAGTTTAAAAGTCAAATCACTTTATTTCTTAGTCACACTTTGTATACTGCATATGATGGTTTCTTTTTGTAGAGAGAGACTCATAGGATACATGTTATACAGAGCTCGGGTAATAAAGAAATCCATGACATCTATATTGGAAACCAATCTTTTCCTATTTTTTTTTTTTTTTTTTTTTTTGAGACAGGGTCTTACTCTGTCACCCAGGCTGGAGTACCGTGGCGCGATCTTGGCTCACTGCAGCCTCAACTTCCTGGGCTTAAGTGATCCTCCCACCTCAGCCACTAGGGTAATTGGGACCATAGGTATAAGCCACAATGCCAAGCTAATTTTTTGTAGAGGTAAGGTTTCACCATCATGCCCAGGCTGGTCTCGAACTCCTAGCCTCAAGTGATCCATCCACCTCGGCCTCCCAAAGTGGTTAGATTATAGGCGTGAGCCACTGTGCCTGGCCATCTTTTCCCTTTCAACATATTAGTTCATTCACTTTATTAGTCTATTTATTAAAGGCCACAATTTAAAGAATGACTTAATATTGAAGTGCTGAAATGTGTTAATATGAAAATTACTGTCAAAAGTTTGCCACACTATTTGCCTTTGTGATGGTTAGTTTTCTGCCTCAATTGGATAGGCTATAGTACCCAGTTATTCAGTTAAACAATACTGGGGTTAATACCTACAATCAGTTGACTTTAGGTAAAGGACATTATCTTCATAATCTGAATGAGCCTCATCCAATCAGTTGAAAAGCCTTAAGAGCAAAGCTGAGATATACTTGAAGAATAAATTTTGCTTCAAGAGTACAGTGTGGCCCAAGAGTTTTCAGCCTGTTGGCCTCCTTACAAATTAAATACTTGTCAGCCCCTTAGTTGCTTAAGCCAATTTCTTGAAATAAATTTCTGTAAATGTACAAAAACATGGATAAATACATATATGATATATTCATATATATATAATATACACAGATATATACACATACACATACATATATATATTCCCCATTACTGATTCTGTTTCTCTGGAGAATCCTGAACAATACAATCAATCCTCCTCTTAGACTAGATTAGAAGCTACTCTAGGAAAGTCATCATGTCTTCTTATGATCCCTGTGTTTAATATAGCTCATAGCATGATGCTTTCTTGATGGAATAATTTATAAACGAATATTTTAATTTCATAGGTAGATGGAAGGTACTTTTAACCATTAAGAAGCAGAAAAAATTATCATATGAACATTTATAAGCTTTTTTTCCTTGCCATTTCTTCCAGGAATAAACATTTATAACTTCTATGCAATGAAATCAAAAGATAAGAAGAAAAATGACAATTAAAAAATAAAACAAAGTGCTTATATCTAATATATATGATGAACTTACTACAGAAACATGTAAAATCACTGTAACTCATCTATAGGAGAAAACTTAGACTTATTTATTGCCCTTTATATATTATGATATCATAATATGTATAATATATATTTAAAATATTATTTAAAATTAGGCTGTGATAAGTTAAAGATGCATATTTAAACCCTAGAGCAATCACCAAAGATATAAAACAAAGAAATATAGCTGTTAAATCAATAAATAAGTAGAATACTTATTATAAAATTTCCTCTTTATATGTGTTGAAACACTTGTCCAGACACACTTTGTCTAATATTATTTTAGCCATCTTGACTTCCTGATTATTAGTGTTTGCAGGGTATATTTAACACATCCTTCAACTTTTAACCTACCTGTGTTTTTATATTTAAAATCCACTCCTTCTATTTAGTATAGCAGGAGTCTACCCCCTATGTCTACCCCCCTACAAAAAGCCAGTTGCTTATTTTGCAAATAAAGCTTTATTGGAACATAGACATACCTACTTGTTTACATTTCGACCTCTGATAGGAGAGTTGAGTAGTTGTGACAGAAACAGTATGAACCTTAATACTCAAATATTTACAATGTGTCCTTTTAATAAAAAGTTTGCCAACCCCTGGAGTTGTTTATTGGGTTTTTATCAGTCTGATGAAAAAAAAAAAAAGGCCTTTTAATTTGAGTGTTTTGACAATTTATACTTAATACAGTGATGATATAGTTGGTTCTAAGTTCAGAACCTTGCTATTTGTTTTCTACTTATTCCACCTATTCTTTCATTTTTAATGTTGTCTTCTTTTGAAATGATTGATTTTTTTTTTTGAGAGAGGGTCTCACACTGTTGCTCAGGCTACAGCACAGTGGTGCAATCATGGCTCACCACAGCCTCAAATTCCTGGGCTCAAGTTATCCTCCCATTTCAGCCTCAGCCTATGGGACTACAGGTTTATACCACTATGCCTGGCTAATTTTTAATTTTTTTGTAGATACAGGGTCTCATTATGTTGCCGAGGCCGGTCTCAAACACCTGGGTTCAAGTGATCCTCCTCCCTTGGCCTCCCAAAGTGCTTACTTACAGGCATTGGCCATCATGCCTGGCCAATTCTCTAGTATTCTACTTCATCGCCTCTATTGATTTATCAGCTATAGTTCTTTGTTTTATATCTTTGGTGATTGCTCTAGGGTTTAAATATGCATCTTTAACTTATCACAGCCTAATTTTAAATAATTGCCTATAATTACCTAATAATATAATGACCTTAAGACACAGTATCCGAAATGTCTGGGACCAGAATTCATTCAAATTTTGAATTTTTTCAAATTTTGGAACATTTATGTTAAACAGATTGAGACTCCCTAATCTAAAAATCCAAAATCTGAAATGCTCCAATGATCATTTCCTTTGAGCATTGGGTTGACACTCAGAAAGTTTTGAATTTTGGAGCAATTTGGATTCTGGGATTAGGAATATTCTGCCTGTACTACCGTTTCACCCTCCCAATCTTTGCAGTGTTGTCATATATTTTACTTCTACATATGTGATAACAAAATATTCATTCTTATTTTTCAGTGTTTTGTACTTAAGCAGTTATCTTTTTAAATATATAAACAATTTATGTTTATATATTTATGTTTAAATTTATGTTTACCCATATATTTATAATTTCTAGGGCTCTTCATTCCTCTGCAGAGATCGAGTTTCCATCTAGTATCATTTTTCTTCTGCCTTAAGACTTTATTTAACATTTCTTGTAACAAGAAGAAATTTTTCTTTTTCTCAAAATGTCATCATTTTAGATGTTTCTTCCTGGATATAGAATTTAAGGTTTATAAGTCTTCATCTTTTGATACTGATCTCATTCCATTACCTTCTGGTTTGCATTGTTTCCAACGTGAAGTCAGTTCATTTTTATCTTGCGTTTTGTTTGTGATGTGCCTTTTTTTCATTTACTTTTATGACTTTTCTCTTTATCACTGGTTTGAGAAATGATATGTGTTGGTGTGGTTTTCTTCTCTATTTGAAGTTAAATGAACTTGGATTTTTATGTTTCTATTTTTCATCCAATGTGGAACAATTTCGGCCATTATTTTTTCAAATAATTTTCCTGCCCTCACCCCTTCTGCAACTCCACTTTCATATTTGTTATACCTCATGGTACCAGGACACTTAGGTGCTGGGGGGGTTTATTTGGTACAGAGGAGGGGGAGGGTTCAGTTTTCTTACTGTCTGATTCAGTTTTTATTTTACTTTACTTACTTTTTTTTAGACTTGGGGACTGGCTAGGATGTCCAGGCTGGAGTGCAGTGGCTATCCACACGTGTGATCTTAGCACACTACAGCTTGAAATTCCTGTACTCAAGGTATTCTTCCACTTCAGCCTCCTGAGTAGGTAGGACTATAGGCATGTGCCACTGTACCCAGCAGCGATTCAGATTTTCATATTCTTCAAGTCTATTGATCTTTTTTATTGGCGATGTTTATTGCATTGAGAAACCCATCCAGTGGATATTTCATTCAGATGTAGGAATTCCTAGAGCTAAAAAATATATTTTCTAAGACTCTCTTCATTGTTTTAATGTTTTACTTTATATCCTTGTATATGTGTACAATTAGATGTTTTTAAGCCTTTGCTGTTTACATTATTGCTGTCATTTCTTGCTCTGTTTCTACGGATTGTCTATTCTCTTTGTTTGGGGTTACATTTTCCTACTTTTTCATGTCTTATCATTCTTGGGTAGATGCTGATCACTATCAGGGTTTTGTAAAATGTTTAGATTTAGTTGTCTTCCCATCTGGCTCTTTGTGTCTCCTCTCAACTTGGTTAAAAACTATAAGGAAAAACTTTCTCCAAATCACAATGGCAAAATGTCCTGCTGTTAAATAATCATAAATCTCTATCTTAATTTCAGGCTCTTTTCTGCACGACTGTTTTAATTTCTCTTTACTCTTTTAAGGGCAATTTGATTTTGGTAATATTCAAGGCACTGTAAAGTGTTTCCTCCACGATGCTGCATCTACCGTCTTGTTGACAAATTACATGAAAGGATTGTGACTGCTTCTTCTTTGCTTCCTTTTACTCATTGTATTAGTAGTCTGTTTTCACGCTGCTGATAAAGACATACCCAAGACTGGGAAGAAAAAGCGGTTTAATGGACTTAGAGTGCTACATGGCTGGGGAGGCCTCACAACCATGCCAGAGGGCAAAGGGAGAGCTTGTGCTGGGACACTCCCGTTTTTAAAACCATCAGATCTCATGAGACTTATTCACTATCGCGAGAGAGAACAGCACATGAAAGATCCGCCTCTATGATTCAATTACCTCTCATTGGGTCCCTCACACAACATGCAGGAATTCAAGATGAGATGTGAGTGGTGACACAGCCAAACCATATTACTCATTCTTTATTATTTTTTCGACTTTCATTCTAGTACTATACTGAAGCTAAACCAGCAATTCAACTGCCAGCTGTAGTCATCCTTTTCTCAGCCCTAACATTCTATGTGTTATAGAGGTAAAGAAATAATTAGAGTTTGAGAAGTACATTAATAGACATATGCAAATCATGCTAAATATCCACATTTAAAAACTACCCTATGACCGTAGCCTCTGAGTTCTTGGAGAGACTGATTTGAGCAATTACTCTTGTCTTACTTCTTGGCTAGTCCTGCAATTAGTAAACTCCTTTTTACTGCAGCATCACTGTCTTACTGAATTGGCTGTATCTGTGCAATGGGTAAGATGAACCCATTGGAATAGATTTAAACAGAAGATGGCCGAATAGGAACAGCTCCAGTCTCCAACTCCCAGCGTGAGCGACACAGAAGACCTGTGATTTCTGCATTTTCAACTGAGATACTGGGGTCATCTCACTAGGGAGTGATGGACAATTGGTGCTGGTCAGCTGCTGCAGCCCGACCAGCGAGAGCTGAAGCAGGGTGAGGCATCGCCTCACCTGGGAAGCGCAAGGGGGAAGGGAATCCCTTTTCCTAGCCAGGGAACTGAGACACACAACACCTAGAAAATCGGGTAACTCCCACCCCAATACTGTGCTTTAAGCAAAGGGGCACACCAGGAGATTATATCCCACACCTGGCCGGGAGGGTCCCATGCCCACGGAGCCTCCCTCATTGCTAGCACAGCAGTCTGCAATCAAACTGCAAGGCCGCAGCGAGGCTGGGGGAGGGGCGCCCGCCATTGCTGAGGCTTAAGTAGGTAAACAAAGCCACTGGGAAGCTCGAACTGGGTGGAGCTCACAGCAGCTCAAGGAAGCCTGCCTGTCTCTGTAGACTCCACCTCTGGAGACAGGGCACAGCTAAACAACAACAACATCAACAAAAAAAGCAGCAGAAACCTCTGCAGACCCAAATGACTCTGTCTGACAGATTTGAAAAGAGCAGTGGATCTCCCAACACGGAGGTTGAGATCTGAGAAGGGACAGACTGCCTGCTCAAGTGGGTCCCTGACCCCTGAGTAGCCTAACTGGGAGACATCCCCCACTAGGGGCAGACTGACACCCCACACCTCACACGGTGGAGTACACCCCGGAGAGGAAGCTTCCAAAGGAAGAATCAGACAGGTACACTCGCTGTTCAGCAATATTCTATCTTCTGCAACCTCTGCTGCTGATACCCAGGCAAACAGGGTCTGGAGTGGACCTCAAGCAATCTCCAACAGACCTACAGCTGAGGGTCCTGAGTGTTAGAAGGAAAACTAACAAACAGGAAGGACACCGACACCAAAACCCCATCAGTACGTCACCATCATCAAAGACCAGAGGCAGATAAAACCACAAAGACGGGGAAAAAGCAGGGCAGAAAAGCTGGAAATTCAAAAAATAAGAGCGCATCTCCCCCTGCAAAGGAACGCAGCTCGTTGCCAGCAATGGACCAAAGCTGGACGGAGAATGACTTTGACGAGATGAGAGAAGAAGGCTTCAGTCCATCAAACTTCTCAGAGCTAAAGGATGAATTACGTACCCAGCACAGAGAAACTAAAAATCTTGAAAAAAGAGTGGAAGAATTGATAGCTAGAGTAATTAATGCAGAGAAGGTCATAAACGAAATGACAGAGATGAAAACCATGACACGAGAAATACGTGACAAATGCACAAGCTTCAGTAACCGACTCGATCAACTGGAAGAAAGAGTATCAGCGATTAAGGATCAAATGAATGAAATGAAGCGAGAAGAGAAACCAAAAGAAAAAAGAAGAAAAAGAAATGAACAAAGCCTGCAAGAAGTATGGGATTATGTAAAAAGACCAAATCTACGTCAGTTTGGGGTGCCTGAAAATGAGGGGGAAAATGGAACCAAGTTGGAAAACACTCTTCAGGATATCATCCAGGAGAACTCCCCCAACCTAGTAGGGCAGGCCAACATTCAAATTCAGGAAATACAGAGAATGCCACAAAGATACGCCTCCAGAAGAGCAACTCCAAGACACATAATTGCCAGATTCACCAAAGTTGAAATGAAGGAAAAAATCTTAAGGGCAGCCAGAGAGAAAGGTCGGGTTACCCACAAAGGGAAGTCCATCAGATTAACAGCAGATCTCTCGGAAGAAACTCTACAAGCCAGAAGAGAGTGGGGGCCAACATTCAACATTCTTAAAAAAAGAATTTGCAACCCAGAATTTCATATCCAGCCAAACTAAGTTTCATCAGTGAAGGAGAAATAAAATCATTTACAGATAAGCAAATGCTTAGAGATTTTGTCACCACCAGGCCTGCCTTACAAAAGACCCTGAAGGAAGCACTAAACATGGAAAGGAACAACCGGTACCAGCCATTGCAAAAACATGCCAAAATGTAAAGACCATCGAGGCTAGGAAGAAACTGCATCAACTAACGAGCAAAATAACCAGTTAATATCATAATGACAGGATCAAGTTCACACATAACAATATTAACCTTAAATGTCAATGGACTAAATGCTCCAATTAAAAGACACAGACTGGCAAACTGGATCAAGAGTCAAGACCCATCAGTCTGCTGTATTCAGGAGACCCATCTCACATGCAGAGACATACATAGGCTCAAAATAAAGGGATGGAGGAAGATCTACCAAGCAAATGGAGAACAAAAAAAAGCAGGGGTCGCAATCCTAGTCTCTGATAAAACAGACTTTAAACCATCAAAGATCAAAAGAGACAAAGAAGGCCATTACATAATGGTAAAGGGATCAATTCAACAGGAAGAGCTAACTATCCTAAATATATATGCACCCAATACACAAGCACCCAAATTCATAAAGCAAGTCCTTAGAGACTTACAAAGAGACTTAGACTCCCATACAATAATAATGGGAGACTTCAACACCCCACTGTCAACATTAGACAGAAATTGCCATACTGTTTTCCATAATGGTTGAACTAGTTTACAATCCCACCAACAGTGTGAAAGTGTTCCTATTTCTCCACATCCTCTCCAGCACCTGTTGTTTCCTGACTTTTTAATGATTGCCATTCTAACTAGTGTGAGATGGTATCTCATTGTGGTTTTGATTTGCATTTCCCTGATGGCCAGTGATGATGAGCATTTTTTCATGTGTGTGTTGGCTGTATGAATGTCTTCTTTTGAGAAATGCCCGTTCATATCCTTTGCCCACTTTTTGATGGGGTTATTTGTTTTTTTCTTGTAAATTTGTTTGAGTTCTTTGTAGATTCTGGATATTAGCCCTTTGTCAGATGAGTAGGTTGCAAAAATAAATGGTGCTGGGAAAATTGGCTAGCCATAAGTAGAAAGCTGAAACTGGATCCTTTCCTTACCCCTTATACGAAAATTAATTCAAGATGGATTAGAGACTTAAATGTTAGACCTAATACCATAAAAACCCTACAAGAAAACCTAGGTAGTACCATTCAGGACATAGGCATGGGCAAGGACTTCATGTCTAAAACACCAAAAGCAATGGCAGCAAAAGCCAAAATTGACAAATGGGATCTAATTAAACTAAAGAGCTTCTGCACAGCAAAAGAAACTACCATCAGAGTGAACAGGCAACCTACAGAAAGGGAGAACATTTTTGCAATCTACTCATCTGACAAAGGGCTAATATCCAGAATCTACAAAGAACTCAAACAAATTTACAAGAAAAAAACAAATAACCCCATCAAAAAGTGGGCAAAGGATATGAACGGGCATTTCTCAAAAGAAGACATTCATACAGCCAACACACACATGAAAAAATGCTCATCATCACTGGCCATCAGGGAAATGCAAATCAAAACCACAATGAGATACCATCTCACACTAGTTAGAATGGCAATCATTAAAAAGTCAGGAAACAACAGGTGCTGGAGAGGATGTGGAGAAATAGGAACACTTTCACACTGTTGGTGGGATTGTAAACTAGTTCAACCATTATGGAAAACAGTATGGCAAATTCTCAAGGATCTAGAACTAGATGTACCATATGACCCAGCCATCCCATTACTGGGTATATACCCAAAGGATCATAAATCATACTGCTATAAAGACACATGCACACGTATGTTTATTGCGGCACTATTCGCAATAGCAAAGACTTGGAATCAACCCAAATGTCCATCAGTGACAGACTGGATTAAGAAAATGTGGCACATATACACCATGGAATGCTATGCAGCCATAAAAAAGGATGAGTTTGTGTCCTTTGTAGGGACATGGATGCAGCTGGAAACCATCATTCTAAGCAAACTATCACAAGAACAGAAAACCAAATACCGCATGTTCTCACTTATAGGTGGGAACTGAACAATGACATCACTTGGACTCGGGAAGGGGAACATCACACACCGGGGCCTATCATGGGGAGGGGGGAGGGGTAGGGATTGCATTGGGAGTTATACCTGATGTAAACGACGAGTTGATGGGTGCTGACGAGTTGATGGGTTCAGCACACCAACATGGCACAAGTATACATATGTAACAAACCTGCACATTATGGACATGTACCCTAGAACTTAAAGTATAATAATAATAAGAAAAAGAAAAAGAAAAAAATATAAATTAAAAAAAATAAAAACTACCCTATGCAAACCCATCAATTCAAGAATTACAAGACATTTTAAAAGGTAGCAAAATGTGATCTAAAACAAGGGAAAATACAGTCATTAGAAACAGATCAAGGTCTCCTAGGCTCAAGCAATCAAGCAATAAAAAAAAATATATATACATATTTTACTTTATATATATATATTTTTTTAATTTTTACTTTTTATATTTTTTACTTATTGGTCTTTAACTCCTTAGCTCAAGTGATCCTCTCACCTTAGTCTCCCAAAGTGTTGGGATTATAGGCATGATCCACCACACCTGAACATCAATTTTTTATAAAACAGAAATGAGTAGTATATTACTCAGAATAGTTTATTCCATGAATGTACATCTATTTCACCCCACACTTTTGAATATTTAAATTGTTTTCCAATATCATGATTAAATAGTTCTTGATAATACATTTTGGAGAAATTTCTAGAAATGTAGTCTCTGGGTCAAAGGGTGCACACATACGTATAGCTTTTGTTTGAGTTTATTTCAGAAAAATAATACCAAGATGTTGGAATAGTACAATGTCTAGTTCCCTCTCCAAAGACCAACTCCTATAGGAAATATAAAGAAAAAAAAAACAAGAAATAAAAAAACCTGAAAACTCCCAGGGAATAAAGGGGGTAAAAAAGGATAATTTGGAACTGGTAAGTGTGCTAGATGGTGGCTTGGGCCTTGGATCTGTGGCAGGAGGCAGTCCTTCAAAGATGTGGGAGGATAAAACAGGAAATGAACTATTGGAGTTCTGCTTTTGATTCTTCCATGACTTGAGTAAAAAACTTACTGTTCCCATATCTACAGGGACTCAGACTACAGACCAAATGCCCTCAGAAGTAAATCGTACTTATAAAAAGCTGAGGAAAACAAGTGGAGACTAACTAACCATAGGCAGTAATTTCTCTGCCCTTTCCCACTAAACCATAAAGCTGGTAAATTACAACCAATAGCTTTGGCTGCTGTTCTCCCTGGTGGGATCAGGGAGGAGGGGAGAGATGGTGAAGCAGAGATCTGAGGTGTCATTTTGTAGACTTGATAAATTAACTGTGATTTCTCAAGTAGCCTGGGGCTTTTCTACCTACCTTCCACCCTCTGAGCTCACTGAAAATGACACAGACTGAGTGCTAGTCTCTTCTCACATGTGATATCATAGTAGCCAATATCCCCAAAGAAAAACTATCTTACAGGTCAACATATCAAGAGATTGAAGAAGCACAACTGTTTTCAAAGAAAAATAAAATATTGGCATACAGATTCTAAGAGAAGCAGAAATAGTAGATATGATGGCCCAAGAACTTAAAATGATCCTAGTAAACATACTAAAAGAGATAAGGGAAGATATTAGCAGCATATAATAAGAACAAGAGAACAAAGAAGCAAGCAGAAATATTAGGTACAAAAATATAATACTTGAAGTAAATAGACAGGATAAATAATAGAATTTAAATGAGGAGTAAATTAATGAATCTGGAGATCAGTTTGAGGCAATCTTCAAACCTAAGAACAAGGATATAGAAAACATAAAAGAAAGGCTAAGGGATTGACAGTGCTAACATCTGAATAACAGGAGACTCAGAAAGAAAAATAGGCTGGGTATTGTGGCTCACACCTGTAATCACAGAACTATGGGAAGCCAAAGCAGGAGGACCACTTGAGGCCAGAAGTTCAAGACCAGCCTGGCTAACATGGCAAAACCCCATCTCTACCAAAAAATACAAAAATTAGCTGGGCGTGGTGGCGTGTGTCTGCAGTCCCAGCTATTCAGGAGGCCGTGGTGGGAGAATCACTTGAGTCCAGGAGGAGGATGTTGAGTCGAGATTGTGCCACTGCACTCCAGCCCAGATGACAGAGTCAGACTCTGTCTTTTTTTTTTTTTTTTTTTTTGAGACGGAGTCTTGCTCTGCCACCCAGGCTGGAGTGCAGTGGCCGGCTCTCAGCTCACTGCAAGCTCCGCCTCCCGGGTTCACGCCATTCTCCTGTCTCAGCCTCCCGAGTAGCTGGGACTACAGGCGCCCGCCTCGTCGCCCGGCTAGTTTTTTGTATTTTTTAGTAGAGACGGGGTTTCACCGTATTAGCCAGGATGGTCTCGATCTCCTGACCCCGTGATCCGCCCGTCTCGGCCTCCCAAAGTGCTGGGATTACAGGCTTGAGCCACCGCGCCCGGCCCAGACTCTGTCTTAAAAAAAAAAAAAAAAAAATTAACAAGGATGCATTTGAAGGAACAATGGACTTGAACAGGACACAAAAAAATCATGGATTTTATTTTTAAAATTAATTTTAATTAATTAATTAGTTTTTTTTACCATGGTGACTAGGGAAGATCATGGATTTTCAAAGTATTGAAGGAAAAATCTTAAAACCTAGATTTTTACATATGGCAATGCAGTCATTCAAATATGAGGCTATGATGACATATATTTCCAAGCATACAAGGCCTCAGAAGAACAGTTTCTGATAAAATGCTTAAATAGAAACAAATATGAAAGATAATTAAAAGATGTGTGAAGTAATGCTGATAAAATATCCTGGCAAAATTTGTTGTTTTTTAAAAATAGCCAACAGCTAAGAAAAGGAGAACACAGGAGCATAATGGTTTAGGATTTAAAGTAGATAGCAGCAAATGATGGGGTAGGAGAAGATGAAGAGACAAAGGGATGTCAGAATGTACAAGATTCTTTGCAGGAGAGATATATATACATCCAATTTTTTTTTAGTAAGAAAAGATTCAAAATAAATTCAGAAAACATTCAAAGTGTGGGAAAAACTTAAACATCGAAAATGGTGAAACACATGGTAATGTATAAACAATTATAATATGTTTACTGACTATTTCATTTATTTTTGTTAGTGTGTCCATGAACTTCCTGTGTTTACTCCTTTCTCCTTTTGTAAGGGGAAATACCCTTCATTTTTCTTCTGATAATACATGGTCACTATATGGTTCAAACTCTAAGATAAGGGGAAAATCTCCTGGAGTTAACTACAATTAGATACATACCATATATCAAATGTGGAGGACATCAGACCATATAGTTGCTCATTTCTTCTGCAACACTTACCTTCCTGAACATGATGCTTTACTTATTCTTTTATCAAAATATTCATCTTGACACATGTAACCAGAAGTTGTAAGAGCTATAAGGAAGTCAATTCAGGGCATTATTAACCGAAACTTCTAGTTATGCAAAAGCAGGATACTGTTGTAGTGCAGGATTAATTTAGGTATGTGGCAGAGGGAGTTTAACTGAAGATCAGGCAGATCAGAGACCAGTGATCAGGGTTAGGACAATCAATTCCCAGTCAGTACAAAAGTGGGGTGACCATTACATGGCTCAGTTGAATGTGGGCACTGAGATTAGCTCAGTATTTCCTGACTCAAAGGAAACTCAGTCTGGGGTATACCTGAGGGTGAGA
This sequence comes from Trachypithecus francoisi, assembly GCF_009764315.1. Classification (NCBI taxonomy): domain Eukaryota; kingdom Metazoa; phylum Chordata; class Mammalia; order Primates; family Cercopithecidae; genus Trachypithecus; species Trachypithecus francoisi. Next base: position 94,891,194 of record NW_022681458.1, read on the forward strand.
AGAATACCAGCTGCCATCAAAAGCCATTGGAAGGCAAGTGGAAGAAGCTGAGAAGGAAACCTGAATTGACCAAAAAGCATTAAAGATGTATATAATTGTCAAAGATATGTCCTTACAAAAATCCCCAGAACCACACAGTTTTATATATGAGTTTAGTACATATTAAAGAAACAGTAAATTCCTTTCTTAAAAGGAGCAAACATGCACATCTCATTTTAGAAGGCTAGTGTAATCTTAATTATAAAACCAAACAAGGAAAATAAGAAAATTACACTGCATTTCACTTAAGAATATAGATTCCAAAATCTTCAATAAGATATTTGCTAACCAAACGCAACAGTGTATTAAAGAATAATACATCACGATCAGGTAATACTTCAGGATGCAAACTATGAATGCAAGAATGGTTTAATATTAGAAATTCTATACACATAATACATAACATTAATATACCACAGGATGAATACCACATGATTATTTTAACATACACATCATAAAAAGCACTGATAAGGTGTAATAGCTTTTTATAAGACTGCTTAGCAAACTAAAAATAGAAGAAACTTTCTTAATTTGGTAAATGTTATATATTAAAAACATTTTGTAAGTATTAATTGAGAAACTTTAGGTTCACCTCCTTTATGATCGGACATGAGATGGCCAATGTCACTACTACTCTTTAACATAGTTCCAGAGGAACTATCCAAAGATATAGGAAAGAAGAAAGAAGTTTAAATATAAAGAGAGGAAGAATGGAAATAATATCATCATTAATTTCAAATGATTACAATCATCTATTTCCAAAAAAATAACAATCTGTTAAGAATAAGAGGGTTTAGCAATATAGTTAGAACAAAGACAAACTTTTAAAAAAATCAGTAGCACTCATGTACTCCAGCAATAAACATCAAGAAAATATTTTTAATGGCATATTTAAAATCTGAATGTCTATTTAAAGAACATCATGCATAACATTTAAAAGTTGAAAGAATGGAAGCAGATATTTTATAATATCTAAACTGACAGAAATTAATATCGAGCATATACAACAAATTCCTATAAAACAATTGGACCCAAATGAAAAAATACATAGAGAATATGTAGAAGCAAGTTCAGAAGAGGGAAATCAAAAGGCCAACAAGTATATGATGAGATACTCAAACTCAATAGTGATTTTAAAAAACCCGAATTAAAACAGTGATCTATAAAATTACACACATTAGGCTGAAAACATGAGTAAGCTGGATAATATTAAGGGTTGTCATGGATGATGAGAAGGTTATTGCTGGAGGCTGTAAGATCAAAGTATTTATGTGGGGGAGCATCTGATAGAGATTGGTTAAATTAGTCATAAACATATATTCTGTCACCCAGCAATTCTGCTCCTGTGTATATATTCTAAAGAAATCCTTGCCAAGTTCCATGATAGGACATGATGAACATGAGGATGTTCATTATGATGTTTGTGGTAAAAGGAAATTGAAAGCAATTTGGATGGCAAACACTGAGGAAAATGGGTAGTGAAAATATGGCCGCCGTATACTATGGATTACCTTGTAGCAGTAAGAAGCAGTAAAAACATGGCAACATAAATAAAGTTTAAACCTTAAGGTTACATGAAATAAAATAGTAAGAATCATAAGAAGATACACAGCATGTTATCACTTACGTTTATTTAAATTTCATGTATATAAGTCAGGGTAAGAAGAGGTCAGAGGTAAAACAAATTGTACCATAAGATGATAACTGTTGAAGCTGACATATAGACACATGGCGGTTCATAATATTCTCCCTTTCCTTTTTATTTATTTGAAATTTCTCATGAAAAAATTTTAAAATTTATGCATACAAAACAATATTCATTATGAAAATATAAACAAAATAGAACTTATTAAACAAAATAGATATTATTTTAGAATATCATAATATTAGAATGATTTCCTATGGGTCAAAGGCAGGATAATGAGACTGGAAAATGTATAAATAAATAAAACAAGAAGTGCTTTGCATGAACCAGTAATGACTATGCCCCATGAACCTAGGAGTGTGATTAACTCTGCTTTCTCTTTGTGTAAAAAGTCTTTTTAAAAAAAAAAAAGATGCCAGGCGAGGTGGCACACCCATGTAATCCCATCACTTTGGGAGGCTGAGGTAGGAAGATGGCTTGAGCCTAGGAGGTCTCGGCAACAGAATAAGACCCTGTCTCAAAACAAACAAACAAACAAACACACAACAACAACAAAAAACAGAAAGTGCCCGGCATGGTTAATGCACACCTGCAGTCCTAGCTGCTTGAGAGGCTGAGGTGGGAGGATTGCTTGAGTCCGGGAGCTCAAATCTAGTCTGAGCAACTTAAAGAGACTACATCTCTTAAAATAAAGATATATATATATATCTTTTATTTATATTATATAAAATTATAACAATTTATTATATATATAAATTTATTATATATCTATATAATGATGTATTTATATATAATAAAATTATGTATTATATATAAAATTATATATATAATTTTTTTTTTTACTAGAAGCATCTGATTTAGACTGTGGAGAAAAAAGAACCATAAAAATAGTTATCTAATCATTATAATTCAGAAAACAATTGAATAGCTCTTCCAAGTAACTAAGTCATCATATATAACTACGTAAATGAATTAGAAATAAGTAATATCACTTATGTTTTCAAGAGAAGTCATTTCTGACAATAATATTCATCATAGAAACTGGCAAAAATCATTAAACAGTTAATCACAAATTAAGGAGAAAAAATAGACTCTAAATACTTGCACTCTAAAATAATAAAGAAAAATAGGAAAAAGAAAAAACACTCCTGCACTAGGGTCTGTAAACTGTTTTACTTGACTTATGTAGTAGCAAAAGTAGACTTTTTTTTCAAAGAAAATATTTTATGCTGATATTTAAAAATAAGGATTTTTCAGATCTATTTCTGCTCTTTAAAAAAACTACTGAAAATTGATTTTTACAGCATCTCATTTCCATTTAGCAAGGATCCTAGAACTGAATAGGAGCATCCCATTTACAGGTCACATACTCTCCAGGCTTCCATTGTCTCCATTTGGCAAGCAACATGAAAATATTGTTTATGGAAGTCTATTCCACTTGTATCTCACTTGAGATTTTAACAAAATGTGGTCAGAAATTTACTCAGTCGTGTAAGTATGTAAGCAGTCATGGGAGGCATGAACAGAACGTGCTATGTGAAGGAATATGCTAGGTAAAGAGAAATTTTTGAGGAGCCATGACAAAATGAAAAGGGGTTTGGTATTCAGGGGTTATAATGCTATGAGTATATGAAACTATGACAGAGTGTTTTGGAGTGGATAAAGAACAAGCTCTTAACTTGTTAAAGCGGCTGACTAATAAATACATTAAAAGAAAACAGTGCGATGGATAATAGTTTTTCTCTTTAATTATTTTTTCACATTAAATTCACTGAGTTGTATTCACAGGTCTGATAGTAGTTACTTTTTTATTTATTTTTTGAGATAGAGTCTTGCTCTGTCGCCCAGGCTACAGTGCAGTGGCGCGATCTCAGCTCACTGCAAGCTCCGCTTCCCAGTTTCACGCCATTCTCTTGCCTCAGCCTCCCACGTAGCTGGGACTACAGGCGCACGCTGTCATGCCTGGCTAATTTTTTTGTATTTTTAGTAGAGACGGGGTTTCACCGTGTTAGCCAGGATGGTCTTGATCTCCTGACCTCATGATCCAACTGCCTTGGCCTCCCAAAGTGCTGGGATTACAGGCGTGAGCCACCATACCTGGCCAGAAGTGACTTTTTTATTCTTTATTCTTAGCTGGTTTGCACTTGTGCATTACAATTTATCATTTTTAAATCAACAGCTTATTACAAATGAAATCTGATTCTGTCAAGATGATATTACAGAATAAAAATTTGTGTCTGACTATGAATGAATACAGTTGTGAGGTAACTTAGGGGCAGTGATAAAAAGTAAACAAGTTTAACAAGTCAAATTATAATGTGACAACCCTAACCATTTACATGAAATTATATATGGGGCTATAGTTACTACTTACCTTTAGTGCTTAACTTCTAAAGATCTTGTCTGTAAACCATAAAGCCTTCAATGTCTACTTCCCACATGTAGAAACTGACATCTTCAATGTACATCTAAAAGAGAAGCATAAGAAAATACAATGAGTTTGAGATTATAGATATTGCTTCACTTATTTTAAATATAAAAAAATTGAAATTATTCTTCATGACTTTCTATAATAAGCCTGGGCAAAGGGATGTGGGTATTATAGGACATATTTTATGTATACAAACAGCAATAACATTAGGATTTACCCTTTAGAAGAATCAGAATATTTTGTGGAACACATGTTATGATCCATGTCACAGAGTTGAGTACTTTCTATAATACTAATTTGATCTGGCTACCTAGTTTCTATGCAAAATTTTTATGTAATTTAAAATACATAAATTCTGATGTCCTATATGAACAGAGCCCCATTCTAGAAAACAGTTTCCCTGCACAAAATTATTACAAAAATATTCTTAATTGCACTTGAGTTGCTTATAAAAGCCAAAATCATAGAAATCAATTAGTTCAGTATTCTGTCCTCATGCAAAATTCAAAATTCTATTCCTCTTATTACTTAAACCTCCCCAATCAGTACTTTACACCAACCTGCTAAACTTAGCATTAAAAAAAAAAGCCCTTTAAATAAAATTCCCTCTAATAGACAAATGCGATTATCCAGAGAGATTGTTTTTTGCCTAAAGAACTTGATTGTGAATTCCTTGACAATGCAGTTAGGGAAACAGGATTTGGATGCTACAGTGCCATACTTTTAGTATGCAGTTTTTGTTTTTGTTTTGTTTTAAGACAAGGTCTCCCTATGTTGCTCAGGCTGGTCTTAGGCTCCTGAGCTCAACAGATCCTCCTATCTTATCCTCTCAAGTAAGTGGTTTGGAGTACTGGAGATTCTCAAGCCAAAAATAAATGATTTTTTGATTAGCAATATCATTGCTCCTTTTGGTCATTAGAGCAGATGTCGGTTTTTCAATTGCAGCTGTACATTGAAACACTTGAAACGCTTTTAAAATATCAGCAGACACATGAAAAAATGCTCATCATCACTGGCCATCAGAGAAATGCAAATCAAAACCACAGTGAGATACCATCTCACACCAGTTAGAATGGCGATCATTAAAAAGTCAGGAAACAGGTGCTGGAGAGGATGTGGAGAAATAGAAATGCTTTTACACTGTTGGTGGGACTGTAAACTAGTTCAACCATTGTGGAAGGCAGTATGGCGATTCCTCAAGGATCTAGAACTAGAAATACCATTTGACCCAGCCATCCCATTACTGGGCATATACCCAAAGGATTATAAATCATGCTGCTTGCCGGGCGCGGTGGCTCACGCCTGTAATCCCAGCACTTTGGGAGGCAGAGGCTGGCGAATCACGAGGTCAGGAGATCGAGACCATCCTGGCTAACACAGTGAAACCCCGTCTCTACCAAAAATACAAAAATTAGCCGGGCGTGGTGGCAGGCGCCTGTAGTCCCAGCTACTTGGAGGCTGAGGCAGGAGAATGGCATGAACCCGGGAGGCGGAGCTTGCAGTGAGCCGAGATCGCGCCACCGCACTCCAGCCTGAACGACAAAGCGAGACTCTGTCTCAAAATAAATAAATAAATAAATAAATAAATAAATAAATCATGCTGCTATAAAGACACATGCACACGTATGTTTATTGCAGCACTATTCACAACAGCAACGACTTGGAACCAACCCAAATGTCTATCAATCATAGACTGGATTAAGAAAATGTAGTGTATATATATGGAATACTATGCAGCCATAAAAAGGATGAGGTCATGTCCTTTGTAGGGACATGGATGAAGCTGGAAACCATCATTCTCAGCAAAGTATCACAAGGACAAAAAAGGAAACACTGCATGTTCTCACTCACAGGTGGAAATTGAACAATGAGAACACTTGGACACAGGGTGGGGAACATCACACACTGGGGCCTTTTGTGGGGTGGGGGTGGGGAAGGGATAGCATTAGGAGATATATCTAATGTAAATGACGAGTTAATGGGTGCAGCACAGCAACATGGCACATGTATACATATGTAACAAACCTGCACGTTGTGCACATGTACTCTAGAACTTAAAGTATAATAAAAAAATAAAAAATAATAAAAAACAATCCTTTAAAAAAAAAGAAGGAAGGAATCTTAAAAAAAAAAAAAAAAGAAGTGGTGGGAGGAAGGTGGCAGACTCTTTTTAACACCAAGATCTCACAGGAATAAGAGTGTGAACTCACTCAGTGCCACAAGAATGACAAAGGCATTCATGAGGGATCCACCTCCATAACCCAAACACCTCCCACTGGACCCCACTTTCAACACTGGGGATCAAATTTCAACATGAGATTTGGAGGGTACAAGCTATATCACTATCCTTCAGATCTCAGCTTAGACACTACTTAGACCAGAAAAACTTTCCTGATACCCTTATTCTGGTAAGGTGTCCTCCATTAGGCAATTGTGGCACCGCACACTACACTATGATAGCAGTTATCATACCGTATTACAATGACCCGTGTGTTTGCCTGAATATTTCACCAAACTTTAAATTCTATGATAGAAGTAAAGATGACCATCTTGTTCATCGTGGTATCCCCAGCATCCATAGCACAGTTTCAGTGTAACAGGTGCTTAATAAGTACTTGTTAAAAATAATAATAGCTAATGTTTACTAAGAGTCTGATACGTAACAGCTACTACTCGAAGTGCTCTACATGTGCTGACTCATTTAATCCACCAACAGTTAATCCACCTTCCAGTTTACAGGTGAGAAATCCAAGGCACAGGGGGTTTGAGTGAATCGCAAAGGTCATAGCACTAAAGATTATGGAGCCAAGATTTGAACTTAAGCAGTCTGGTTGCAGAAGCCAAGTTTTTAACCACTATGCTATATTCTTAAATGTATACAAGCATGCAAAAATGCTGTCCTAGATATTTTGAGGAATACAAAAATGAGAGGAGAGTGGAACAAAAAAGTATAAAGATACATAAAATACCCAACAGAGAATTATATAACATAGGCTTTCTCGCTTTTAGAACACACAAACAGTAGCAAAAGCTTTCTGTTTGGTGAGATGGGATTTGTTCACAGAGAAATATTTCAGTATAAAAATTCCTGAATTCAAATATGTTTGTTATTCAATTACACAGTGGCAGTTGATATTTATGTTGAAAATGAAAAATAAAACCAACAAGTTATTCTGGACACCAAAAAAAAATAAAATAAAATAAAATATATTAACACTCAGCATATTCTTTACATATTATCATTTAATTAGTATGAGGTAGGGCCAGGGCTCAGGTATTTTTAAAAAGCATGAAGGAAGGATATCTTTTTCTCCAGTTGAGAAACAATTTCACTGCAACTATTTAGCTTAGGTTCTACATATTAATAAGACATTAACTTCCAAAAATACTATTGACAGATGTCTATGAAAAATACTGAGTTACTTCTAATACAAATACTAAATGTCAAAATGATTTGAAAGCTTCCATGATACACACAAACATACCTCAGTGACCATGTAATATCTTAGATACAAGGATGCAAGTATGATGTAATTGGTAGCTGGAGTGAATCTCTAACTGTAATGCACTTAAGGAAGGACCAAAGCAGTACTTTAAAATATAGAACCCCAGGTGCTTGCCCACAGTTCTGGTTCAGAAGTAGGCTGAGGCAGATTCTCTATTTTTTACAGCCATCTTGATTATAACGTAGATCTACAGTTCATGTAGAATTGTGATGTAAAGCACCCATATGAATGCTATTGCTAGACTCTCATTATTAGTATTTATGTAAATACTTGAGTTTTCTAAGATTATATTTCTAATCGTTAAAGATAATCCTGAGATCCACTGGCTTAGGAACTTTGAACATATAGTAAATAGGACTTCAGCAATAAATCAATGTAGACATATTAAAATAATGTTTATGGATTATATCTTTTGTAAGCTTTGCTATCCTCTTAGGTAAACTGTGTAGGTAGACAATCAATAAAATACTGTGGCAAAAAAAGAGGGAAATGTTATATTCCGTAATGAAAATTTTACTGAAAACCTCACATATAACTAGAAACATTCCCTTCATGGCTCAGAATTAATTTTTTTTTTTTTTGTCCTTAAGTTAGTGGGGGTGGCGGGCTAGGGAGAAGCACTTCTAGCTTCATTTTCTGTTTAAATACAAAGTCAAAAATTTTATAAAGAAAGTCTTGAATACTCTCTCTCTCTCTCTCTCTCTGTCTCTCTCTCTCTCTCTCTCACACACACACACACACACACACACACACACACACACACACAGCTATTAAAAATAACAAGAAATAGGCTGTTAATGTTTTAGTTTTGAAAACTGTTGCTGGGTGTAGTGGCTCACGCCTGTAATCCCAGCACTTTGGGAGGCCGAGGTAGGTGGATCACCTGAGGTCAGGAGTTTGAGAATAGCCTGGTCAACATGGTGAAACCCTGTCTCTACTAACAATACAAAAATTAGCCGAGTGTGGTGTGTGCGCCTACAATCCCAGCTACTCAGGAGGCTGAGACGGGAGAATCGATCTCTTGAACCCAGGAGGCAGAGGTTGCAGTGAGCCGAGATCATGCCACTACAATCTAGCCTGGGCAACACAGCAAGACTCTGTCTCAAAAAAAAATAATAAATAATAAAAGAAAGAAAGAAAATTCTTATAAACAGGTCCCCAAATACTTTGCAATAAAAATACATTCATACACATATACCACTTAAGATTTTTTTTTCTGAAAAAAACTCTAATAAACAGAGGTAATTATCTGAGTCTTTGTTATACATAACAAGGATGGAGACCTTAAAAACTACTAAACCAAAAAGAAAACTATACTTTAGCTCTTATCTTCCTTACCTAGCTTGAAGTACTCTTAATAAAGTATTCTTTTTACATGCATGTAATGTTAAAGATTTCAGATTTTCTACAAATTCAAATCAATCAACAGTTTATCATTGCAGTTTATCTTTTCCAACATATTTTAATAAGAACCAATAGCTCTGTAAATCACAAATAGTCTATATCACAAAATAATTCAATCATATTAATCTCTAATGATTAAAAATACAAGTTTCCAGATAATAGGCATTGTTAAGTATCACTAACATTTGTCATGTAAATTACTAAAACTTATTTCTTGCTTTTAAATACAGTAAATAATAGCTAACATTTACTGGGTTCTACATTATAAGTAGTATAGTTAAGTCTCACAACAATCCTAAGAAGTGCTTATGTTCTTAAAAAGTAGAAAATAAAGAAGTGCTATTATCATCTATATTTTACAGATAAAGAAAGTGAGGAACATAGATGACGTAACTTATCCAAGATTCCATAGCTAATAACTGGAAGAACTGGATTTCAAACTCCAGCAGTCTACAATTAACTATGGTATTTCCTGAAGGCCCCATCCAGTAACCTAAAATCTCCAATAACTCTGGAAGCCTCAGAAATTAATATGAAGATATCTTTTGTCAGGTTTTCCATCTGCAAAAAGAATGCCACGGTGCTCCACTTCCAACTTTTCTTCTTCCTCACAAAAAAGATGATTACTAAGCTCCACTTAGCTCTGCATACATTCTATTATTCCTGTGCAATCTAAACAATAAGGTCTCTATGATACAAAGAGTTTTCTTAAAACCTTGGTCTTGCTTCTAAATGTAATATTCTATGTGCCTAATCACATTAAGATCATTAAGTATGGTTCAATATTGAGATATAAATTTGTGGTTTTAAAACATTTTCAATTCTCTTACAAAAAATTATACCTTCTTAAACTATGACTGCAATCTCAATGTTTCATTGTATTTTCACAATAGCTATATATATTTATAAAATACAAAGTGAAGTTATGATTTATGATTACAATGCAAAGAAACTAAATGAAGCCAGTAAACATGTGCCCCTCAAATATTTAATATTCTTTGTGGTGAGAATATTTGAAATTTACTCTCTTAGCAATTTTGAATTTTACCATACTCTACTTTTTCTTTATCCATTCATCATCTTAGTTTGATTCTGTAACTTGGCTATTGTGAACAGTTCTGCAGAGAACATGGAAGTGCAGACATCTCTTAAAACAAACCAATTTAAAATGTTTTGGGTGAATATCCACAAATGGGACTGCTGAATCATAAGATAATCCTATTTTTAGTTTTTCGAGGAAGCTTCACATAGTTTTCCACACGTGTACATTTCCACCAACAATGTACAAAGGTTTCCTTTTCTTTATATCGTTGTCAACATTTGTTATCTTTTGTATTTTTTTTTTTTTTTGGTAATGGTCATTCTGAGAGGTGTGAAATTATATAGCATTGCAGATTTAATTTGTATTTCCTGAATGAGTAGCAATGTTGAGAAGTTTTTCATACATTAGTTGGACTTTTGTATGTCTTTTTTTGAGAAATGTATATTCAGGTCCTTTTCTCATTTCTAATGTATTTTTTTTAAAAATTTTTTTGCTATTCAGGTGTTGGAGCTTATTATATATTTTAGACATTAACCCCTTATCCAATGTATGACTTGAAAATATTTTCTCCCAATCTGTAGGCTGTCTCTGCACATTGTTTCCTTTGCTGTACAGAAGCTTTTTCATTTGATATAATCCCTTTATCTATTTTTGTTTTTGTTGCCTGCAGTTTTGGGGTCTAAGTCCTAAAAATCAATACCCACACCAATTTTGCAGTTTTCCCCCTAAGTTTTCTTCTAGTAGTTTTACAGTTTCTGGTCTTAACATTTAAGTCTTTAATGCATTTTGAGTTGACTTTTGCTTATGGAGTGAGATAAGGGTCCAATTTCGTTCTTCTATATGTGAATATCCAGCTTTCCCCAACATCATTTATTCAAGAGACTATCCTTTGCCATTGCTTATTGTTGACATCTTTGTCATAAATCAATTGACCATACATGCTTGGACTCATTTCTAAGCTCTCTATTCCAGTCCATTGGGGATGTGTTCATTTTCATTTTAATTTTTTTCCAGTACTACAGTATTTTTAATTACTATAGGTTTGTAGTACAATTTGAATTCAGGCAGTGTGAGGCCTCCAGCTTTGATTCTTCTGCTCATGACTGCTTTGGCTATGCAAGTTTTTGTTGTGGCTCCATATAAATTTTAGGATTTCTTAATCTATTTCTATGAAAAATGATGTTGGAATTTTGATATGGCTTGCATTGAATCTGTAGATAATTTTGGGTAATAGGAGCATTTTAAGAATATTAGTTTCTTCAATGCATAAACATGGGATATCTTTCCATTTATTTATGTCTTCTTCAATTTCTTTCATCAATGTTTTAGTTTTCAGTGTACCTGTGTAGTTAGATTTATTTATTTATTTATGAGACAGAGTCTTGCTTTGTCACCTAAGCTGGAGTGCAGGAGCAGGATCATAGCTCACTGTAGCCTCTTTACTGCTGGGCACAAGCAAACCTCCTATCATGGGATCCTCGGGATGTCACTTTGCCAGCCAGAAACCTCTGTGGCTAGTGGCGCCTTTTGCTGAATTTTGCTCAGGCCCACTGGGCTCATTCTGCCCACTTGCACATGCAGATTGAGTTCAGCTCATGATACCGGCCCAGATTCCACACTTGCCAAGGGTGAGCCTGGCACGGAGTGGCAACGGGTGTATGAGCAAGCGTGGGGTCCGACTGCTGCGTAGAGCCAGGCATGCTGGCTGCAGCAGGGTGGGCTGCCCCAGGCAGTGGCACAGGTGCCAGCTCCGTGCAAGGCGATGGCTGAACCAGGCATACCGCAAGCAGTTTCCACCGCAGACACCTGGGAACACAGTGGCGCCTGGAAGCTTGGAGACGCTAGGATACACAGAGCCCCAAAGAGGGTGTCACAGCACTGGCCCTGGTCTGGGCTCCCAGAAGGGCCACAGCTCGTCTCTCTTTCTCATCGCCCGCACTGTGGTGAGTGGGGCGCGTGTTTTAGCCCTGTTTGTCATTGCTCTTTCGGTCGTGCCATTCGGCGGGTCCCAAGTTCTTGTCCCAACATCCAGCAAGAATGAGGTACGCCGACAACTGGAGGGTGAGCAAGGCAGAGAGGAGCTTCACTGAGCAACAGAGCGGCTCTCAGGAGATCTGAAGTGGGTAGTTCTTTTCTGCAGGCAGGTCGTCCGAATGAGTATCCAGCTCTCAGTGGAGAGGAGACCCATGGGGGGTGGCTGCTTTCTGCAGGCTGGAAATTTGAAGAGCCAAGGAAACCTGAAATGGGTAGCTCCTTCTCGCAGCTGGTAGTCCCAACGGTCTGTATGAGTCTGACTGAGTTCAGAGTTTTTATGGGCTTCAGAAGGGAGGAAGTACATGGTGACTGGTCCATGGGCAGCCATGGCGTGTCTGGAAAAAGCACCATAAGTTCTCGCTCTGGCTGGCGGGCTCCACCTGGAACTGACAGCCTAGCCCCTATGCTTCAGGCTGTCCCTAGTCTGAAGGTGGGGCTTCACCAGGGACCTGCCCCTTTCCACCCAGGAGCCTGTCTGCCTCCTGCTGCCATCAATCCTGTCAACCAGGGCACCTAGGCTATTCCTGTGGAGGGGTGCTTACAGGCCTGCCCCAGCCACCCTTTGCCTTCCCCAACCCCAGGGCTTCCTCCCAAAGTTTCAGAGGGGGTTGAGGTGGCAGGGGGAGTTGGCATGTCTGCACAGCCCCGAGCATGTGCACACTTGACTGGGTCACAACAGTGCCTCGGCTTGCCTTCAACCTTGTTCTGAAATGGGAGCAGGCACCCGGAGCAAGGAGAGGCCAGGCAGCAGGAGCAGGTGTTTTGGAGCCTCCAGGGGCAGGGTGGGCTTCCCAGGCCCCTGAGAGCGCAGGGATGCCAGGTGCTGGCTCCTGGGTGGAAAGGGGCAGGTCCCTGGTGAAGCCCCACCTTCAGACTAGGGACAGCCTGAAGCATGGGGGCTAGGCTGTCAGTTCCAGGTGGAGCCCGCCAGCCAGAGTGAGAACTTATGGTGCTTTTTCCAGACACGCCATGGCTGCCCATGGACCAGTCACCATGTACTTCATCCCTTCTGAAGCCCATAAAAACTCGGTCAGACTCATACAGACCGTTGGGACTACCAGCTGCGAGAAGGAGCTACCCATTTCAGGTTTCCTTGGCTCTTCAAATTACCAGCCTGCAGAAAGCAGCCACCCACCATGGGTCTCCATCAGGATGCTGGGTGGCTGCAGGTGCACCCAGGAGGGTGGGACACTGCTGTTCCTGCTTCCTGTAGGCTCCTCAGAGCATCCAGCTTTGGCTGCGCCTCCCCCACTGCAGCTGTATTCTTTGCAAGGGCAGTTCCAGACAGGCCATCACAGACATCACTCACACCTCAGCCTCCTGAGTAGCTGCGATTTAAAGGAACGTGCCACTGCACCTGGCTAACTTTCAAAATTCTTTGTAGAGATGGGGTCTTGCTATGCTGTCCAGGCTGGTCATGAACTCCTGGTGTCAAGCGATCCTCCCACCTCAGCCTCCCAAAGTGCTCAGATTATAGGTGTGAGTCACAGTGCCCAGGAAAATTTATTCTTAAATATTTTATAGCTATTGTAAATGGAATTATTTTCTTGATTCTTGGGGAGTTCACTTAGTGAATAGAAATGCTACTGACTTCTGTATGTTAATTTTTTGTATCCTGCAACTTTACTGTACTTGTTTATCCTAATAGTTTTTTTGGTAGAATCTGTAGGGTTTTTTTATACATAAGATCATGTTATCAGCAAACAGTGATAGTTTTACTTCTTCTTTTCCCATCTGGATGCTTTGTATTTCTTTCTCTTAACTAATTGTGCTGGCCAGGACTTCCAGTACTATAATGAGAAGGACAGGTAACAGTGGGTATGTTTGTCTTTTTCTGGTTCTTAGAGGGAACGAACGCTTTCAGCTTTTCCCATTCAGTATGATGTTAGCTGAATGTCATACATAGTCTTTATTGTGTTGAGGTACATTCCTTCTATACCTAATTTGGTGATAGTTTTTTATCATGGAAGGATGTTGAATTTTGTCAAGTATTTTTTTTTTTTTCATCCATATGAGATGATCATATGTCCTTCACTCTGTTAAGGTGATGTATCACATTTATTGATTTGTGTATTTTGAACTATTCTTGCATCCCAGGGTTAAATAACACTGGATCATTGTGGATGATATTTTTAACGCATTGTTGAATTTGGTTTGCTAGTATTTTGTTGAGGATATTTGCATAACATATATATAAGGATACTGGCCTGTAATTTTCTTTTTTTGTAATGTCCTTGTCTGGCTTTCGTATCAGAGTAATGCTGGCCTCATAAAAAGAGTTTGAAAATATTATCTCCTTTTTGATTTTTTGGAAGAGTTTGAGAAGGACTGGTATTAGTTCTACTTTAAATGTTTTGATAGAATTTAGCTCTAAGCCATCAGGTCCTGGGCTTTTCTTTGATGAGAGATTTTGATTACTAATTCCATCTCCTTACTTGTCATTGGTATGTTTAGATTTTCTGTTTCTTCATATTCAGTCTTCATAGGCTGCACATGTCTAGGCATTTATCCACTTGTAGATTATCTAATTGGTTGGTGTAGAATTGTTCATAGTAGTCTCTTACGATCCATTCTGTTTCTGTAGAATCAGTTGTAATGTCTTCTCTTTCATTTCATTCCAATAAAATTTCATTCTAGTTTTAAAACATGGCAATTCATATAGAAAGAAAATATGCTTTCTACTTCCCTGAGCTATTGGATTATAACAAATCATAAACTTTTGTAAGTGATTGTTTTCATAGTATTAGTATTATGCAACTTTCTCATAGCCTTCAAGATCCCAGTCGTTCTAATCTGATAGGTGACTTTTAAAAAAAAAATCTAATTCACAAATATCATACATGGTTGAATGGAAATCGATCATAGCAAGAAGTTATAAAATAAAATAAAACTGCAAAGAATCTTTCATTTCAACAGGAATCAAATATTCAAAGAATTAAAAATCTTTTTAGCTTGTATTTGCTTTTTAAAAGATTCCAAATTTCTTCAGTATAACCATAGCGCTGATCATGCAATCCCCAGAAGATTTGTTTTATCAACTGTTTTTACTGTTTTTATCACAGAGAATAATTTTAGCCTGAGCATATTTCAGCCACTACTTAGTACTAATTCAGACTATTAGTAGGTTTATTCCAGATTACTCTCTTAGTGGGCCTTAAATTACTTTTAAAATGATTTTAATGCAACTATTATCCTTTTGTTGCAAAGAGAAGAAGAATCCCTTATTGGGTATGAGCAGGTCACTTTCAGAAACAAAGAACCAAAGGTAATTCTAAATCCTGTTCACCAGATTAAACTTTGTGTTTACACCTCTTGCAACTTGCCCAGACAATATAGCTTCAGTAGAATGTGAGCTCACTGAAACAAAGTACAAAGAAATGAAATATATCTGTGAAAGTTCATAATAACCAGGCTATTCAGAGCATTAACATTAAATGAAATATTTTCATTAGAGATTTAAAAAGAAACACTACTTTTTTCCTCACAAGCATTTCCTAAGAATGTCTATCAGATCCGCACAGGGTATCTCTTCAGCTGGAATAAATAAGCAATCTGGTTCTGAGAGCCCACCTTTATTATATCCATTACTTGGAGAAGACCAGTGAGTGATTTTTGTGTAACTTGTATGCAAACACCTTGAGAGCTTTTTCTGAGAGAAAGAAGTACAATGTTTTATCAAATATAGTTCCAAGAACATGTACCTTATCAACATATTGGGCTTGTTGACATTAATGATCTAATAAGGCTGGAACTCAGCCTTATTCTTATATAGTTTCTAACTTATTCTATATAGTTTCTAATATATATAGCTCTAATTCTATATAGTTTCTCCCTGACTTCAAAAATAAGGTTTCTTGAAAATCTCTCTGGATCAAGAACTCAAGGTTGAGAAAACTAATATATTGTGAAGAAAAACAGAATTAGGTGATCAAGATCACGTGGACATGAAAGTCTATGTCAATAGGCATACAGTCACTAAAACAAAATTTTTAGAAGGATAGCAAACTAAAGATATGATCAATGACAATTCACATATTTTAACTTTAGGGATAATTTCCATTTATTTTTCCATTCTTGCTGGTACCTTTCAAGAACGTCCTCTGGGAAGTGTTATAGAAATGCTTATGAAGCTACTTTACTTTTGGAATATATATATACACACACACAACCTTACTGTCTGCTTCCATCCAAATATTGGTACCTTTAGAAATTTATGACTAGTATGTTTATACTAACTTCTCTTTATATCTTCTCAGGTTCTGTTTCTTGCTGCACTGAGTCCTTACTCAGTGGTCTCTCTGACACACTTCTTTTTTATTTTTTAATTTGAGACAGGGTTTTCCTCTGGCACCCAGGCTGGAGTGTAATAGTGCAATCGTGGCTCACCACAGCCTTGACCTCTTAGGCTCAAATGATCCTTCCACCTAGGCCTCCCAAGTAGCTTGGACTCCAGATGTGTGCCACCATGCCCAGCTAGTCCACATTTCTAGCAGTATATCCCTCCTCACTGGTACCAATAGAGTGCAGTTTGAAATCCCAGGTTTACTTTCCTACTTTATCATTTTCATGACTTCCTTAAAAAATCACTACCACTGACATCATCTTCGTTTACTTTTCTCAAATATCATATTCCTCTTTTTCTCATTATGACCACCAACAGGAATTGCCTACATTTCTAGAATGCCAGAAATTATTTTTCAGTGCTAGAAAGTTCTATAGAGGAGAAAAAAGAAGGGAAGGGAAGAAATGCACCAGTGACAACTACTGCTGATTTCACTGTTCAGGTTTATCCTAAAAATATGGATGAAATTACTGGATAAGAGACAGGGCTATTGAAGAAGGAATTTAACCAGAGGGCATATTTAAATTCCTTCTGCATCATGGTAGCCTTGAAGGTCTCTTCCAATTCTATGATTTGATGAATTAGCCATCACTAGAACTTGTAGGAGCAAACAAAAAACTAGCAAACAAAAAACAAACTTGTTTAATCTGCCCCCTTTTGGATGCAGCCAAAAGAAACCAATAAGTACTTAACAGGGTATCATGATTTTTAAAAAGGTCTAAAGCAAACAGGGACAATTTGACTTATTCTTTTCCTAACTGAATACCCTTTTTTTCTTTCTCTTGCCTGATTGCCCTAGCCAGAACTTCCAACACTATGTTGAATAGGAGTGGTGGCAGAGGGCATCCCTGTCTTATGCCAGTTTTCAAAGGGAATGCTTCCAGTTTTTGCCCATTCAGTATAATATTCGCTGTGGGTTTGTCATAAATAGCTCTTATTATTTTGACATACGTGCCATCAATACCTAATTTATTGAGAATTTTTAGTATGAAGGGCTGTTGAATTTTTTCAAAGGCCTTTTCTGGATCTATTGAGATAATCATGTGGTTTTTGTCTTTGGTTCTGTTTATACGCTGGATTATGTTTATTGATTTGCGTATGTTGAACCAGCCTTGCATTCCAGGCATGAAGCCCACTTGCTCAAGGTGGATAAGCTTTTTGATGTGCTGCTGGATTCGGTTTGCCAGTATTTTATTGAGGATTTTTGCATCAATGTTCGTCGGGGATATTGGTCTAAAATTCTCTTTTTTTGTTGTGTCTCTGCCAAGCTTTGGTATCAGGATGATGTTGGCCTCGTAAAATGAGTTAGGGAGGATTTCCTCTTTTTCTATTGATTGGAATAGTTTCAGAAGGAATGGTACCAGCTCCTCCTTGTACCAACATGATTGTATATTTAGAAAAACCCATCGTCTCAGTCCAAAATCTCCTTAAGCTGATAAGCAACTGCAGCAAAATCTCAGGATACAAAATCAATGTGCAAAAATCACAAGTATTCTTATGCACCAATAACAGACAAACAGAGAGCCAAATCATGAATGAACTCCCATTCACAATTGCTTCAAAGACAATAAAATACCTAGGAATCCAACTTACAAGGGATGTGAAGAAACTCTTCAAGGAGAACTACAAACCACTGCTCAGTGAAATAAAAGAGGACACAAATAAATGGAAGAACATATCATGCTCATGGATAGGAAGAATCAATACTGTGAAAACGGCCATACTGCCCAAGGTAACTTATAGATTCAATACCATACCCATTAAGCTACCAATGACTTTCTTCACAGAATTGGAAAAAACTGCTTTAAAGTTCATATGGAACCAAAAAAGAGCCTGCATTGCCAAGACAATCCTAAGCCAAAAGAACAAAGCTGGAGGCATCATGCTCCCTGACTTCAAACTATGCTACAAGGTTACAGTAACCAAAACAGCATAGTACAAAAAGAGATATTGACCAATGGAAGGGAACAGAGCCCTCAGAAATAATACCACACATCTACAGTCATCTGATCTTTGACACACCTGACAAAAACAAGAAATGGGGAAAGGATTCCCTATTTAATAAATGGTGCTGGGAAAATTGGCTAGCCATAAGTAGAAAGCTGAAACTGGATCCTTTCCTTACTCCTTATACGAAAATTAATTCAAGATGGATTAGAGACTTAAATGTTAGACCTAAAACCATAAAAACCCTAGAAGAAAACCTAGGCAATACCATTCAGGACACAGGCATGGGCAAGGACTTCACGTCTAAAACACCAATAGCAATGGCAACAAAAGCCAAAATTGAAAAATAGGATCTAATTAAACTAAAGAGCTTCTGCACAGGAAAAGAAACTACCATCAGAGTGAACAGGCAACCTACAGAATGGGAGAAAAGTTTTGCAATCTACGCATCTGACAAAAGGCTAACATCCAGAACCTACAAAGAACTCAAACAAATTGACAAGAAAAAAACAAACAACCCCATCAAAAAGTGGGCAAAGGATATGAACTGACACTTCTCAAAAGAAGACATTTATATAGCCAATGGACACATGAAAAAATGCTCATCATCACTGGCCATCAGAGAAGTGCAAATCAAAACCACAATGAGATACCATCTCACACCAGTTAGAATGGCAATCATTAAAAAGTCAGGAAACAACAGGTGCTGGAGAGGATGTGGAGAAATAGGAACACTTTTACACTGTTGATGGGACTTAAACTAGTTCAACCATTGTGGAAGACAGTGTGGTGATTCCTCAAGGATCTAGAACTAGAAATACCATTTGACCCAGCCATCCCATTACTGGGGACATACCCAAAGGATTATACATCATGCTGCTATAAAGACACATGCACATGTATGTTTATTGTGGCACTATTCACAATAGCAAAGACTTGGAATCAACCCAAATATCCATCAGTGACAGACTGGATTAAGAAAATGTGGCACATATAAACCATGGGATACTATGCAGCCATAAAAAGGGATGAGTTCGTGTTCCTTGTAGGGACATGGATGCAGCTGGAAACCATCATTCTCAGCAAACTATCGCAAGAACAGAAAACCAAACATCGCATGTTCTCACTCATCGGTGGGAGTTGAACAATGAGATCACTTGGACACAGGAAGGGGAACATCACACACTGGGGCCTATTGTGGGGAGGGGGAGAGGGGAGGGATAGCATTAGGAGATATACCTAATGTAAATGACGACTTAATGGGTGCAGCACACCAACATGGCACATGCATACATATGTAACAAACCTGCATGTTGTGCACATGTACCCTAGAACTTAAAGTATATATAAAGACTTAAGCAATATGGTAAAATACAGGCATTAGTTTTACTAGTCAGCAGTCCATTATCTAACATATTTAACTAACCCCAAAGCGAAAACAAACAAAATATAATAAATTGGTGGTGGGCCACCATTACAAACAAAATAAAGCAAGCAAACAAACAAATCACCAGATAAAAAACAGCAAAAGTTTTGGGATTTGGCTCAACAAAAAAATGATGTTCCTATTGATGATAAAATAGAAAATGGGTCCCTGACTCTGGAGTGGGAAGAGGATGGAGGGATGCGCTGTTGTCTTTATCAACAAAAATTAGGAGATCCTAAAGGACGTTCACATATTTTCTAGTATTTTAATGGTACAATGATAACATTTTTGTGCATTGGACATGTAACACACTACCATTCCAAGAAAAACACTACTATAAAGATACATTTCATTAAGCTATCATAAATCTTCTTCAATGTTTAAAAAAAATCTAGAATGTAGACCACAATCCTTCATTTATATGGTAGTAGCAAAGAAATGAATAGGTCTAACAGTAACTCCAGTATGTTCAACAGAACAAATCACTCGGGTGTTGTAGGAGCTAAAGCAGAAAATATTGAATCAGAACTTAAAATCTTCTTAGAAGACATTCTCTGTATAAAAACAAAAGGAAATCATATAAGTTTAAACAATAAGATATGGTAGATTCATGAATCAGTATTTGATAATTAAGACTAATTTGAGGGGGATGAATTAGGGGGCAGATATATTTGAATTAATTTATAGAAAACATTTTAAAATAAATACCATTTAATGGACATAAAGACTAAAAATTCTTTTCCTGTAGATATGTTTTAAAGGAGTAGCATCAAAATGCAGCTATAGATGATTAAAATTAGCAAATAA
Source organism: Trachypithecus francoisi (assembly GCF_009764315.1). Classification (NCBI taxonomy): domain Eukaryota; kingdom Metazoa; phylum Chordata; class Mammalia; order Primates; family Cercopithecidae; genus Trachypithecus; species Trachypithecus francoisi. The sequence continues at coordinate 94,911,817 of NW_022681458.1, forward strand.
ACTGCTTATATGCAAAGATCAAATTTGTTATAAGACTTTATATAAACAATCTCTGTCCAGTATTTATGACATTGAGAATGTAAAGCATCATCTTTTAGATGATGCATACTTCAGCCTATGTGACTTTAAAAATTATCAAAAAAACAGAAACAAAACCCCCAAATAAAGAATCCTCATTAATAAATCCTCAAGGGAAAACACTTCAGCCAGCATAATTGACAAAAGAAAAAAAAATGCAATAAGTAGCTACATCTTAGGAATAAATTAAGAAGTTATAAAATAAAGAAATACAGAAGAAAACAAACCAAAACAAAAATTTCTGACATAACTAAAACAAATTCCAACAGGCACAAATAATTCCAACAATTTTCAGTAGGCACACACACACACATAAACATAGCAGGGAGAGGTGTTAGAACTCTGTGCAAGGAGGTGGAGAAGTACTCTCATGTGAAAATACTTAAAGAATTAAATGAGAGGCAGAGAAAATGCAAATACACAGAAGAACAGGAGTATCATATCATACTCAGTGATGTAGGAAAACTAGGTAAGTTAATGTGACTACAGCATCAAAACAGTCAGCACCGGGGAGAAACGCTAGGCTCTGAGTTTCTGCAGATTTTTGGTGCAGGCACTCGTAACAGTAAAAGAAACCATTTTATGTAAGCAATTCTGTAAGCCAGCAGTAATGCCTGATTTTTATCATGTCTAGAAACAGATATCTTTTACCAGAAGAGAATAATATTTCAAATCCTACCCAGAGCAGCACAATATTATACCAATCTGACAAATAATGAAGAGTTTAGACAGGGAAAATAACACACTGACATGAAAATAAAACCCGTATAAGCAAAAAAAGATGTCTGGATTATACAAATTATGTACAGGAGTAAATAAAGATGGGGCCGTTATTGACTTGGTGATAATCCGCGAATCAAAAAATAAAATCTGAATATGAGCAAGTGCAACCATAAAGAACTTCTAAGTCATTCTTGTTTATCAGATTTTTTTTTAACATTTAGAGAATTGTCCTGTCAAGTTTTTTAAGATACACAAAAAAATAAATGGAACATAATTTTAGATTTCATAAGTGACAATTCAAAAGCCATAAAATAAAATGTGAAGTATGTTAAGTATTTCCAGAAACTTGCTGAATCTTCTCTGTTTATAATGAACCGAAATGACGATGCAGAAAAATAACTATTCAAACATTTAAATCAAAATATTATCAGCCATTTTGCTCTATATGAGTGATTTAAGGCTTAATACTGCCTCTCACACATAGCCTCAAATGCTACTTAGAACTAATCAAATATTAAATGTTCCCTATGTTGCTGGCCTTTATTATGCTATGATTTTCATGTGATTTTATGGCACTAAGAATACAGCTGTAGATATTGTTGCAGATATAGACATAGATATTTATAATAAAATATGCCCTATATAAAAATATGTTACATAGAATCTTAAATTGGTGCAGAAGACTGCAAATCAATACATGTAAATTAATCTTAGTATGATTTTCAGGAAAAATAAAATATAAGATATCTAAAAATATCTATTCATTGGCTAGTTGCAACAGAGAACAACTAACCATTAGTAACTGAAACAAAAATTAAGCATTCACTTCATAAACGGAGAAAATAATAAAAAGATTACCTCAAAAGTACTCAATATTTTTGGCAATATATTCTTCTATATTGGGTTGAATTGGTGAAATTGTCCTTTTTATTGGTAAAAATGTCAAATATTGGTAATTTCATATGGTTCAGGCTAAAAGCATTAGAATGAAATGAATTACATTCTATGTAATATTACAATATAAATGAAGAAAAATATATTCACTGTCTAACATCTGTAACTCAAATAAATTTTCTACCACATAAAAAAGATAAAAGAGGAACAAATACAATCAGTGATTTGTGGTGCTTCCAGATTACAAAATAGAGACATTGGATCTTTTAGCAAATTTGAGCAGATAGTATGTAGATTGTTAGGTAACAATGTTTTATTCTTCTTTGATGATAAAGAATATGTAACAAGAGGAAAGTTATAAATGAGAACAAATTCACATTTGGAAAACAAGTAAACAATAAAGTCCTTTATGATATTTATAATAGATTAAGAAATATTTTGGACAGAGTACATTAACATGTAAGCTTCTTCCTCTAAATTACTGCAAGTTCATAATGTTTTTAAAAAATGGCTGAAAATAATAAAGGCAAGAAGGCCCTCACCAGATGTTGGCTGCTCAGTCTTAGACTTCCAAGCCTTCAGAACTGTAAGAAATATTTATCTTTTCTTATCAATTACCCAGTCTCAGGTATTCTTGCTATGGCAACAGGAAATGAACTGAAACAACCAGTGATTAATCAATCAATGTAAGTGAAACAGGACCAAATATTTATGTACTTAGGGTTTAGCAAGAATAACAAGGAAGAAATTCTCAATTGTGCCTGGTCCTAAAAACATCTCGTAGAAATAACAAAATTATTGTGGTCTTTAAACAAAATTAATGTGGTCTTTAAATTTTTTCTTATACTTAATTATAACACTAGTCATATCAAAATTTTGATATGGCTAATGTTTGGTCAAAAAGAACAGTATGGCTGTACTAGTTGTTAAAATAATAAATAATATAATACTTAAATATTGGTTGGAAAATGGCCACTGCTCCAAGCTCTCCAAATGTCCCCTTCTCTATGGACCCTACCCCCACCAACACACCTCCATATTCCCTAAGGTTAACACCTGGTACAGCAGGGATCCTCTAGTGTTCTGGCATCCACTATGATGCCAGAATGGTTGGTGCCTGTAGCATAACAGTTGTTACATGTATCAAACCTCTCTCCTGTTAATAACAGAAGACAGTAGCAGAAGCTTTGAGCTTGGAGTTAAAGAGGCTACATTACAACAGGGCTACTATCTGAGTAAATCCCTGGACCTTCCTAAAATTTCAATTTCCTCCTTTTAAATGAAGTTCTTACTAGCTACCTAGTAGGACTGTTTGTGGATTACATGCAATGACATAAAAGTGCTGATTTGCACACAGAAGGCATACCATTCACTTTCCCTTTGCCTTACTAGAAAAATAGTAAACACTATATGAAAAAATTAGTAAAAAATGTAGTACTTTACAAACGAGTTGTGTTTCAAACACTCATTTTTGAAGTCAGTAGTCTGGTAATTAGAATGCATTTTCCCTATACTAATCATTATATAAAAGTGGTTATATATGTCAACCACTTTTTATCTCAGTTTTTATCTCAACTCAACTTTATAAATTCTAATTTCACCCATAACACATTGTTTCTACATGAAAAAAATTGAACATTTATTGAACATTCATACATACCAAGCACTATTCTAAATATTGTACACTTAAGGTATTTAATTCTCGGCTGGGCATGGTGGCTCACGCCTGTAATCCCAGCACTTTGGGAGGCTGAGGCAGACGGATCACCTGAGCTGGGGAGTTCCAGACAAGCCTGACTAACATGGAGAAACACCGTTTCTACTAAAAATACAAAATTAGCCAGGCATGGCGGCACATGCCCGTAATCCCAGCTACTTGCTAGGCTGAGGTAGGAGAATCACTTGAACCCGGGAAGCGGAGGTTGCAGTGAGCCAAGATCACGCCATTGAACTCCAGCCTGGGCAACAAGAGCGAAACTCCGTCTTGGGGAAAAAAAAAAAAAGTTATTTAATTCTCAAAGCCACTTTATGGATAGTAAGCTCTGATCATCCCCAAATTAACAGATGGAAATCAAAGCTAAGAGAAGAAGTAAAGTGCTTTGGGTCACTTAGCAAGAAAGTGTCAGAGCCAGGATTGGACCCAGGAATGGGCCTAAGGTCCATGCTTAGGCTCTAAGACCTATGATCCTATTCATTATACTATAATGTCTTTGGAGTTATTTGAAGTATAAAAGAACATTTTTTAAAAATCAAAACATTTAGAAAAAATACGTGGCAGTTTCTCAACTTGTGATATAAACAAAACTGGTCAAATTAAGCAAAAGAACAAGAAAAGTATACTGAATTATCTTAACATGCTGGTGGTCTGAGGAAAAGCAGGCCAAGACAGATAAGATGGGTGGAGATATAAAGTGGATTGTCTTAATACTTTCATTTGAGCATTTTATTACATCTTACTTTTAGTATCAACGTGGCTGTTAAATATTTTATTAGTTTATTTGGTACATTAAGTTCTCTGAATATTAGTTGAGTTTTTAGTGTCTTAGGATCTTATTTCTCTACCATTTTTTATTGTTTTCAGTTCTTTGGCATTTTTAGGTGCCCCTAAACATTTATATTTGAGCATTTTAGAGGTATTAAGGTTCATTTTAGTTTAGACTATAGATCTATATATATTTGTTGTTAGAATTATATTCTTTTTTGTTTGTTAGAATATATTTTTCGTTACTTCTATCAGTGTTAAGACTTTATTACTTACATTGATTTTACTTAAAATTATGTTTAGAATGCTAATAAAAGAGTGACCATGTAACACCCTTTTACTCACACACTATTGCTAATTTTTACTAGTATTTGATAGCCAGCAATTTTAACAATGTTGTGTCACAAAAAAATGAAAAGAGATCTGTCATCCTAAATATTTTACATCTCAAATAAATTCAAACAGATCACCCTTATAGCAATTTAGAAAAATTGTCAATTTTTTTCTAAACAATTTATCGTAACAGTGTAAAATAAATTAACATCAGCCTAAATGTGAATGATTCTAATCGTTGGGTTAATTAGGTAGTTGTCTTAGTTGGAGTTCCTCCAGAAGCTGACTCTGAGACAAGGAATGAGTGAAGATAAGTTATTTGGGAGGGTCTCAGTAAACGGACAGGGGAGTGGGGAACATGATAACAGAAGGGAAGGCAGCTAATATATTAAGATAGCAATCACAGGGGCCAACTGAAGCTTAATCCTGGAGAGGAAACTCTGACAAATAGTATAGGCACATGCCTTAGAATTGATTAAGTAAGGGCCAAAGAAGTTAGTGTGCTTGTATGCTGAAACCTGCCAATCACTGCTTAAGGTCTTTCCCTAGTGGCTTCTAGTAGTTCAAAGGCAGTCTTACGGCTTAGGCTGTAAGACTAGTAGCTTACAAGAGCTGGCCTTTGGAAGGCAGATGTGCACAAAATGGCAAGGGATTTCAAATCATATGAGCAGACCACTCACGTCACTTATTACATTAGCAAAACCATTAGGCATCCATAATTACCACAGTGATAGTTCCGACAAAGTAAATTTAGCCCTAAATGGTGGTGAAATTTTGGCAAACTTGCTGAAAATATACTAACAATAGCAAAGTATTGTTACAGTAATGTAGTTTGTAACTTCTCAATTCAAAATGCTAACAAAATAAGAGCCTGGTATCAGGATACTAGAAAACACAGAAAAATTCAAAGAATAATAATATCAGTCTATGCTCTAACTCATTCAAGAAATACTTCTTACAGTTCCTGGTATGATCCAAATTATAGGAAGAACAAACATCCACCAGAACAAGAGTCACAACAGAAAAGATGTGAAACACTGTCCCAAATAATCAGCCTGTCTGTTCCCCTAGTAAATGGCTACACTCCTACTGCAACGTGAAGGAAGATACTATTAAGAAAAAAAACAAGTATGGATTAAAGTCATTTGTAGGATCCACAAATACTTTCTCTGTGTGGATAATACTTCCTCAATCTAAGTAAGATTCTTCTTATTAAGCTTTAAATTTTTCCTTAGCTTTAAAGTCTTTCTTGGTCCCTATTAACAGTCCTCTGCCTTGAATCTTAGGGCCTCCTTCTTTTGAATTGTTCGACAGCATTTGTGTTCCTTTGGGTCAGATAACAGATGCTGACCAGGAGGGCTCAGGTCCAGATCCCAGCATCCCCATAAAGCCAGAGCTTCTTTGGTCAATGAGATGCTAAGTCCAATGGGTTATTTCTGGATCTTCACTTTGCTCAATGTCCCACTCTGGATTAGAGCTCACAGCTGAATGGATGGCTAAAACAGACTGGATGGTTAAGCCAAAGATAGGGGTGTTTGTGGTCACATACTGCCCACTGATGTGGGTTTATTAAAGACTAGTAATTTCTTGAAAGATAAATGCATCAGTGAAAAAGTTAAGTGTATGTAAACTATATATTGGTACCAGGACTAATATTTGTAGCTATGAAACTGACTCATGGTTGTGATTACTTTTTGCAGAGAGTACAGAGAAGAAAAGGTGAAAAGCAGTATGTGCAAGAAAATGGAGAAATGACATTTCTCCTTAAACTGTGCTATGCTATAAAATCATATTATTTGGGTCAATTATGCATACATTTGCTTCCTCTGAGTTATATTTTCACAGCATAGTCGTCAGGCATTGGTCTATTGCTACTGCAGAGTAGTGCCCCAGAATTTGTCAGGGTGCCTATGTCGTTATTCTGTAGGTTTCTGTGATTGCCAGAGTTACTTTTAAAGTGTGGGAGTCGGTTTTTGGGGAGAGGTGAGGTGGTGAAAAGAGAGAGGTAGCAGGAACTGAGAAGGAAGGGAGATTTACCTTAAAAAAAAAAAAATTTTCTTTCTAAAAATGAAAAAATCTGGAAAAGAAATACAATGTATTAAGCAGTAACCATTTAGGAAAAAAGAATAAAGTGGAATTTTTGTATATTGTAAAACAGTTGTTTGCAGTATAAAATTATATACTATAAATAACTCCCAAGTAAAGCAACATTTTATGTAGTATATGACTAAATTCTTATCTAAAGTTTTAATAGAAACAGAAATGTATATCTGAAAGGAACCTTAGCAGTCCCTGAGACCTTGCCTTCCTTTTCCAGATAAAGGGAACACACAGCAAAAAGGTTGACTTGCTGAAGGTCATAGTCAGTGACAGAAGAAGGGCTAGCATCCAGGTCTCCCCATTTCTTTCAAAGGTCCTTTTCACAAACAAATAAAAAATATTACAAATGTAGTTCTTTTTTTTTATTTTTTGCAATTTGAAGAGCTTTTCATTTAAGCTCCACAACATAATACCTTCAACATAAATAATACCTCAAGAAGTATTATTAGCATTGTACCACCTCCCAACACGAACATATTTCAAATCTGTGTATCTCTACTTTTAATTCATTTTCTTACTAAGAGAATACTTGAGAAAAGATGTTGGTATGTGGCTATATATTAAGAACTAGGCCTTGATTGTATTCTTAGCAATTCCATTAATATGAAATATATCTGAATTACTCTATTTTACTCTAAATTATTCTATTAAATTTATAGCAAGTTAACAGTCTCAAAGATGAAGCCATATTCTAAAAGGCATACCTTCTAAAATAAAGCAAACTGAGGAAAAGGGGAAAAGTGGGTATTATAACATCTTTAAAACTTATCCCAGCACTTTAACCGAAAGTTTTTCTTTCCCCCTCCACTGTGCCTATTGTTTTTATTACGTTTTTAACTCCACTCCAAAACAACATACAAGTGTGAAAAGAATACTCATACGGTTCTTCATTAATACATAAAAGGTCTTTAAGTAACGATATAATCCTACTTCATTCACAAATCATCTGGAGATAGAGTTTGTTGCCTTGGATGTGAAACAGGTTAAAGGAAGTTCTAATCTTCAAAAAGCAGGCTTAGAATGAAGGCCAACATGGAACTGACAAGACTAGTCTACATCCAGCTGAGGGAAATGTCCATTTGCAATAAAAGATGTAGAGAGTAAAGTTATGCTCTCACAAATGCACAACCGTTTAATTATGTTAAGAGAGAAATAGCCTTTGGTGGAAAAAAAAAACAAAAAACAAAAAACATGAAAAGTAATGCTATTTATAGCACAGCTTCTATAAGAAAATGTGCTTTATGTTCCTTCTTGGAGGGCTAGAAAAACACCTTTCTCTTGTAGTGGATACTTTCTATTGGCAAAGAGGCAACATGGAGGCTCATAGAGTAATACTTCCTCTCCAGGAGAAGGTCCCCAGATACAGCACAAATGCAGCATTTATCAGGTCTTAACAAATCAGATTCTCTGAATTCAAAGTGCCCTGACTCATATTCTTTTTTTTTTTTTCTTTTTTTTGGAGACTAAGTCTCGCTCTGTGGCCCAGGCTGGAGTGCAGTGGCCGAATCTCAGCTCACTACAAGCTCCGCCTCCCGGGTTTACGCCATTCTCCTGCCTCAGCCTCCCTAGTTGCTGGGACTACAGGCGCCCGCCACCTCGCCCGGCTAGTTTTTTGTATTTTTTAGTAGAGACGGGGTTTCACCGTGTTAGCCAGGATGGTCTCCATCTCCTGACCTCGTGATCCGCCCGTCTCAGCCTTCCAAAGTGCTGGGATTACAGGCTTGAGCCACCGCGCCCAGCTCATATTCTTAATGAATGGAGCAAACCATTAACAACTTAGCCATAGGAATGATAGATTTTGAAGGGATAAGAATGAAAATACTTTTTCCCAAACTATGAAAATCTGATCCAGATCCAACTAATATTTACTACAAAGTTTCTGCTTTATGCCATATACCTTTTCAAATACAATGTTCTTTAAGTACCATTAATACCTTAGGGTACAAGTGTTAGCCTCATTTACCAGATGAGAAAACTGAGACTAAGAAGTAAAATCTCTGGTGGAAAATGGCAGAGTTGGAACCAGAACTTAGGTCTAGTATTCTATGTCATCTTTTCATGCTGTTTTATGCTTCCTCTGAAAATAGCTTATGGTTGTGCCAAAACTATTATTTATCACACTTTAAAAATATTTGTCTCTGTTTTATTCCAAAGTGATCAAGGTAGCTTATAAAATGCCAGCACCACATATGAAAATGAAAATAAGGCCAGGTGCAGTGGCTCACACTTGTAATCCCAGCACTTTGGGAGGCTGAGGTGGGTGAATCTCCTGAGCTCAGGAATTCAAGACCAGCCTGGGAATAATGGTGAAATCCTGTCTCTACAAAGAAAATACAGAAAAAAATTAGCCAGGTGCAGTGGCATACACTTGTGCTCCCAGCTACTTGGGAGGCTGAGGCAAGATGGTAGCTTGAGCCTGGGAGGCAGAGGTTGCAGTGAGCCAAGACAGCACCACTGAACTCCAGCCTGGGTAACAAAGTGAAACCCTGCAGGTGGGAAAGGGAGGGGAAGAAAACGAAAAAGTAAGTGAGAAAAGTAATTCAAAGGAAAATTATGAGTGGCAAAAGTTTAAGATTAAGAATGAACAGCAGGACATGAATGTTTAAAATATATTATTGATGATGGATAATACACTAACATTTAATATATAAGACCTGCTTTATCAAGGTAGAGCTTTGTTCAAAATATCATTACCAAAACAGAAACTGCATAAGAGGCCCAGGGATGTTATAAGGCATGAATTGCCTCTGGAATTTTCTTCCCCATGGTCTCCTCTCATTTCCAATGGTGTAGTTCTCAACAATGATCTGAAATCAGTCAATGCCTCCTTTTCCCCAGATGCCCCGGATGGTGTGATCTTTGGGAACATTTCCCCAGAAATCTAGATCCATTTACTACATAGTTTTGTAAGTAAAAATGTATTCACAATTCCAAAACAGAAAATTTCAAAAGAAAAAGAATATATCTGTAATTTGGGGCTTGGGGTTTTTAGTTATTTCCTATTTAATGGAGTAACACAGAAAGTCTATGGGAATACTACTGCAATGACCAAGAGACCTACACAGATGTTTCCAGTTCCTAACATACTTCTGTCCAGAGAGATTTTAATTCAAATCAGAACAAACTCGCTTCAACAAATTATACTAGTACCCAATTTTGGTCATATTATATATGGAAAATGAAAAGAAAAAAATCATAAAAACTCAAACTTCTAAGGATTAAAAGCCCTTTCCAAAATAACACCTTGTAAAACCCATTTGAACACATATTTTCAATTAAATATTTATTAATTAGAATTCAAGCCACAATTTCCTCCTGGAAAAAAGCAAAGTGTATCTATTTAACATAATATAAAAATAGTATGCAGTATAAGAAGATTTACTACTAGCCTGGCTTTTATCCCATAAATGCTTTTGGGCCTTGTGACAACAAATTCCTCACTGTTGTGAAAAACTGACACACCCCTCAACTGGGCTAAAGGGTAAAATGTCCAGTGTGTCTGTCAATACTTAAATTCACGTGCCTCTTCAATGACAGATGTGGTGGAAAATACATAAAGGGAATGAAGTTTAAATCCACACTGGCTCAGTCCCATCTGCATGGCATGTTCTTGATCAGCACATACTTTGGTTTTCTCAGTAGGTGTGGTACTTTGTAGTTTACTGAAAACCTGACATTCTAGGTCCTCTACTTTAAGCCAGTCACTGTAACTTCTTATGAGGGGACAAAATTACAATGACATACATTTTAAATTCTCCTCTCTGATTACCTGCTTAACTATCTTCCTTCCTTTCTTCCTTCTCTTTTATGCTTCAAATATAGAGATTCAATATGGTATTGCTTACTTCTTCATTACTTCTCCAAACAGGTTATAGTAAATAAATATCATCAGTTTAAAAATGATATTTAAATACCATGACTAAAATATATCTCTGAACAAATAACAAAAGCTCACTTACCAAACATCTTTTCTGTTTTGTTAATAAACCTGGCTCTCTAAGCTACAAATAATTTATTAACTCTATTGTATATGTTTCCATATATTACATATAATTGGATTTATGTTTCCAATTTAGACTTCCATATTGTTAGCATTATATATACATCACAGCTCCTCTATAAAACTAATAATACAGAAGATAACTGAGTCTTCTCTCATAATTCAATATAATAATATTTTGAACTCCTACTACATGCAAAGCAAGTTTTAGGTACTTGGATGTTTTAAGAACACAGAGTTGAGGATATCAAATACACACAAATCACTATAAAAGTAGAGGTACAAATAAAATGCCATGCAAGCTAAAAAGAGGGAAGGATTATTAATTCCTTTGTAATTCTTAAAGAACTGATATAAAGCAAATTAAAATTTGGTGGACTAAGATTTAAAATCTAATACTAAGGAGCTTAGATGCCAGTTCATCCCTAATTATAATTTTCAATGAAAAAACATATAAATCTCTTCTGCTTATCCTTCTCCTATAGTACATCCTATCCTTTGAAATGATGCTACTCAACAGTTTCCCATCATATGTCACATGACCACTGAAAATGCCATCACCTCTAGGAAGCTTTCTCACCTGATTCCAAAAGCTATGATTGTTCTCTATAGCATGTAATGGCCACACTACTCATTACTTATTGCAATGTCAGGATACATTTCCACATTTTCATAACTACCTTATATACCACACCAGAATAATCTGTGAAGCATCCTTTTTTTTTCTTTTTTTGAGATGGAGTCTTGCTCTGTCACCCAGGCTGGAGTGCAGGGGTGCGATCTCGACTCACTGCAACCTCCACCTCCTGGGTGCAAGCGATTCTCCTGCCTAAGCCTCCCAAGTAGCTGGGAATTACAGGCACCCGCCACAATGCCTGGCTAATTTTTATATTTTTAGTAGAGACGGGGTTTCACCATGCTGCCCAGGCTAGTCTTGGACTCTTGACCTCGTGCTCCGCTGGCCTCAGCCTTCCAAAGTGCAGGGATTACAGGCGTGAGCCACCGTGCCCGGCCTCTGTGGAGCAACTTAACACTGATGTCCATAGTTGGGTTTGGGTTCTGTATGTCCAGAAAACCCCACAGGTGTTTCTGATGTGCAGCCAGGGTTGAGAGCCAGTGTGTATCACACACTTTCAGAACACAGAGAAATTTTAAACAGCACATAGATTTCTTCTTTAGTGCCAATTTTGATTGCTGCCTAAAACACCATGAAACTAAAGCCAGGGTAAGTTCAGACTGCCTGGATCCAAATCTTGGTTTTGGTACTAATTACCTGTCTGACTTTGTACTTCAGCTTCCTTTTATGAAAACAGAGATAATGCTCCTGTTTACTAGAGTTGTTGAGGGGATTAAAAGGGTTAGTACCTGCACAGGGAAAGCTTAACTAAATATTAGCAATTGTCATGGAAGAGGCATTATGAGTTTTGAGTTATTTGCCAATTCAGACCTGAGAAACACTCTTGGGGGTTGAGTCTTAATGAGTATAATGCTGTACCTATGAGAAAAAGCATTACATATATATACTTGTAATTGAGAAATATAGTTAGGGTAGGGTGTGGTGACTCACACCTGTAAACCTAGCACTTTGGGAGTCCAAGGTGGGTGGATTGCTTGAGCTCAGGAGCTCAAGACCAGGCTGGGAAACATGGTGAAACCCTATCTCTACAAATATTACAAAAAAATTAGCCAGCCATGGTGGGACATGCCTGTAGTCGCAGCTACTTGGGAGTCTGAGGCTGGAGAATCGTTTGAGCCTGGGAGGTGGAGGTTGCAGTGAGCCAACTGCACCACTGCACTCCAGCCTGGGAGACAGAAAGAAACCCTGTCTCAAAACAATAATAACAACAACAACAAAACAGAAATATAGTTAGAAGACAACTTATCTGCAAACTGAGGGCTGTCTGTATTTGAGGCTTTGTGTTATGATGTCCAGTGTGGCATAGAGGAATAACAGCTCTGTGGTATATGAGAACAAGCATAGATTTGGAAACAGAATACTAGTGTTTGAGTCGCGATTAACTACCGGTGTAACCCAGAGAAAGTAAATGGCCCTTTTTGTTTCTCCATCTGTAAAGTAGGTAAAAAAGCAGTTTTTTACTTTACGATGTTTTTATAAAGATTACAGGAAATAAATGGGAGAAAATTTTTGCAATCTACTCATCTGACAAAGGGCTAATATCCAGAACCTACAAAGAACTCAAACAAATTTACAAGAAAAAAAGAAACAACCCCATCGAAAAGTGGGCAAAGGATATGAACAGACATTTCTCAAAAGAAGACATTCATACAGCCAACAGACACATGAAAAAATGCTCGTCATCACTCGCCATCAGAGAAATGCAAATCAAAACCACAATGAGATACCATCTCACACCAGTTAGAATGGCAATCATTAAAAAGTCAGGAAACAACAGGTGCTGGAGAGGATGTGGAGAAATAGGAACACTTTTACACTGTTGGGATTGTAAACTAGTTCAACCATTATGGAAAACAGTATGGCGATTCCTCAAGGATCTAGAACTAGAAGTACCATATGACCCAGCCATCCCATTACTGGGTATATACCCAAAGGATTACAAATCATGCTGCTATAAAGACACATGCACACGTATGTTTATTGTGGCACTATTCACAATAGCAAAGACTTGGAATCAACCCAAATGTCCATCTGTGACAGACTGGATTAAGAAAATGTGGCACATATACACCATGGAATACTATGCAGCCATCAAAAAGGATGAGTTTGCGTCCTTTGTAGGGACATGGATGCAGCTGGAAACCATCATTCTCAGCAAACTATCACAAGAACAGAAAACCAAACACCGCATGTTCTCACTCATAGGTGGGAACTGAACAATGACATCACTTGGACTCGGGAAGGGGAACATCACACACTGGGGCCTATCACGGGGAGGGGAGATGGGGGAGGGATTACATTGGGAGTTATACCTGATGTAAATGACGAGTTGATGGGTGCTGACGAGTTGATGGGTGCAGCACACCAACATGGCACAAGTATACATATGAAACAAACCTGCATGTTATGCACATGTACCCTAGAACTTAAAGTATAAAAAAAAAAAAAAAAAAGATTTCAGGAAATAATGGGGCCGGGAGTGGTGGCTCATGTCTGTAATCCCAGCACTTTGGGAGGCCAAGGCAGGCAGATCACGAGGTAAGGATATCGAGACCATCCTGGATAAAGCAGTGAAACCCCGTCTCTACTAAAAATACAAAAAAAATTAGCTCAGTGTGGTGGCGGGTGCCTGTAGTCCCAGCTACTCAGGAGGCTGAGGCAGGAGAATGGTGTGAACCCAGGAGGCGGAGCTTGCAGTGAGCTGAGATGGTGCACTGCACTCCAGCCAGGGCGACAGAGTGAGACTCCATCTCAAAAATAAATAAATAAATAAATAAATAAATAAATATAAATAAAATTTAAAAAAGATTATAGGAAATAATGGATGTGAACATATCTAGTATATGGTCAGACACATGGTAAATATTCAATAACTTTGATGCTCTAAGCTAGTCTTCCAAATCATACTTAACCAATTTATAGTTAAATGACAGTATAAACAGCCAAGTATAACCTCCCAAGTTGGTATACTAGTAACATTTTCTCTTGTCTTGGCTCTTTGTACCATGAAGGTTTAAGCTCTGGGTATAATGAGCAGACCACTGACAAAATCAGAGTCCCAAATGGCCAAAAGTCTTAACTTAAAGAGCAAGAGACTAAAGAAAAGCCTGCCATTTAAACCCCTGAGACAAGGGCTTCATGTGCTTAAAGGAGTTCAAGTAATACTTATAATTTTCTTTACGTCTTTTGCTGTGTATGCTTGCTTTGCATAACTCTTTAATTGTATAATTTTATGTTCAACATTTTTCATGACATTTTCTCTTGAGCACTTCCCCATATCATTAAAAATCCCTTAAAATATTATTTTCTTTTTTTTTTTTTTTTTTTTTTTGAGACGGAGTCTCGCTCTGTCGCCCGGGCTGGAGTGCAGTGGCCGGATCTCAGCTCACTGCAAGCTCCGCCTCCCGGGTTTACGCCATTCTCCTGCCTCAGCCTCCGGAGTAGCTGGGACTACAGGCGCCCGCCACCTTGCCGGGCTAGTTTTTTGTATTTTTTAGTAGAGACGGGGTTTCACCGTGTTAGCCAGGATGGTCTCGATCTCCTGACCTCGTGATCCGCAATGGTTGCACAGTATTGCAGCATATGATGGATCATATATAATCACTATTCTATTAAACATTTATTTTATTTTTAAATTTTTACTATTGTAAATAATGCTGAAATTAACATTCTAATTAATGTTAGTTTATTATTTCATTAGGATAATTATTTAAAAAAACGAGGTGAAATTCACATAATGTAAAATTAACCATTTTAAAGTGCACAATTCAATGACATTTAATACATTCGCAATATTGTGTAACCACCACCTCTATCTAATTCTAAAACATTTTCATTGTGATGAATATTTTTGAGATATTAATGCATATGAACATTTTAAATGTTTTCAACATATATTCCTCTGGAATAAAAAAGTTAAACCAATTTACACTTTCACCAGTGGCATCTGAGAGAGTCCATTTCACAGCACACTTACTTCTATGTGTATTATTAGTATCAAAGAAATAAAAAAACTTTGATAGTGAGAAAGGTTTAATAAATCCTACTTCTTCAATTTCAGTGATTACTAGTAAGGCTGTATCTTTTAAAAATATTTACTTGCTATCTAAGTTTCTTCTTTTCGGAACTGCCCCCCGTGATGAGATAATTCTGAGATGTTATCTGTGAGGCATTTGTAGTAGTGTTTATGGTGGATGCTTTGCAGGCTGCTATGTAAGGAATACACGAGCTTGGGCTGGATAAGAGATACTGCTCAAGGTCTCTGAAGTGCCTAGAAGGTAGTTTCATGCTTTTAGGACTTAAGTACTCATTTTGGAGAAGACAACCTATTGTCTATGATAAAATACTATGCTTTTAAAAAAACAATAATCAGAAATCGAAATTTTAAAGCATTATTATAGTAAAACACATGGACACAGAGAGGGGAACATCACACACCAGGCCCTGTCAGGGGTTGGGGAATAGGTGAGGGATAGCCTTAGGAGAAATACCTAATGTAGATGATGGGTTGATGGGTACACCAAACCACCATGACACGTGTATACTTATGTAACAAACCTGCACATTCTGCACATGTATCCCAGAACTTAAAGTATAATAATAAGAAAAAAAGAATAAAGTAAAACAAAAATGAACAAATGTTTTGATTCAAATAATAACTTACAAAATTATTTAAATATTTAACGGTGACCATATCGCTATGTGACTGAAAGTAAAGAATTTAAAAAAGCATATAAACTATAATAATGTACCAAGTGTGATCGGGACAAGTACTTGTGAAATACCTTTCTACCTGCCAGGAACTATGCTAGCTGTGGAGGAGGAGCAGTCAATAGGCAGATAAGCTTTCTGTTCTCATGAAAATTATATTATAATAAGGTTGGCTATCATTCAATAAATAACAAGTGTGATGAGCACTATCACAGTCTTGTGATTTAAATGACCTATAAATTTATGTTCTTTCCTATAAATAATTGTCATTGGTTTTTGGTCAAAATAAACCAAGCTTTCTATTAAGAGTAACTAAATTCACTATTTATTAAGTTCAGTTAAGTGAGAGGCACTATGCTAAAATATGCACAGACTAAAAAAAAAAAAAAAAATCCACAGACCCTCAAAGAGCTCACACTAGTGGAGAAGTTAAACATGTAAACAGGTTTTGCAGATTATGATAACTGCAAGAAAAGATCATACAGAAGTGGTGGTAGCACAGAATAGGACATGATTAGCTCTATTTGAATTTTCAGGAAAAGATTCTTATAGAAGACGACATCTGAGATTAATTTTGAAGGACAAAAATGAATTCATGAGGTTGGCAGGGACCAAAGAGCGCTCTTAGAATCTGTTGTGGCCTGGAGACTTGAAATGTTTCTTCTGGGGAGTAGTTCTTTGCTGTTAGTGTATAAACAAACGAGTGGCGCCTGTGGGAGCTGATGTTGAAGAGGCAAAAGCCAGATGAAAGCACCTCAGGTGCTACGTTATATAGTTTAAATTTAACCTAAAGCCAGCAGGGAATCATTGATGGGTTTTAATTCTCAGAGATAAATTATTGTATGATCATTTAAAATTATCGTTTTGGTCAACCAAATCATTTAATCTACCAAATACTTTAAATAGGGCCTAAAGATAACATGTATGATCTGGCTCCTTTGTACCTGTCTCGGCTGATTTTGAGCCACTTTCCCCTATGCTGTATCTGATAACACTAAACTGTTTTCGGTTCCATTCTCTGGGCATTTGTACAAGTGGTCCCTTTGTTTGGACAGTGTTTCTTCTCTCTCTGAAGGTCTAACTCCCACTTATCTTTCAGATAGCAACAGGAGTATAGCTTACTCTGGAGAGTTTGCACTCATAAATCAGATCTACCAGCCCCCCATGTGCTACTAAGAGTGCTTGTTCTCAAAGTGCTTATTACACTGCTATGTCATTAACAGTCTGTATACACCAGTTATTATGAGTTTTCTAAGGGCAATGATCATTTCAAGTTTAATAACCATTATATTGCCAATACACAGCACAGGACCTAGAACACAGAAGGTATTCAATAAATATCTCGTGAATGAGTGTTGAACAAAGCATGTAAGCCTAGCAGCAGACCAGCTGGGTGACCACAATAAAAGCCCAAATGAAGGCAAAAGTATCAAGGATGAAGAGCACGGCAGAAGAGCAACATAGGAGTTGGAATCAATAAAATGTGATAACTTGCAAGATGTATAGGACAAAGGACAAAGAGAAGAATGATAGAAATTATTTAATCTCTGAAGGACAGTTCCCAGTTTTTAAGAAAACAGGAATTCAGGACCAAGACAATCATATTTCCTGTTACCTGTCTGAGCCTTCTCCTATCGCTCAAGCCTGGCACAATGGCTACCTCATCATTTTCCCAAAATGCCAGGTATACTCCTGCCTCACACTGTGCAGCTGCTGTTTCCTCATCCTGTAACAGTCTTCCCCCAGATACCCACGTGGCTTGCTCCATCACCTCCTCAGATCTTTGCTTAAATGGTAACTTTTCAGTGATGACTTCCCTAAACATCCTACTTAGAACTGCAACTTTTCTCCTCATCTTGGCTCTCCTTAGCAATCTTCCCTGCTCATTTTTCTCCAAAGAATTTCTCAATATCAGACATGCAACATATTTTAATTATTTGCTTTGCCTCTTTCACTAGAAATATACCTTTCTGGAAAGGTAAATATTTGTTTGTTTATGTCACTATTGTACCCTAAGGGCCTATAGAACCTCATAGGCACTCAATAAATATTTATTTAATTAATTATTCAATGAAGAACTGAACAGTGTTGTCCACATGGGCATATAGAGATAAAAATAAATGTAGAAGATGATAAGTTCATTTTAAGATATGCTAAATTAGGGGCTGTCTCTGAGACATTAAACTGGTGCTCAAGGGAAATGTTTCAGCTGGTTCTATCAAGCCTGTCATATCCACAGACAATGTATAAGGGATCAAGAGAATTTATAAAACCCATAGAAATTGGGAAATACCAAATATTTATGGAGTAGGCAAAGGAAGAAGAGCAAAAACATCTAAAAAGGAATAGACAAAGGACTTGGGAGAATATTAATAAAGAAAAAATAATTCCCAGGCCCTAACTCAGATTTATTGAATTAGAACCTCTGAGGTAATAACACTGACTACATTGTCAAAATCACCTTTTTCAGAACTCTGGAAATTAAAAACTTAAAATAATCCAAATAATATTTATTCAAGAAAAGTGGCTGAATTTCCATAAGAAGAGCGAATCTCGTGTCATTTCAATTTGCACTAATCCCATCCTCTTCTCCAGTTGTAGAGTAGGCCAAAAGCCAAAAGCTTCACTATTATGGTAGCTGTGTAAACTAGCAGCTGAACAGTCACTAAGAAGTTAGAACACTTCTTAAATTCTACATTCTACAGTTTTAAGAGTTCCCAAATGTCCATTCTCATAGAATAGTTACCATTTGACCCATCTGGCAGCTCACTAAGATCCATTTTCAGGACTTGTCTTCACTTCAGCTGACTCAGAACTGCCTTTATGCAACCAGTTCTACCTACAGAATATTTGTCAAAAATAATCAGTGACAACTGTTTTAACAATGCAGGTGTTGGAGATGGCTTTAATAGTTGGAGCTAACAAGAGGCTTACAAAAAAATTAAAGAAAAAAAATTGAAGACAAAAATGTTCACAGGGGTCTAAAAAAAGGTCTAACATATTTCTGGGAATCTATAGAGCAATGCATACTGGTGACTTGTGCATGATCACAAAAGACCTGAGAAAACTCTTAAGTTCTCACCTCTGACTGACTTTGAGGCTCTGTGCAAGCAGAAAGTGAAAGCTGAGGCTAAGACAGAGTAGTAGACAGTCTGCTGGAGCATTGAGGTCATCCCCCAACACATACACAGGGGCCCTTCACAAAGGCGGGGAAACTTACTGGCTTAATCTCCCACTAATCATTAAGTGGCCATAAAGATAACAGAGCAGAAATTTTAGTGGCCACATACAACAAAGAATACAGGTTTTAAGGAAAAAATCACTCAAAAAACACATAGCAACAACAACAAAACCAAATAACAACAAATTGAGGGAAGGGCGGGTCATCTAATTTTTAGAGTTGACAGTTAACATTTACTTAAAGTGTTCAGTTTTGGGCCGAGAGTGGTGACTCATGTCTGTAATGCCAGCACTTTGAGAGGTTGAGGTGGGGATCACTTGAGTTTAGGAGTTTGAGACCAGCCTGGCCAACATGGTGAAACCGTGAAACCTCGTCTCTACTAAAAATACAAAAATTAGCAGGGTGTGGTGGTGCATGCTTGTAGTCCCAGCTTCTCGGGAGGCTGAGGCAACAGAATCACTTGAATCTGGGAGGTGGAGGTTGTAGTGAACCAAGATCGTGCCACTGCACTCCAGCCTGGGTGACAATGTGAGACTCTGTCTCAGAAAAAAAAAAAAAAAAACAAAAAACAAAAAACGAAAAAACGAAAAAACATTAAAAGTAAATAAATAAAATGCTCAGTTTTGACAACAAATTATATGCAAAAAGGAAAGTGTGGCTTATACACAGGGAAAATAGCAGCCGATTGAAACTGTCCCCACCGAAACCAAAATATTAGATTTATTAGATAAAGGTGTTAAATCACCTATAATACATATGTTCAAAGAACTAAAAGAAACTATGCTTATGAATTAAAGTATACAAATAATGTCTTATCAAATAGACAATAACAGTAAACAGAAAGAAATTATCTTTCAGAAGAAACGAATAGAAATCCTGGAGTTGAAAAAGGTAATAACAGAAACAAAATATTTACTAGGATGTGTGACCAGCAGCATATTTGAGGTCACAGAACACAGAAGAAAGAATCAGTAAACTTGGTGACAATGAACTAATGACAGATTAATTGAGACTATCTTATATGAGAAACAAAAAGCAAATAAAATTAAAAAATTAAAAGAGCCTCAGATATCTGTGAGACACCATCCAGCTTCCTGACAATGCATAAGGGAGTCCCAGAAGAAGCAACAGAAAGGGGCAGTAATAATAATTTTTTTAAATAGCTAAAAAATTTCCCAAACAGGGGGTGGTTCCAAGATGGCCAAATAGGAACAACTCCAGCCTCCAGCTCCCAGCGTGAGCAACACAGAAGATGGGTGATTTCTGCATTTCCAAGTGAGGTACAGGGTTCATCTCACTGGAGCATGTCGGACAGTGGGTGCAGGACAGTGGGTGCAGCCCAGCAAGAGAGAGCCGAAGCAGGGCGAGGCATCCCCTCACCCAGGAAGGGCAAGGGGGAAGGGGATTTCCTTTCCTAGCCAAGGGAAACCTTGACACAACACCTGGAAAATGGGGTCACTCCCACCCTAATACTGTGCTTTACCACGGGTCTTAGCACAAGGCACACCAGGAGACTATATCCCGCACCTGGCTCAGAGGGTCTGACGCCCACGGAGCCTCCCTTATTGCTAGCAGAGCAGTCTGAGATCTAACTGCAAGGTGGCCGCGAGGCTGGGGCAGGGGCACCCGCCATTGCTGAGGCTTGAGTAGGTAAACAAAGCAGGTTGGAAACTCGAACTGGGTGAAGCCCACCGCAATGCAAGGAGGCCTGCCTGCCTCTGTAGACTCCACCTCTGGGGACAGGGCATAGACAAACAAAAGGCAGCTGAAACCTCTCCAGATGTAAATGTCCCCACCTGACAGCTTCGAAGAGAGTAGTGGTTCTCCCAGCACGGAGTTTGAGATCTGAGAACTGACAAACTGCCTCAAGTGGGCCCCTGACCCCCGAGTAGCCTAACTGGGAGACATACCCCACTAGGGTTAGACTGACACCTCAAACGGCAGGGTATCCCTCTGAGACGAAGCTTTCAGAGGAACAATCAGGTAGCAACATTTGCTGTTTAGCAATATTCACTCTTCTACAGCCTCTGCTGCTGATACCCAGGCAACAGGGTCTGGAGTGGACCTCCAGCAAACTCCAACAGACCTGCAGCTGAAGGTCCTGACTGTTAGAAGGAAAATTAACAAACAGAAAGGACCTCCACACCAAAACCCTATCTATACGTCACCATCATCAAAGACCAAAGGTAAATAAAACCACAAAGATGGGGAAAAAACAGAGCAGAAAAGCTAGAAATTCTAAAAATCAGAGCACCTCTCTCCCTCCAAAGGAATGCAGCTCCTCGCCAGCAATAGAACAAAGCTGGATGGAGAATGACGAGTTGAGAGAAGAAGGTTTCAGATGATCAAATTTCTCCAAGGTAAAGGAAGGAGTTCGAACCCATTGCAAAGAACCTACAAACCTTGAAAAAAGATTTGACGAATGGCTAACTAGAATAACCAATGTAGAGAAGTCCTTAAATGACCCGATAGAGCTGAAAACCATGGCACGAGAACTACCTGACAAATGCACAAGCTTCAGTAGCCGATTTGATCAACTGGAAGACATGGTATCAGTGATTGAAGATTGAATCAATGAAATGAAGCGAGAAGAGAAGCTTAGAGAAAAAAGAGTAAAAAGAAATAAACAAAGCCTCCAATAAATATGGGACTATGTGAAAAGACCAAATCTATGTCTGATTGGTGTACCTGAAAGGGATGGGGAGAATGGAACCAAGTTGGAAAACACTCTGCAGGATATTATCCAGGAGAACTTCCCCAACCTAGCAAGGCAGGAAAACAGTCAAATTCAGGAAATACAGAGAACGCCACAAAGATACTCCTCGAGAAGAGCAACTCCAAGACACATAATTGTCAGATTCACCAAAGTTGAAATGAAGGAAAAAAATGTTAAGCGCAGTCAGAGAGAAAGGTCGGATTACCCACAAAGGGAAGTCCATCAGACTAACAGCAGATCTCTTGGCAGAAACTCCACAAGACAGGAGAGAGTGGGGGCCAATATTCAGCATTCTTAAAGAAAAGAATTTTCAGCCCAGAATTCATATCCAGCCAAACTAAGCGTCACAAGTGAAGGAGGAATAAAATCCTTTACAGACAAGCAAATGCTGAGAGATTTTGTCACCACCAGGCCTGCCCTAAAAGAGCTCCTGGAGGAAGCACTAAACATGGAAAGGAACAACTGGTACCAGCCACTGCAAAAACATGCCAATATGTAAAGACCATCGATGGTAGGAGGAAACTGCATCAACTAACGAGCAAAATAACCAGCTAACATCATAATGACAGGATCAAGTTCACACATAACAATATTAACCTTAAATGTAAATGGGCTAAATGCTTCAATTAAAAGACACAGACTGGCAAATTGGGTAAAGAGTCAAGAGCCATCAGTTGCTGTAATCAGGAGACCCATCTCACATGCAGAGACACACATAGGCTCAAAATAAAGGGATGGGGGAAGATCTACCAAGCAAATAGAGAACAAAAAAAAAGCAGGGGTTGCAATCCTAGCCTCTGATAAAACAGACTTTAAACCATCAAAGATCAAAAGAGACAAAGAGGCCAGGCGCAGTGGCTCAAGCCTGTAATCGCAGCACTTTGGGAGGCTGAGATGGGTGGATCATGAGGTCAGGAGATTGAGACCATCCTGGCTAACACGGTGAAACCCTGTCTCTACTAAAAATACAAAAAATTAGCCGAGCGTGGCGGTGGGCGCCTGTAGTCCCAGCTACTCGGGAGGCTGAGGCAGGAGAATGGCGTGAACCCAGGAGGCGGAGCTTGCAGTGAGCCAAGATCGCGCCACTGCACTCCAGGCTGGGCGACAGAGTGAGAATCCTTCTAAAAAAAAAAAAGAAGAGACAAAGAAGGCCCTTACATAATGGCAAAGGGATCAATTCAACAAGAACAGCTTACTATCCTAAATATATATGCACCAATACAGGAGAACCGAGATTCATAAAGCAAGTCCTCAGAGACTTACAAAGAGATTTAGACTCCCAGCAATAATACTGGGAGACTTTAACACCCTATTGTCAACATTAGACAGATCAATGAGACAGAAAGTTAACAAGGATATCCAGAAATTGAACTCAGCTCTGCACCAAGCAGACCTAATAGATATCTACAGAACTCTCCACCCCAAATCAACAGAATATACATTCTTCTCAGCACCACATCACACTTAATCCAAAATTCACCACATAATTGGAAGTAAAGCACTCCTCAGCAAATGTAAAAGAACAGAAATTATAACAAACTGTCTCTCGGACCACAGTGCAATCAAACTAGAACTCAAGATTTGATTGAGTTTCTTAGAAACTCAATCAAAAGCGCTCAACTACATGGAAACTGAACAACCTGCTCCTGAATGACTACTGGGTACATAATGAAATGAAGGCAGAAATAAAGATGTTCTTTGAAACCAATGAGAACAAAGATACAACATACCAGAATCTCTGGGACACATTTAAGGCAGTGTGTAGAGGGAAATTTAGAGCACTAAATGCCCACAAGAGAAAGAAGGAAAGATCTAAAATGGACACACTAACATCACAATTAAAAGAACTAGAGAAGCAAGAGCAAACACATTCAAAAGCTAGCAGAAGGCAAGAAATAACTAAGATCAGAGCAGAACTGAAGGAGATAGAGACACAAAAAACCCTCCAAAAAATCAATGAATCCAGGAGTTGGTTTTTTGAAAAGATCAACAAAATTGACAGACCGCTAGCTAGACTAATAAAGAAGAAAAGAGAGAAGAATCAAATAGACGCAATAAAAAATGATAAAGGGGATATCACCACTGACCCCACAGAAATACAAACTACCATCAGAGAATACTATAAACACCTCTATGCAAATAAACCAGAAAATCTAGCAGAAATGGATAATTTCCTGGACACTTACACTCTCCCAAGACTAAACCAGGAAGAAGTTGAATCCCTGAATAGACCAATAGCAGGCTCTGAAATTGAGGCAATAATTAATAGCCTACCAACCAAAAAAAGTCCAGGACCAGATGGATTCACAGCTGAATTCTACCAGAGGTACAAGGAGGAGCTGGTACCATTCCTTCTGAAACTATTCCAATCAATAGAAAAAGAGGGAATCCTCCCTAACTCATTTTATGAGGCCAACATCATCCTGATACCAAAGCCTGGCAGAAACACAAGAAAAAAAGAGAATTTTAGACCAATATCCCTGATGAACACCGATGCAAAAATCCTCAATAAAATACTGGCACACTGAATCCAGTAGCACATCAAAAAGCTTACATACCATGATCAAGTGGGCTTCTTCCCTGGGATGCAAGGCTGGTTCAACATACACAAATTAATAAAACTAATCCAGCATATAAACAGAACCAAAGACAAAAACCACATGATTATCTAAATAGATGCAGAAAATGCCTTTGACAAAATCCAACAGCCCTTCATGCTAAAAACTCTCAGTAAACTGGATATTGATGGACCGTATCTCAAAATAATAAGAGCTACTTATGACAAACTCACAGCAAATATCACACTGAATGGACAAAAACTGGAAGCATTCCTTCTGAACACTGGCAGAAGACAGGGATGCAGTCTCTCACCACTCCTATTCAACATAGTGTTGGAAGTTCTGGCCAGGGCAATCAGGCAGGAGAAAAAAGAAAGAAAAGAAGAGAAGAGAAGAGAAAACAAAGAGAAGAAAGGGTATTCAATTAGGAAAAGAGGAAGTCAAATTGTCCCTGTTTGCGGATGACATAATTGTATATTTAGAAAACCCCATCGTCTAAGCCCAAAATCTCCTTAAGCTGATAAGCAACTTCAGCAAAGTCTCAGGATACAAAATCAATGTGTAAAAATCACAAGCATTCTTATACACCAATAATAGACAAACACAGAGCCAAATCATGAGTGAACTCCCACTCACAATTGCTTCAAAGAGAATAAAATACCTAGGAATCCAACTTTCAAGGGATGTGAAGTACCTCTTCGAGGAGAATGACAAACCACTGCTCATTGAAATAAAGGAGGACACAAACGAATGGAAGAGTATTCCATGCTCATAGATAGGAAGAATCAATATTGTGAAAATGGCCATACTGCCCAAGGTATTTTATAGATTCAATGCCTTCCCCATCAAGCTACCAATGACTTTCTTCAAAGAATTGGAAAAAATCAGTTTAAAGTTCATATGGAACCAAAAAAGAGCCCGGATTGCCAAGGCAATCCTAAGCCAAAAGAACAAAGTTGGAAGCATCATGCTACCTGACTTCAAATTATACTACAAGGCTACAGTAACCAAAACAGCATGGTACTGGTACCAAAACAGAGATATTGACCAATGGAACAGAACAGAGTGCTCAGAAATAATACCACACATCTACAACCATCTGATCTTTGACAAACATGACAAAAACAAGAAATGGGGGAAGGATTCCCTATTTAATAAATGGTGCTGGGAAAACTGGCTAGTCATATGTAGAAAGCTGAAACTGGATCTCTTGCTTACACCTTATACAAAAATTAATTCAAGATGGATTAGAGACTTAAATATTAGACCTAAAACCATAAAAACCCTAGAAGAAAACGTAGGCAATACCATTCAGGACATAGGCATGGGCAAGAACTTCATGTTTAAAACACCAAAAGCAATGGCAATAAAAGTCAAAATTGACAAATGGGATCTAATTAAACTAAAGAGCTTCTGCACAGCAAAAGAAACTACCATCAGAGTGAACAGGCAACCTACAGAATGGGAGAAAATTTTTGCAGTCTACTCATCTGACAAAGGGCTAATATCCAAAACCTACAAAGAACTCAAACACCAGCACTTTGGGAGGCCGAGACGGGCGGATCACGAGGTCAGGAGATCGAGACCATCCTGGCTAACACGGTGAAACCCCGTCTCTACTAAAAAATACAAAAAAAATTAGCCGGGCGAGGTGGCGGGCGCCTGTAGTCCCAGCTACTCGGGAGGCTGAGGCAGGAGAATGGCGTGAACCCGGGAGGCGGAGCTTGCAGTGAGCTGAGATCCGGCCACTGCACTCCAGCCTGGGCGGCAGAGCCAGAGTCTGTCTCAAAAAAAAAAAAAAAAAAAAAAAAGAAACAAATTTACAAGAAGAAAACAAACAACCCCATCAAAAAGTGGGTGAAGGATATGAACAGACACTTCTCAAAAGAAAACATTATGCAGCCAACAGACACATGAAAAAATGCTCATCATCACTGGCCATCAGAGAAATGCAAATCAAAACCGCAATGAGATACTACCTCATACCAGTTAGAATGGCAATCATTAAAAAGTCAGGAAACAACAGGTGCTGGAGAGGATGTGGAGAAATAGGAACACTTTTACACTGTTGGTGGAATTGTAAACTAGTTCAACCATGTGGAAGACAGGGTGGCGATTCCTCAAGGATCTAGAACTAGAAATACCATTTGACCCAGCCATCCCATTACTGGGGATATATCAAAAGGATTATAAATTATGCTTCTATAAAGACACGTGCACACGTATGTTTATTGCGGCACTATTCACAATAGCAAAGACTTGGAACTAACCCAAATGTCCATCAATGATAGACTGGATTAAGAAAATGTGGCACATATACACCATGGAATACTATGCAACCATAAAAAAAGGATGAGGTCATGTCCTTTGTAGGGACATGGATGCAGCTGGAAAGCACCATTCTCAGTAAACTATCTCAAGAACAGAAAACCAAACAGCACATGTTCTCACTCACAGGTGGGAACTGAACAATGAGAACACTTGGACACAGGGTGGGGAACATCACACACCGGGGCCTGTTGTGCGGTGGGGGAAGTGGGGAGGGATAGCATTAGGAGATATACCTAATGTAAATGATGAGTTAACAGGTGAAGTACACCAACATGGCACATGTATACATATGTAACAAACCTGCACATTGTGCACATGTACCCCAGAACTTAAAGTATAATAATAAAAAAATTGATTTTATTTTTATCAAGATAATACAATGTATATACTGTATGAAGTAAAATAATATTAATAGGCTCATAGTAAAAAACAGCATTCTTCTGCCACATTTCTCTCTACTCTCTCTGTCTCCAGAGGCAAACATCCTCAACTCTTGTGTCTTTTTTCTCTGCGATTAGCCTCTCTATTTCTAAATGATATTCTTATACAGTAAGTCTTCACTTAACATAGTCAATACATTCTTGGAAATTGTGACTTTAAGCAAAACCCAGTATAGTGAAACCAGCTGAAAGGATATTATTTGAGGACCTGCTGTAGGTTGTTTAAAGTTGTACTTTCCAAGAACCTATCAATGATATTAAATGAGGACTTATTGTACTTCTACTTCTTCACTTAACAATTTTTTTAAACACTATTGGTTGACTTATCATCATATATGAAGACTTAGCTCTTCTGCATCCCTGTAGTTGCCATTTCTACCTATCTCTAATGGCAAAGTAATGTTTTAATTTTGGGCTAAATTTATGGCCAATGTCTACATTATCATGACTTATAAATATAGGCCGAAAAATGAACTAGGAACATGGCTATTATTTCTCCTGGATTCACTAATTGCATTATTTTTTCAATCACCTAGGTTTATATGTACTTAGTAAAAATTGTATATACTCTTCCACCATCACTGCTGTCTGGGTATCAATTTTTTTTTTAAATGTTCAAACATATCAATTTCCTTAGTTTCCTGGAGAGCTCCTTCCTGAAGGCTCTGTTTTTAGGGTACAATCTGGACTTGGTTTCACTCTTAAGTTTGTTGAATAACAGCCATGCTGGTACTTTTCTTTGCCCCTTTCCTGGGTAGGACCCTGTTTTGTCTATGTGTTTCTCTTTCTTGATTTACTCGTTCATCTCAATGAATTGCATTTTACAGTTGTTTCCCAAGAAATAGTACACAGAAAGTATTTTTGGGTGTGAGGGTAGTATTCTCTCTATTCTATCATCACACTTGACTTGTCTGGATATAGAATTCTATGTAATAAAATTTGTTTCCATTACAATTTTGAAGAAACTCTTCCATAATTTAAATTATTTGAGAAGTTCAATGCCATTCTACTACTCTGAATGTGAACCATCCACATTCCTTAACCTTAGGAAGCACCTCACAATCTTCTCTTTATCTCGATTATCATTAAATTTTGTGATTATTTTCCTGAGTTTGGTTATTTATTATTTATCCTGCTGGATATTTCAGTGGGCTTTTCAATGTGCAGACTCATATCCTTCAGTTCTGAGAAAATTTAACATATTCTTCCTTTGATCATGTCTCATTCACTCATTTTTTTTGGTTCTTCTTTTGTGGGACTCCTATTTGCAATACGATAGGCCTTTTAAGCCTTGAGTCTCATGGTTTTGTCTGCCTTTTTACCACTTCAATTTTTTTGTCCTATTTTTCTAGGAGTTCTCCATAGTTTTTCTTTCAGCCTATTTAAGTTTCTAAATCATTTTATTTATTATTATTATTATTTTTGAGACAATGCCTTGGTATGTTGCCTAGGCTGTAGTACAGTGGCACAATAATAGGTCATAGCAGCCTTGAATTCCTAGGCTTTAGAGATCCTGCTGCCTCAGCCTCCCAAAATGGGGGATTACAGGTGTGAGCCACTGTGCCCAGCCTTGAATTTTCATTTTTATTAAAAATATATTTTTTTTGAGACAGGGTCTTGCTCTGTCACTTAGGCTGGACTTCAGTGGCATGTTTACAGCTGACTGCAGCCTCAAACTCCTGAGCTCAAGCGATCCTCCTACCTTACCCTCTTGGGTAGCTGGGAGTATAGGCATGAACTACCATGCCTGGCTTTCAGTTTTTACTTATGTTATCATAGTTTGTATTTCAAAGCTCTGCCTGTGGATATAATTTGAAAACTTTAAATATCACCTTACTGCATTTTAATTTTCTGACAACTTTCATTGTCAGTTTCCTCCAAATTCCATTACACTATTTGTTTCATTTTGTTTCATGTTAAAGGTTTTCCTTCAATTATTAGAAAATTGTTGGAATGAACTGTTGTACATTTATTCATGTTAAGAATGAAACACCAAAAGGAAGTGAGTGGGTAGGACCTGTCAACTGGTGGAGTTTATTGAGGGTTAATCAGGTTAATCAGATAAGATGGCCTATTTGTAGGAGTGTCTCCAATTGTAAGAACCTGAAGATCTTGCTTGAATAATATTCAAGCTGTCTCAATGATAAAGTGACATTTCCTTGCTCTATTTTCCTATACAAGTTGAAACTTTACATACATTGAGTAGGTTTTCCAAAACCCACAGCAATCTCAAGGATATTTCATAAATACATTTACCTAGTCTGACATTGTGAAAATTATTTTATAGTTAATTCTGATTACACTTTTAAATTTGTCAATTTAAAATGCATTACCAGCTGGGTGCGGTGGCTGACACCTGTAATCCCAGGAGTTTGGTTGGCTGAGGCAGATGGATTGCTCGAGCCCAGGAGTTCCAGAACAGCCTGGGCAACATGATGATGGTGAAACCCCATCTCTGCAAATAATAAAAGAATTAGCTGGGCGAGGTGGCACACACCTATAGTCCCAGTTTCTCAGGAGGCTGAGGTGAGAGCATGGCTTGAGCCCAGGAGGCAAAGGTTGCAGTGAGCCAAGATCACACCACTGCCTGCACTCCAGCCTGGGCAATACAATGAGACCCTATCGCTGAAAAAAAAAAAAAAAAAAGGAACAGCATTACCAACAATAAAGTTCACATTACTTAAGATACTTTGAAAGATTTTCACAATATATTAGCAATGTTTTATACATCCTACTTATCTGAAAATGTATTAGGAAAAAAGGACTTTGTATGACAGCATTTTAAAATTCAAGTTTTAGATAGCACTTACTCAGATAAATATAGAGCTAGAAAGAATTTTAAGCTATCATTCCAGATCATCTATTTTATTTTATAGAATAAGAAACAGTATTTGAGTAATTTCCTGAAGAGATTAACTAAATGGGAGAATTGTGACTAGTTAACTACCTTTACATGGGATGGCAAAATGCAAATAAACTTACCACAAAAAGTGGTAAAATATTTAAAGTAAACGTATAACATAATTTTTATCTGCTTTTGTCTAAAACAACCTACAAAATTTGAATATTTAAACAAAACTAAAATTAGTAGTAGTGTTTGGTGCTTTCAATTTAGTTACACTAAAAATGCATTATTTTTCTAAAATTCAAAGCAAAAATCCATTGTCAACATACATGAAAAAAAAACAAGATGCCTTCAGTTATATATACTTAAATAATAGTTCCAAAATGATGTGGTAAAAAGAGCACTGAAATGGGAATAAAATAATCTGTGTTCTAGGACATTACCAATATTTCAAATACAGACAAATCCTTTAATTTCTCTGGGCCTCAGGTTTCCCTACTATTCAATAAAAGCATTAGACTAGATAATCTTTAAGTAAGGCCACTGTATCACTGAAAGTTCAATTACCCCAATGTAATCATTTTCACAGCAACAATATTTACTAGTTGATAATTTGGGTGATGAATTTAGTTTCAATTTGGATGCTTCGGTTTTGTCACAATCATTCATTCTGCCATTACTATTGAGCAGCAGCTTGACCTTAAAGGCTGGGAAATGAACAAGATATGTTGGGGAAAAGTCAGCCACCAAGCCAGGAAAAGTCAAAACCAAAGCTCCGAGATGCACCCGTACATGTACATCCGGTGAACATATTGAGAGATAATGGGTGCAGGGGGGCAGCTATTGTTTAAAAGTGGACAAGTCATCCTGGGAAGAAAGGCATGAGAATGGTGGGTTCTGTACTTTTTCTTGTCTGGGGAGAGTAGACATGAAAAAGACTTATCTATGGACAATTTTCTCTACATATACCAAGGCCTAGATTTCACACTGCTTTTTTGGTTTTTGCATCAGAGACTTAACAACTTTCACATCTATATATTGCCTTAAAATGTTTAAAGAAGGCTGGGCGCGGTGGCTCACGCCTGTAATCCCACCGCTTTCCCAGGCCGAGGCGGGCAGATCACCTGAGGTCCGGATTTCGAGACCAGCTTGACCAACATGGAGAAACCCCGTCTCTACTAAAAATACAAAATTAGCCGGGCGTGGTGGCGCATGCCTGTAATCCCAGCTACTTGGGAGGCTGAGGCAGAAGAATCGCTTGAACTCGGGAGGCGGAGGTTGCGGTGAGCCGAGATTGCGTCCCTGTACTCCAGACTGGGCAGTAAGAGCGAAACTCTGTTTCAAAAAAAAAAAAAAAAAAGTTAAAAAAAACCCATCTTGGGACAATATTCTCAGGAAATTGACCATTTCCTCTGGACCAACACATCCTCTGAGCCCAGTCTCTAACTGTATAAATTATAGATAATCAATAGGGCATAAAAAGTTTCAA
The DNA here is from genome assembly GCF_009764315.1 of Trachypithecus francoisi. Taxonomy (NCBI): domain Eukaryota; kingdom Metazoa; phylum Chordata; class Mammalia; order Primates; family Cercopithecidae; genus Trachypithecus; species Trachypithecus francoisi. The sequence goes on from NW_022681458.1 coordinate 94,943,334, forward strand.
AATTTGCTAAACTGAAAAATGTAAAAATTTATCTAAAACGATATATAAAAATAATTTGCAAACACATTAATAACGTCACAAAGAATGAATTTAGCTTTCAAAAAGAAACAAAACATAGCACTAGAAACTGCATTCTCTGAGATTTGCATCTCCTGAGAAGAAATATATTTGAACTGTTGCCTTGATCTGAAACTCAAATCAATTGTTTAATCATTCTTCCAAGGTAAACACTTTTTAAAATTCAAACCCCAATGCTTTAGCGGTTCTTTCTAAAAGGATTTATCTTGTGGAGTTCAGCAGATAGAAAATTTGGGGATTTGAGTTACCTAAGTATTATCTTTCCCTACCCATATCCATTCAAATGTCAGGTCAAATATGTTCAATTTCTTTATCTCAAGCATTCAAATTCTTCTTTGCATTCTCACTGCCTTGACTAGTTTAAAATCACACTCTCTCTCGCTTAGGTTAGTATAATAGCTTCCCAATCTCCCCACTTCATTTTGTGTTCCATAATGATTCCTATAAATAACAATTTCCCTATTATCTTTCCTGAGGTGACATTCTTCTATACAAGTGTAAGTCACATCGTGGTACCTGCCACATTTTAAAAAGTTATGTGTGCATTCTCTTTGAAGAATAAAATTTATTCCAAATGAATGTTGGCAAAATTCCTTGATAAATACATTTTCTCCATATACTAATTGAAATTTAAACCTGAAATCTATGGCTAGGCTGTCTGGATTTCAATGACTGTAAGCACATTTCTTGACCTTTCATGTACCTAATTTATTATATCAGTAACATGAGAATAATAGAAATATCTCATATGATCATCTTAAGGATAAAGATATGTAAAAATACATATAAGTTTTATAATTCATGTGGCACTGTGTGTGAGGTCTTTGCAAATGTCTCTCACACAGTAGGCCATCAGTAAAGATAGTCATTGCTAGTGGCTCTACATTTTACTGTTGTTATTTTTGTCCCTGTTGTTACCTGAAATTTAAGTTTCTTTTTTATCTAAGACATAATTTGCAATTTGTAACCTGACATATATAAATACCGTCATGTGTCACTTAACGACAGGGGCACATTATGAGAAATGCATGGTTAGGCAATTTCCTCATCATGTAAACATCACAGGGTATATTTACAAAAACCCCAGATGATATAGCCTACTACACAGGTAGGCTATATGACGTAGCCCATTGCTCCTAGGCTACAAACCCCCGAAGCATGTTACTGTGCTGAATAATGTAGGCAATTTTAACACAATGGTAAGTGTTTGCATATCTAAAATATCTAAACATAGAAAACGTACAGTAAAATTACAACATTTTAATCTTATGGGACCAAAATCCTATTTGTACTCCATTGTTGCCATATATGTTGTTATGTGGCACATGACCATAGTTTCATCTATCACATCCTATGAGGCAAAGTTCAGAATGGACCTTGAAGGATGGGTATGAATTGATTCGATTGACTGATCACTGAGACAGGGTCTCTCTGTGTTATCCAGACTGGTCTTGAATTCCTGGCCTCAAGCGATCTTCCTGCTTAAACCTCCCAAAGTGCTGGATTACAGGTGTGAGCCAAGAAGCCTGGCCAGATGGGTAAGATTTTAATAGGCAAAGATGGACAAGGAGGATGCTCCAGAAGAAGGGAAGAAACCAGAAAAGGAACAGAGGTGGTGCAATGCAAGGATAGTATAGAGAGCGGCAGAGTGGCCCAATTTGGATGAACCTCAGGATAAAACAGAAATAATGGTCAGTGATGACTGATTTTGAACCAGTCATCATTGAAAAACTTGTAGTGAGTAACATTATGAAAAAGTTTCAGGAAGACTAAGCCTAGCAAGTATGATATGGAAATACTGTGTGTTAAGTGAGAAAATCAGGAGGAACAGACCTGTTGGCTACAAACAGGAGATTTAGGGAACTTGGGCAAGGAGTATAAAGGAAATTAAGAAGAGCTGCAAGTTGCTAATAATAATGTATACATAGACTCAAATAAGAAGGTACTGGGCTGAGCACGGTGACTCACGCCTATAATCTCAGCACTCTAGGAGGCTGAGGCAGCCTAATCACCTGAGGTCAGAAGTTTGAGACCAGCCTGACCAACATGGAGAAACCACGTCTCTGCTAAAAATACAAAATTAGCCAGACATGGTGGCACATGCCTGTAATCCCAGCTACTTGGGAGGATTAGGCAGGAGAATTGCTTGAACCCGGGAGGTGGAGACTGCAGTGAGCCGTGATCATGCCATTGCACTCCAGCCTGGGCAACAAGAGTGAAAAAAAAAAAAATTAATAAACTGGACAGAAGATTCTTTTATTAAGGATTTTCTAAGTAAGATTGCTGTGTAAAGCCAGCTACTGCCTAATTTAGCCACAGCTTGACTGGCAACTGATGAAACTTCACATTTTAGTCAAGTAAATTTATTGACCTAATGACTGTTTACCTCCTTTATTGACCTAATGCCTTCAAAACTAAGGGAGGAATTAAAAGAAACAGCTATATGACCAAAGATTTTTCTGGAAAGAGATTCCAAATATTTCGTGATGGCTACAATAAATGTACCCAGAGACAGACCACTGTCACAACACAATCTGCTTAATTTGTTCATTTGTATACCTTCCCAATATCAAATCTCCTGAAATTTCTCTTCTTTTAGCCAAAATTTTGACTTCTCTCTTTTCTATTTTAACTTACCTATGTACAAGTTGTCTATGGCCATTCTTCCTCCTACCCCCCAGATTATAAATTCAATCTGAATATACAGAAACACAGAATACAGTTCCTGTCTCAGGCTCCTCATTTGTAAAACAAGATATCACAATTAGAGTATATATAAGACCATGATTTTGTAGTTCTCTGAAAAAGTTGTGCTTTGAAATTAAACAAATTCTTTCCATTTAACTTGATGGAAATGTGGTCACCTTAGAATGCGTCCCTGATGCTTTAATCTCCCAATTCTGATACCCGCCACCTCCCACTATGAATACTAGACTGATGATTAGATAGTTTATAACACGTGCAAGGCCATAGGATATTCTGGAATTCCAGAAGGAAGCATCAGATAACCAGTTTTGTTCCCTGCTAAGGCTGCTGGAGATTGGAGGTGCTGTGGCTTGGGGGTCAGAAGGTAGGACCAAAATTTACAGGGCCCTGAGAGGTCTTGGCCTTTGCTGAAAGTTAAGTGCCTGCCTACATGTGTAGTCCTAAGAGGTCTATCTGGTATTTGTGGAAGACTTGCAAACAGACACAAAGATGGTCAGAGTTGCTCTATATCCCTAAGGAGAACTTTAACCAAAAATAATCCTGTTGCCTCAAGAAGTTGTGAATAAGCTTACCAATGGTGTTTTTAAAGCTCACAGAGCAAAGAATCCTGGGCCCCTCACCACTCAAAGGTTATACAGACCTATTGTTAGGCAAAGGGAAATAATAATGTATTCAAGGGGACACAAATCAAAGACAGCAAAAACAAGTAGAGCCCTAAAACCTAGGGGGCTCCTAGAATAAACTTGCTGGAGAAGATAGAAGAAAATTTTTAACACAAGCAATACAAAAGAATGATCAACTTTAAAACATATTCTAGAATGTAAAAATATGTTTTCTAAATTTAAAAATAGAGAGTTAAATAAAGTATGTTGTCTTTGAGCCCACAATAACTGGCTTTTAACACCAAATTGAAGAAACAGCTGAAAATACACAGCAAAATGCAGAGAGGGAAATCTTTAGAGGGAAAAAAATAGAGATTAGGAAAAAAGAAAGAACACAAGTAAAGTCCCCTGGTTTGAAGAATTTTATTTGTGAATAGAAGGGCTCATTAAATTCCAAGTAGATTAATCAAAACAAGTCATACAACTGGACATATTTTGGTAAAATTCCCATATTCCAAAGATTAAGAGAAAATCTTTCAGATATCCAGAAAAAACAAGTTACAGCAGAAAAATAATTCAGACTGGCATTTTACCATGCATCTTCAATACCTGAAGCTGGAAGATACTGTACTGGTGAGGACAGAGAGAAAAGAACTGCCAGCAAAGCATTCTATGCCCCACCAAGTAAGTTATCATTCATCTTTCGGATTAGAAGAAAGACAATTGTGGATATTCAAAGGTAAGAGATAAAACCACCCCTATACCCTGTCTGAGGAAACTACTCAAGAAGTATTTGAACCAAACAACATATGAATCAGAATAGAAATCTCAAGACACACGAAGATGAATAGAAAATAGTGCAATAAGCCTTGCAATATACACGTCAAAACTAAATGGGTAAGAATTGTGACTGGGTATTCATAATATAACAGCTAAGTAAGAATTCTTAAAATAGAAGAGACATATGGTAAGGGAAAAAGCTAATAAATCTAGAACCAAAAGTATTGAACTACGTCAGCAAAACTGAGGGGTTAGAAGACGGTGGAGAAATGTAAAAGCATCCTATAGGTCGAATTTGGGGGGAAGAATGGAATAGGGAATTAAACATTCTTAAGCCTTCATCTAGGAGAAGAGAATAAAGTATACTTGTAGGGTGTTTATTTAGTTCATACTTTTCAGATGACTGTGGAGAAATACATGTTAGGTAATGAATATCAGAATACAAAGCAAAGAATTTCCCTATTATCTATGTGCAAAGGAAATATAATCCACTTTAATATTGAAAGTTTCAGATCGGGTTAAAAAGTAAAGCCCAGCTATGCGATATTTTATAAAAAACACTTGAAAAGAGAATACTAAATATTTTCATTGTTTTAACACCAAGAACTTCAACATATATGTATATATGGGTGTATGTACATCTGTATCTCTATTATTTTCTATAGGTAGATCGATCTATCTACCATCTATCTATCAATCATGAAAATTAAATAAGAGCTGGGCATTATTAGCAGTAAGTAAAATCAAATTTAGTTCAAAGACTGGCTAATACATGGCCATCAGCAGAAAAAAAATTTCATATTCTGGAATATTCTGGATATTTTCTTTTAGGAATGTTTATGAAATTCATAGCAATTGACTGGATGAATATCTGCTCTCATTACACTGGCAAATAAATTTTCCTAATATAATGTTAGTTTTGAACAGTAACTTTTCAAAATAAGTTAAAAGTAGTATATGTAACTTGTTTTATTTCCTGAAAACAGTATGGTTTTATTTGTTTTATTTTATTATGTTTTTGAGACCAAGTTTTGCTCTTGTTGCCCAGGCTGGAGTGCAATGGCACAATCTCAATTCACCGCAAACTCCACCTCCCGGGTTCAAGTGATTCTCCTGCCTCAGCCTCCCAAGTAGCTGGGATTACAGGCATGTGCCACCATGCCCGGCTAATTTTTTGTATTTAGTAGAGACGGGTTTTACTACGTTGGTTGGGCTGGTCTTGAAATCCTGACCTCAGGTAATCCACCCGCCTTGGCCTCCAAAAGTGCAGGGATTACAGGCGTGAGCCACCACGCCCAGCCTAGTATGGTTTTATTTAAACATACTATTTTCTATATTTGACAACCAAAATGACAAAAAAAAAAAAAAAACAAAGAATAAAACAAAGTGAAAGCAGAAGCTTCAGATTAGGAAAGTTTATACAATGGAAATCACAAGTTGGATATAAACTAGGGCAAATTCATCTCAATATTCTACTGAGAACAAATCTAAGGCTTATTAAGGTAAACTGCAATACCAAATATCTTAACATACCTTAAATGGCATTTAACAACTCCAAGAGAAAATTAAACAAAGATTTCTCTAAAAATATATGTATTATCTTTTAAGAAATTAAACTACTATTGAACCTAAGAAACAGCAGATAGATTTTTTTCCTTCCTCTAAAAGTGATTGCATAATCCTTCTAAATTATGTGTTTTGAGACATGAACTGTAAATTTTTTATAAAATTAACATTCTGTTATAGTACTATCAATATACCCACTTTTCAATAAAAATGCTGTTTTTGTTACACATGGGTCATCCAATTATTTTTAGGTAAAAAGTCTTTTTAGGTTTTATAATATATGTTATATAACCAATATATAATATGTTACATTTTAAGTCAGCCTTAAGATTTCACTGTTTAATGCATTTTATGTAAATTAATAAACATTCTTATGAAAATACGTGCATGTGCCTGTAAACACAAAAGTACATAGTAGCTATAGCCTACAAAATCAGGTGTGGTTTAAAAGAAATCACATCAATTTTTAATATTTCAGCAAAATCCAAAATATCTTGAAAAATGATGTATGATTAATTGATGAATTTAAAAATTTACCAGTCTACCCTCATTGAGCTAACCTAGATTAAGAGACTGATTACAGCTGAAATCTCACTTTCACTCCTGCATAACTTTCTCAAAGATTTGTTTGGGAACTGTCTCATGCTTAGTCACCCTCCAAATATGATTTGAGCAAAGCAGTTAGCTATTTTTGTGTTATGCAAGATGGGAAAAGATGTATGAGGATTCCTTTTTAAGCAACATAATTTGATTTTTATGCTTATTCAATATTAAAAAAGCAGTTCATTTTTACATTTCAGAATTGCCATATGGATGTACTTCACTAAAGATTCATTCCTATTGAAAGCCTGGAGAGTTTTTGTTTACAATAAGGTGAAAGCAACAGAGGATAATTTATGAATCATTTATATATATTATTTCTTTTTCAGTTTTTCAATAGCAGACTTGAAGGTCTCTAGAAAAATAAAAATGCGAAGGAGAAAATCCTTAAAAACTACCACAGTTCTTATAAAACTCTCTTTTTGTAATCCTCTAACAACAGCTTTGACTATTTATTAAACACTTTCAATGTGCCAGGCATTATATTCAGTAGATTATCTCATTTAAGCCTTGTAATAGATCTATGCAGTAAGCATAATCATTCTCATTTTAATAGTGAGGAAACAAACTTACAGAGGTCACGCTCAAGTCTGACTTCAAAGCTTTTTAAAATAATGGAAATGTCATTTATCAAAAACATTTAACTCTAAGCTGACTATATGCAAAGCAGTTATTAGTGAATAGCATTCAAAAAAGCACACACATGAAAACACAGACACCCCTTAGGTGAAGAAGTCATCATACTGAAAAGATGGTAATATCCCACTCATCTATAACCATCAAGGAATAAAAAACTTTCAAGATTTTTTCCAGATAAATAAAATATAGCACTCTATTTACCATTTAAAATATTTAAGAGAATTTTTCTAAATGCATACAAAAATTTCCTCATTTCTTAAAAAATGAATATAGCTTTTTGCCTGTTTTAGAAACAGGGTCTTGCTCTTTGTCACCCAGACTGGAACACAGTAGCATAATCATAGCTCACTGCACCCTTGAACTCTTGGGCTCATCATTCTCCTGCCTCAGCCTTCTGAGTAGCTAGGACTGAAGCTGCATGCCACCATACCTAGCTAACTTTTTAATCTTTTTGAAGAGATGCCATCTTGTTATGTTGCCCAGGCTGGACTTGAACTGCTGGCCTCAAGTGATCCTCCTACCTCAGCCCCCCAAAGTGCTAGGATTACAGGCATGAGCCACCAAACTCCCCCAATAACTTTTTTTTTGATAATGCAAGCTAGTTCTTATGAAAATTGTGAACTCTTCTGGTTCACAAATATAGTCAACATGCTGTAATTATGAGGGTGACTTTAGCTTTCAAGAGTGTACCACTATTTGCCTTTATTGTAATAGGACTCAGATGACCGTGCTCTTGATCTCTTAAATCTTTTGTAGTAATCTTCTTATTTCTTCTTATTAGTTGGCTACTGTAAGCATGCCTATCTCTATGTGGTATGACCCTCACTCTACTGAAAAAGAATTCCCTAAATAATTGCAGGGTGGGAAAATAGAAAATAAAGTTTTTTCTTCTCTTCTGTCTACTCATTCAACAAATGTCGTGTGGCTCTTTTAGGGTGCCGAGCACTATGCTAAATGCTGGTTATGTTTACAATAAGTATAATGACTAAATATAGTGATAAATGACTGATAAATAATTTCTCTAAAATATTAACTTTTTTGTCATTATTAGGACACACAGCTCAGTAACATAGAGGGTATCCTATATAGTGATAGAGCAGTTACCAGACAGGATGAGATTACAAACTGTCCACTTAAGCCTTATACTTTGTTAGCATAAATAAGATGGAATCTCTTTCCAGATAGAATGACATTGTGATGATATAAAAGGACAAGATGCATGTGATGACTTATAAGTAGAGGGACCCCAAATAGAGTGTGAGAAAAGATGAAAGGACATTCATTCATTCATTCATTAAAGATTTATAGACCACTCATTACATGTCATACAGCATATCTAGGTAACAATAAAATAAAGATGACCAAGAGATATTCCCTGAACTAAACAAACAAACAAACAAACAAAAACAAAAAACACCTCAGAGTCTAATGTTTGTAAAGACAGGAAAATAAGTGCTGTCAAACTAGTAAGTCCTCATTAATTTCTATCTTAGAATATGGACAATTAATCATTGCATTAGTTGAAAATATAACTTGACCTATAACTCCTCTTTATAAAAACAGCAAGAAGTATGTCCCTTTGAATAACCTGTATACTACATTTTATGCCAAAGAACTCCACTTTCATCTCGTATTATCAGGAAATGAGATGTTATGGATGGATGCAGTTTTCAGTTAAGTGAAGCTTCACTTATTAAGTGCCCGAACTATTTTGATTCTAATCACCTTTGGTGAGCTTTTTAAAAATAAATTACATATTAGCTAGTCTCCCCAACCTTGCCCAGGAGAATCATTAACCATCACTAAGTGAGTAAATTCCTGCTGCTGTTAACTCTGGAGCATGCTACATGAGAAAGAGCTGGATAGCAAACCAAGCCTGCAATTTGGCAGATCCATCCTTGGAACTTTTGATTGGAGACTCATATTTAACACGACTGTTTTTTCCTTCTACAGTGTTTTAATACACACTCCTGATAAGTAGTCATAAGAACCTCTTTGGTATTGTAATTTAACTGGTCTGTGAGACAGGTTCCTCTGATCCCCAGAGTGCATTTTTTTAATATCACACAGCCAGTATTTTGTTAGACCATCCGATACAAATGTTTCATACTTAATGAAAATTCTCTATATGCTTGTTTCTACATGTTTATATAGTAAGGAACAGAAATATCCATAATAAAGAACAGCATATCAAAACTAATTTTGCATGGTTTCAGTGACCCAGTTCATCATTTGCTGTACCATTCTATAAAAGAATGATACTCTAGGGGCATCTGAGGTGTACAGGGCCATTGCTATACTGTGTCAGTTATGAGAAGTACAGTAGTTCTAATCTGCTATGTAAGAAAAATTGAGAGTTATTGGGAGAAAATGGAAGATAAAGTTTATTTAAATAATTAAATTAAAATGTATATGAACATTTCTTCAAAATAATGATGATAGTTATAGTCTTCTCTTTTAGGACAAAATCCATGGGCTTGAAGCTATTATTTTCCTAAATGTTCACAGACTGCTTCTACATTCATGGTTCTACAATGAAGTTATTTTAAGGCCTACAGAGGTCAGCTAAATGTCTGCCATGTCATGAAATTGCTTAAATTTGAAAACTGTATTTGAATCACAATTATTGGAACAATAGAAAAATGTTATTAATTCAAACATTTTGATGGTGTTATTTAGGGAGGTAATCCAAATTTCAGAATGCTAATAAATTTTGTTTAAGTAGTGTGTAGATGGAAATTAGTACAGAAAGTTTAAAAAATTAAAGGCCCATGTTCTATAATAACAAATAATTATGAATACCAAATTCTACCTTTGTCTATTCACTTATTCAGTGAACTATATTCGTAATGTCTGAATTATCAACTATTATATTATATAGCCACAAAATGGCAAGTAGATATACAAGTTCTTCCCCATATTTTCAACATTTTCCTAAATTGGTATACTCTTAAAACTTACCACCAATAAAATGTTTTTTGTTTTAATGCTTAGTGGCACTTTCAATACAGTGACAACCTTCTTTGTACAATATATCAGCTGTATTTTCATGGAGCCAATCTTTTTAGAGATAGAGTATATCTGGGTCACTATTTTCTTTTTTTTTTTTCTTTTCTTTTTATTTTTGATAAGGATTCTCACTCTGTTGCCCAGTCTGGAGTGCAGTGGTGTGATCTTGGCTCACTGAAACCTCCACCTCCCCGGTTCAAGTGATTACTCCTGCCTCAGTCTCCCGAGTAGTTGAGATTACAGGCACGTACCACCATGCCTGGCTAATTTTTGTATTTTTTAGTAGAGACAGGGTTTCACCATGTTGGCCAGACTAGTCTCGAACTCCTGACATCAGGTGATCCACCTGCCTCTGCCTCCCAAAGTTTTGAGATTACAGGCATGAGCCACGGCACCCGGTCTGGGTCACTATTTTGGTTAAGAAGTTCCTTAAGTTTCCCTCAGACATCCATGTGTTCTGTTTTCTTGGTCAAGACTGCTAACGGTTCTTTGTTGCTTTTAATTTCCTGGGAGTACAAAAATAATTAAAATTGGGGTTGGATAGTATTTTAAAGTATTTTATAAAAAAGACAAAAGGCAATTTGAAATTGCTAGCCTAAAATAACTAGACTAAAGCTTCAACTCTTAGAGATCAAACCTTTGCACTAGATCTTTGCACAGTTATGCTGATAGAAACATTCAATCAGATGCCAGATCATTTTCTTAAGGAAATAAGAATTGTTGTTATATACTGAATAAGCACAAACATTTTATGCACATAAATCCAGTACTTTTAACTAAGTTTTTTTTTTCTAAGATGTAGGTAAAAGTAAAGCCTTATGTGTTTGCTGATAGAGCAATTTTCAGACACTTAAAAGAGTGGCTCACTGGCAATACATGCATACACACATGCATACATGCATTGTGACATGCTTTCTTGAGCAAGGCATATATTGTACATGTGACTACTATCTACCATACAGTCATATTGGAGATTACCAACTGCTTTTTAAGTACAAAAAGAATGCATATATGTGTATATATGCATATGTGTATATAAAGATTTATGCATTACTTTTTTGTGCTGTCATTTACAGTCCTTGACACAGAAATGTGATATGAAGAAAAAAAGACAGTCCCACAAAGAAACTTGAGACTTAGTTTTTGCTCCAACTCTAATTAATGTGTGACCTTGGACAACTGCTTGTCATTGGGTTCAGGATGCTACAACCCGTTCTATGAAAAGTACAAGGCTATTAAAAGGATCAATAATACATATCTGTATTTTATATATATATACACATACACACATATATTATATGCATAAAAAGTAATATATGTAGACAGGCTTTTTAAAGTAGGGTTTTTTAACCAGGGAGTTAACAGTACTTTGTTAAGCAAAAATTGACAAATGGGATTGAATTAAACTAAAGAGCTTCTGCACAGCAAAAGAAACTATCGTCAGAGTGAACAGACAATGTACAGGATGGGAGAAAGTTTTGCAATCTATCCATCTGACAAGGTTTAATATCCAGAGTCTACAAAAAACAAACAAATTTAAAAGAAAAAAACAAATAACCCCATTAAAAAATGGGCAAAGGACATGAACAGACACTTCTCAAAAGAAGACATTCATGCAGCTAACACACATATGAAAAGAGGCTTATCATCACTGATCATTAGAGAAATGCAAATTAAAACATTCAGAATGGTGTCAGAATGGTGATTATTAAAAACTCAAGAAACAACAGATGCTGGTGAGATTGTGCAGAAAAGGGAACTATTTTATACTGTTGGTGGTAGTGTAAATTAGTTCAACCATTGTGAAAGACAGTGTGGGTGATTCCTCAAAGATTTATAAGCAAATACCATTTGACCCAGGAATCCCATTACTGAGTATATACCCAAAGGAACATAAATCATTCTGTTATAAAGATACATGCATGCGTATACACATTGGAGCACTGTTCACAACAGCAAAGACATGGAATCAACCCAAATACCCATCAATGATAGACTAAATAAAGAAAATGTGGTACATATATACCATGGAATATGATGTAGGCATAAAAAGGAAGATCACATCCTTTGCAGGGACATGCATGGAGCTGGAAGCTATTATCCTCAGCAAACTAATACAAGAAAAGAAAACCAAATACCACATGTTCTCACTTATAAATGGGAGCTGAATGATGAGAACACTTGGACACATGGCGGGAAGAACATGTACTGGGGCCTGTCATGGGTTGGAGGGAGAGAGCAAAATCAGGAAGAATAGCTAATGGATGCTGGGCTTAATAGGATAGGATGATCTGTGCAGCTAATCACCATGCTGGTGGGTGATAGGATGATCTGTGCAGCTAATCACCATGGCACATGTTTACCTATGTAACAAACCTGCACATGCTGTGCAGGTACCCCAGAACTTGAAATAAAAGCTGAAGAAAATTGAGAGGCGAAGGTGGGCAGACCACAAGGTCAGGAGATCGAGACCATCCTGGTAACATGGTGAAACCCGTCTCTACTAAAAATACAAAAATTAGCCAGGTGTGGTGGTGGGTGCCTATAGTCCCACCCACTCAGGAGCCTGGGGCAGGAGAATCGCTTGAACCCGGGAGGCGGAGTTTGCAGTGAGGTGAGATTACATCACCGCACTCCAGCCTGGGCAACAGAGCGAGACTCCGTCTAAAAAAAAAAAAAAGAAAAAAAGCTGAAGACAAAAACCCAACAGTACTTTGTTACTAATAATTTACTGCTGAAGTTTGCAAAACATCTTACATATTTTTAATTTAAGGAGATTCAACACTAGCAGCATACTATGAATTATATTCTCTCTCAATAAAAGTGCATTGTGACATGCTTTTATGGGTAAGCAGTGTGTTGTACATATGACTACTATCTAACATGTTGGATATGAGATTGCCAACTGCTTTTTAAGAATAAAGAGCCAGGGGAAAAAGATGGCATTACTGTCATTAATTCTGTTCTTCAAATTGCCCAGATTAGGGGCTTCCTCTTAACACTGTGATTCATATGATACCTCATCCTGAAAAATTAAGTATGAACAAGGATTGCTTTCTTTTTCCCTTTTGGTGTGTATGGAGAATATGGAAGGGGAACACCTGGGAGAAAACACTCACCATATACAGCAAATGCTGGAAGGTAATATCTAGCCATCTAATAACTAAAAATGTATTTCCTCATCCAAAATCTTTGGTAACTTTTCCTTTGTAAAAACACCTACTTTTTTTTTTGTTTGTTTGTTTGAGATGGAGTGTCCCTCTGTCACCCATGATGGAGTAGAGTGGCGTGATCTTGGCTCACTGCAACATCTGACTCCTGGGTTCAAGTGATACTCCTGCCTCAGCCTCCCCAAGTAGCTGGGACTACAGGCGCACACCACCACGCCCAGCTAATTGTTTTTGCATTTTCAGTAGACACGAGGTTTCACCACGTTGGCCAGGCTAGTCTCGAACTCTTGACCTCAGGTGATCCGCCTGCCTTGGCCTCCCAAAGGGCTGGGATTACAGGTGTGAACCACTGTGCTCGGCCTACTTCTTGACCTACAATTCTCCATGATGCACTGGCTGGCTAGTAAACAGATCTCTTGAACACATCTTTATTTTATTAGTAATTGCTGCTTCCTTTAAAGCAGGACTTTTAGAAAAGAAAGCATGTACTTATACTACCAATGTATTTTTCACTTCCTTCTAAGCTAGTCATGGGACTCTATAAATCTTTCTTTTTACTTTCCTTTTCAGCATAGCAAAGAACTTTTCATAGCCACCTTTAAAAAAAATTTAGAAACAAAACATTTTATAGCATGATTCATTCTTTCAATATTTATTGACCTATTAAGTGGCAGCCATAGCCCTTGTGTTAGCTACACAGTCCCAGACATCAAGGAAGCCTAGTAAGAGAGACAGAAAATTAAGTAATGCATTTGCACTACACAGTGGTAAGTATTAAAAGGAGTTAAGCATAGGAAGCCATCAGGCTGTGCGGGAGAAACCAGAGAGGTTGTAGATAGTCTTCCAAGATGATACCAAAGATGAGCCCTGAAGTATGAATGGGAAAGTGAAAAACTGGGAAGGGCATTTCCAGCAAAGGGAATATCCTAAGAATTTATATACTGAATTATATGTTTGTTATGATCATACTTATCTTTCAGAAAGTCAACTAAGGTAATATGAGGAATAAATTTAAAAAGGTAAAAAATGATTTTAACCATGATTCCATTTTCATAATGTATACACAATAGCAATTTAGCTTGTAAGCATTATATAAAATGAAATAAATACAACATTTGAGGTAGACAAAGAATGCTTACTAAACCATTTTTGGTAATAGTAAAAAGCTAAAAACAAAAACAAAACATAAGCCAAAAACCATAATAAACAGAAAAATCCCTAGCTCCTAAATAAAGAACTGGTTACAAAAATTATGAAAGATTCATACAGAATAAAATACAGCAAAGAGAAAGAATTAACAACTATTTTCCTCACATCTAGATGCTAGAATGATTAAACACAACCTGAGTTCAGAGATGTCAAAATATGAAGAAAGTACCTCTTAGAATTGATGAAATACAGTAATTTTAGATATAACTAAATCTTATGTTTAAAAAGTGTGTTCTAGAATAATAAATCAATATAAATAAATATATATGTATAATCCTGATCCCACTTTTATATATATTTTGTTTACATATATATCATGTATAGCTTATACTTATTTACCATATTTTATTTGATATATTATAAATGTATGTACATATATTTTTATTCTTTATGTATAACTATTCCTTGATTCTCAAATCATATTAAATACCAATCTTTCTGAAAAATTCCATTAAACTGAATATATACATCAATTGTAGGATACTCCAGATTTCAGAAATATGAAAACACAAAAAATTTTGAATCTTGAAATAGGAAAAATACAGTTATGCTTGTATATGCAAGAAAAAGGATTTAAAAAATATGCAGAAGAAATCTAACCTTAACGCTCCAGGAACTTACTGAGGAGAGAGACACTTATTTTTCACTTTCTATCCTTTAAAACCCTCAGTAATTATTCTCCTTTTTTTGTTTTTTGAAAATGGGTCTTGCTCTGTCACCCAGGCTGGAGTGCAGTAGCACAATGACAGCTCACTGCCATCTTGACTTACTGGTCTCAGGCAATCCTTCCACCTCAGTCTCAAGAGTAGCTGGGACCACAGACATGTGCTACCATGCCTGGCTAACTTTTTAGATTTTTTTGTAGAGACAGGGTCTCCCTCTGTTGCCCAGGCAGGTCTTGAACTCCTGGGTCCAAGCAATCCTCTTGCCTTGGTCTCCTGAAGTTCTGGGATTACAGGTGTAAGCAAATGTACCCAGCCTTCAGTGTTTTCTTGTTTGTTTGGTGTTTATTTGGTTGGTTGGTTGGTTGTTTTTCGAGACAACTTTGCCCTGTCACCCAGGCTGGAGTGCAATGCACGATCTTGGCTCATTGCAACCTCTGCCTCCTGGGCTCAAGCGATTCTTGTGCCTCAGTCTCCCAAGTAGCTGGGATTACAGGCTTGTTCCGCCACACCTGGCTAATTTTTGTATTTTTCAGTAGAGACGGGGTTTCGCCATGTTAGCCAGGCTGGTCTCGAACTCCTGCCCTCAAGTGATCCACCAGCCTTGGTCACCCAAAGTGCTGGATTACAGGTGTAAGCCACCGTGCCTGGCCTGCAGTAATTTTTTAACAACACAATGAGCTGTTCTTGAAATTAAAGTTTCTTTTTAAAAAATCACTACAGATATTTTTGTTAATTGCCATCACCACTGAAGTAATCTGTCCTTTGTCTTGTTTGATCCTTTGCTCTTCTGAGTTCCTGTTTTCCTATGTGTTCTATGGAATTTCCTTTACTGGACACTCTTCTGCTCAATTTTACATATGTTGCTGTAAGTGTTAGATCTCAGCAGTCTTCTTCCTGCACAGATACTTAATCTTGGGGACTTCACCTATTTTAATAGTGTCAACTCATATCTATTCAGAATCTGTTCACTAATCCTAACCTCTCATGTATGAATATTAGAGGTAAATTTCCAGTTGTCTGGTGAACATTTCTAGGCAGATATCACATACTAAACACACAATGAACACATTCAAAACACAACCTATATTATCCATCCCCCATCGTACTTTGACCCTTGTTCTACATCTTGGTTAATAAAATCATAAACTTTCACGTTACAAATTTCAGAATCACCTCTGACTATATTTTTTACAAGGCTCTCAATCAACTCAGTCAACAGTTACCAAAAAATGTTTAATTTATGCCACCATTGTGGTATATTGTTTTCTAACATTTCCCCATCTTTCAAGGTCCCATACTTGGATTATAATAGCTTTCTAAATTATGTTTCTGATCTCTTCATGTCAATTCATATCATAGTCATTTTCTTAAAACATATATCTGTTCATGTGACATTTCTAACTTAAAAATTTGAAAAGTTTCCCATTACGATAGAGCTCAAACTCTTCAGTTTTTAATAATTTCACAAATATTTAATAAGTCCTCATTGTCAGGCCTCTGAGCCCAAGTCAAGTCGTCGTATCCACTGTGACTTGCATGTATATGCCCAGATGGCCTGAAGTAACTGAAGAATCACAAAAGAAGTACAAATGCCCTCCCTTGCCTTAACTGATGACATTCCACCACAATAGAAGTGAAAATGGCCGGTTCCTGCCTTAAGTGATGATATTATCTTGTGAAATTCCTTTTCCTGGCTTATTCAGGCTCAGAAAGCTCCCCCACTGAGCACCCTGTGACTCCCACTCCTGCCCACCAGAGAAAAACCCCCCTTTGACTGTAATTTTCCTTTACCTACCCAAATCCTATAAAACGGCCCCACAATTATCTCCCTTCGCTGACTCTCTTTTCGGACTCAGCCCGCCTGCACCCAGTTGAAATAAACAGCCATGTTGCTCACACAAAGCCTGTTTGGTGGTCTCTTCACATGGACGCGCATGACACTCATTGTGTGCCCACATATGTGATTAAACAGGAGAAAGACTTCAGAAAACCATTAGGATTGGAGGAAAAGATAGGAAGAGCAGCACTTGGTGAGAATACAAAGTTACATGTTCTTAGCTCTAATTACATCCACCTAACTCTTCATTGCTCACCCCAATCTGTCTATCCTTAGTCATCTCTGCCTTTGGCCAAGTCATTTGGCCTCATATATGGCCTCTCATTCACTATCCTATGTCGCTTACAAAAGAAGGCAACAGTGAAAGTAAAATAAAATGTAGCTTTGAAGGTGATAAAGATGTCAAAGACTTAACTCTATAAAGCATTTCATGGTTTACAAAGGCTGTTTTCACATCCACTGCATTTAACATATTCACTTATTGACTGTTTACTGGACAGTTTGAATGCAACATAGCATAGTTTATTAACTACAGGCAAAAGACAGTCAACCTATTGAATGGGTAATGGTATCCATTAGTTTCATCAAGCCACCTTGAGGAAAAAGTTAAGAAAATAAAATATTTCATTTACGCAGCTTTTAGAACTTTAACAACTTTTGAAGAAAAGCTTTCTAAAACATATCATGTATCTCTCTGCCTTTGTAAGTAGAGAGGCAAAGAATAATTTTAACTTGACCGGAAAACTCTAGTACATCTATTAAGATACACTCTCCCATGTCATTTGTATCTCATTTTTTAGATTCCTCTTTTAATTAAGGCCATCTCTTTTCTACCCCCACAAATCTCTATAATCAGGTATTTTTTCTAAACTTTTATATACCAGATAATTAGAATGTTAAAAGTCAATAAATTTAGGGATGGTCTAAAGAGAAAGGGAACTGCTTGAACAAGAGTTTTGTGATAAGTATGTGCAGGGCTCTGGACCTTCATGTTATTTTACCTCTGTATTAGGAGTTGTGCTCAAATGGTCACTTGCGCAAAAATTTATTTCTGACCAAAAATGCGGAGGTCAGTTAAATCTAGAGTTTTAAAAGAATGATTTAAAAATGGGATGCAAGTCTTATCAGATGAGAGTAAATCATATGCAAGGGTTTCCATAATGTAAAGAAATTAACATGTTGAAACTGAGAGTTGACTCCAAAGAATCCAAAGAACTTCTTTTTAAAATTTCTTCTTAGATCTATATGTCTATATAACAATAGAAAATAAGAAAATATAATATCTATCTCCTTTCTTTAACTTATATCCAAAGGAATTCTCTAAGCACAAAATAATTTTTTTAAAAACGTGGATAAAAAAGCCTACAAATGTAGTTCTTTCAGTTTTTAGGGTATCCTTAGTTAAACTAACTCCTCATGGCAGGATGTGTTGCTTTTCATATCCATTCATTCAGTTTCTCGAAGGAATCAGCTTAGCTAACTATATATCAACACCAGGATGATGTCTCTCAAGCTTTTCAGATATGGTGTATGGCTTTTTAAAAGAAAAATTACCTGAAAAACTGAAGCTGTCTGTAAAAACAGGCAAGGTATAAAAACAAACCAAATTGACTTAAAAAGTTTCCAATAATTGAGTAATGGTTTCTTGAATCTTACATTACCTGCTTTTGTAGGTGCTAGATATATAGCCACAGACAAGTTTGCTTGAATATTTTACTACTGAAATGCATACCATTGTAAAAAGAAAAAAAAAAAACAAAAACAAAAGATAGAAATAAAGATTTAAATAAAATCTTACTTTTCTTAGGCGTGCCTTTGTAAAAAGGCTATACATGTGAAAAATATACTGGATGAAATTCATGCATAAATTATGCATATTCTTAATAACAACCCAGATATATTAGTACTAGTAAGGGTCAACTGCTACTCTAAATCTTTTCCTTGTAAATAGTTAAATCTTTATAGAAACTTAAGAGGTAGGCACTAAAATCAAACCCTGTTTTACAGATGAGGAAACTCAGATCGACAGAAGTTAAAGTTGTCCAATTTAACATAGTGAGGAGTGGAAAAATACTGAATATCAGAGGTCAGAAAAGTCAGGAATATCAGAGGTCAGAAAAGTCAGGAAACTCCCCTTAATGCTAAAAACAACAAGGTTATCTGGAAAGTCCCTAGCAGGGCAAGCGGCCATTTGTGGTTTGGTCAAAGGGTGGGAACCAATGAACAACTGACTAATGTTTACCTTTAAATGTCAGCCAATTGTAAACCTACAATTGTAAAAATCCCCAGTGACTCTGTAACTTGCTGTAACTCGTTTGTGTCTGACTATAAAAGACGGCTGAACACCGAGCTCGGGGTCTCTCCCTAGGATCTGATACCTAGCTGGAGGGAACCGAGTTCAAACTCGAAATAAAGCGATCCCTGCCGCTTGGCTTTGTCTCTGGACTCTGGTGGTTGCTTTTGGGTCATCGCGGGTCTGGGCATTACATCTTGGGGGCTCGTCCGGGATTGCCCCTAAGCCCACCAGACCCCAGGCCAACGGGTCATTGCAAAAGTGAGTAAGCCGGCTCTGTTTATATGTTGTCTGTCTGCCTCTGAATAATCCCGCGGGGTCTGTATATGAGACTGATCTAGTCCTGGCGGACGCGCTATAGGACAGTCAGTGGAGGCCGGTGGGAGACGTCCTCTGGTACTCATCTGGGGCTCTGTATTCTGTGGCCCATCTGCTTCTGGTCGGGTCCTAAGCCCGAGACGTGCTAGCGATCAATATATCTTGGTTGTTGGAAGTTATCTGTTGCTACTAATTTACCTTGATTTACAGGAGCTTCAGAGCCAGTCCTGTACCAGGCACTAATATCCCTTACCACCACCCATCTTCTATCAACAGGACTTCCACGGAATGGGCAACTCCCAGACCACACCACTTTCTCTCCTTGTCAATAATTTTAAAGATGTGAGAGCAAGGGGACATGATCTCAGTATAGAACTTAAAAAGGGAAAATTAATAACCATCTGCCGCTCTGAGTGGCCCACCTTCGGCGTAGGCTGGCCAGCCAAGGGAACTCTTTGCCTCCCCATTAGCCTCCAGGTAAAATCAAGGGTTTTCCTGCCAGGTCGTTCGGGACACCCAGATCAGATACCCTACATTTTAGTCTGGCAAGATCTGGTGGAAAATCCGCCCCCGTGGCTAGCTCCCTTTCTGCTGACCTCTGAACCCTGTAAAACCCTAGTCGCACAACCAACTGGGACCACCAAAAGACCAAAAACTCCAACTGCCCCCTTGCCCCCTGTGTTGCCTGACAGCCAGGACCTCGCATCCTTGGAACCCTTGCCTTATCCTCCCCCTCCCGGACCCCATGCCCAAGCCCAACCGGCTGCACTGCCAGGAAGCCATGAGGGCCGAGAAGCAGCCGCGGCGCCAGGAGAAACTGAAAGTGAACATGGCTCCAGAGGGCCGGCAGGGCGAACGCGGGGGCGTGTCCAGCGTGAGGCAACTCCGCAAGTTCCCGATTCCACTGTAGTGCTCCCCTTAAGGGAAATAGGACCCCCAATGACACAGGTAACCCTAGACTCCAGTATTGGCCATTCTCTACCAGTGACCTGTACAACCGGAAGACTCAGAATGCCCGGGTCTCTGATAACCCCAAGGACATAACAGCCCTTCTAGATAGTGTCATGTTCACTCATCAGCCCACCTGGGATGAGTGCCAACAGCTCCTCCGCATTCTGTTCACAACGGAGGAACGGGAGAGAATCCAGGTAGAGGCTAGAAAGTTGGTTCCTGGAGATGACGGACAACTGACTGCAAACCCCGACCTCATTAATGCAGCATTTCCCTTGACCAGGCCAACGTGGGACTACAATACAGCAGAAGGTAGGGGAAAGCTACTCGTTTATCACCAGACTCTAATGGCGGGTCTCTGGGCTGCAGCTTGCAAGCCCACTAATTTGGCTAAGGTATATTCTGTTTTACAGGGAAAGACAGAAAGCCCCGCTGTTTATCTAGAAAGACTAATGGAAGCCTTTAGACAGTATACACCTATAGATCCAGAGGCACCTGAAAATCAGGCAGCAGTTGTTATGTCCTTTGTCAACCAGGCGGCCCCAGATATTAAGAAAAAGCTACAAAAATTAGAAGATTTGGAGGGAAAGCAGGTCCAGGACCTCCTTCGCATAGCACAGAGAGTTTATAACAACAGAGATGCTCCAGAGGAAAGACAAATTAGGGCCACTGAGAAAATGACTAAAGTCCTGGCGGCGGTCGTCCAAAAAGAACAACCACCGGCAGGAAGCACCCAATCCACGCGTGCCCCTAGGCGCAATCTGAGTAAAGACCAATGTGCATACTGTAAAGAAATTGGTCACTGGATAAAAGACTGCCCCAAAAAGAAACAGTGCCAGCCAGGCCAAGGACAATGGCAGCCCAAATCTATGCCGATACTAGTTACCCAAGATACAGACTAGGGGAGATGGGGTTCGGATCCCCTCCCCGAACCTAGGGTAACTTTACAAGTGGAGGGGTCCCCAGTCCAGTTTCTGGTCGATACCGGGGCACAACATTCGGTCTTAGTCAAGCCCTATGGAGAGTTATCTTCCAACTCCTCCTGGGTTCAAGGGGCCACAGGAACCAAGAAATATCCATGGACAACCCAGAGAGCAGTAAACTTGGGAACCGGGAAAGTGTCCCATAGCTTCCTGGTCATCCCTGACAGCCCCTGTCCCCTGTTGGGGAGAGATCTGTTGACTAAAATGGGGGCACAAATCCATTTTCAACCAGAAGGGCCCAAAGTGACTAACTCCCAAAACAGGCCACTATCTGTTCTTACCGTAACTCTAGAGGATGAGTACCGGCTTCACCAGGAGTTAACGCCTCCTAACCAAAATATAGACTGCTGGCTCCAGAACTTCCCAGAGGCTTGGGCAGAAACAGGAGGGCTAGGGCTAGCAAAGCACCGTCTCACCATTTTTGTTGAGCTTAAGCCTGGGATGGTCCCTGTTCACGTGCGCCAATACCCAATGGCCCTGGAAGCCAAAGAGGGAATTATACCACACATCTGCCGACTCCCAGATCATGGAGTCCTACGCCCCTGCCACTCACCATGGAATACTCCGCTGCTACCAATACAAAAACCCAACAGTAACGAATATAGGCCGGTACAAGACTTAAGAGAAGTCAATAAAAGGGTAATGGACATACACCTGACGGTGCCAAATCCATACACCCTCCTGAGTACCTTGAGTCCTAAAAATCAATGGTATACTGTTCTAGACCTAAAAGATGCTTTTTTTAGCCTGCCTTTAGCCCCTAAAAGCCAGGAAATTTTTGCCTTTGAGTGGACAGACTCTGAGAGAGGCATAAGTGGCCAACTGACGTGGACCAGACTGCCACAAGGATTCAAAAACTCCCCAACTCTGTTTGATGAAGCCCTGCATGAAGACTTGGGTGAGTACTCGCACCAACACCCCAGTATAACTCTCTTGCAGTATGTTGATGATCTCTTAATAGCGGCAACGTCCCCAGAGGCCTGCATCCAAGGAACCAAAGACCTCCTGAAAACCTTGGGAAACCTGGGTTATCGAGCCTCAGCTAAAAAGGCCCAGATCTGCAGGCCAGAGGTAACCTACTTGGGGTATCTACTTAGAGGGGGACAGTGCTGGCTAACAAATGCTCGAAAAGAGACTGTCCTACAGATCCCCAGACCGCAGTCAACACGACAGGTAAGAGAGTTCCTGGGATCTACAGGGTTCTGCAGACTCTGGATACCTGGCTTCGCTGAACTGGAAAAACCCCTCTATCAGGCTACCAAAGAGCAGCAGCCCTTCAATTGGACTGAAGAGGCTGAGCAAGCTTTCCAGCAAATCAAAACTGCTCTGCTCTGGGCCCCCGCGCTGGGTCTTCCGGATGTCTCTAAGCCTTTCCACTTATACGTGGATGAAAGCCGGGGCATAGCAAAAGCAGTATTAACTCAAAATTTAGGTCCCTGGTGCAGACCGGTTGCATACCTCTCAAAGAGACTGGACCCGGAAGCTGCAGGATGGCCTCCTTGCCTCCGGATGATTGCTACAACGGCCCTGATGGTCAAAGACGCTAACAAACTGGCCATGGGCCAAGAAGTATAAGTCACCACCCCTCATGCTGTCGAAGGCATCCTCCGACAACCCCCTGACCGATGGCTCAGCAATGCTCGGCTTACCCATTATCAAGGGCTGTTGCTAAACCCCCTCAGAATAACATTTAAGCCCCCGACAACCCTAAACCCAGCATCATTGCTGCCAGACCCAGATTTAAGTAAGCCGCTCCACAACTGTGCTGAAATACTAGCCCAGGTACATGGAGTCAGAGAAGACCTCCAGGACCGACCGCTACCAGATGTAGACCTCACCTGGTTCACTGATGGAAGCAGCTTCGTTCACCAAGGACAGAGGTATGCGGGGGTGGCGGTAACCTCAGAGACTGAGATAATTTGGGCTGAGCCTTTACCTCCAGGAACATCGGCTCAAAAAGCTGAGTTAATAGCCTTGGCACAAGCCCTAAAACTAGGCAAAGACCGTAAACTGACAGTATATACTGACAGCCGGTATGCATTTGCCACCGCCCACATACATGGGGCTATATACAGAGAGAGGGGGCTTCTCATAGCTGAAGGAAAAGACATTAAAAATAAAGAAGAAATCTTAAATCTTCTGGCTGCCCTTTGGGAACCCAGAAAGCTGGCTATTGTCCACTGTCCGGGACATCAAAAGGCCACTAACCCAGTCACTCGCGGTAACAACCTGGCTGACCAGACTGCAAAAGACGTGGCTAAAACCACTCCTCAGCTGCTGACCCTCCAGCTGCCTGATCCCGGGCCCAAAGAGTTGCCCTTTCATCCAGAATACTCAGAAGAAGACCTCCAGTGGATAAGTAAACTCCCCGGAACACAGGTCAGTAATCAGTGGTGGAAAGTTTCTAACAACAATACCATTCTCCCAGACGGGTTGGGGCAGTGAATAATAGCACAAATCCACTGAAGCACTCATCTGGGCCCACGGCGGATGTTAGATTTGATTCAACACACTGGACTAAAAATTAAAAACGCCCCTGAAAAAGTAGACGCCACGGTTAAAAACTGTGTAGTATGTCAACTCAATAACGCCAGTCACGGGACCCAGACCACGGGAAAAAGACACAGGGGAGATAGACCTGGTATATATATTGGGAAATTGACTTTACTGAAATAAAGCCAGGAAAATATGGATACAAATATTTACTAGTTTTTATAGATACATTCTCAGGATGGGCAGAAGCTTTTCTGACAAAGAAAGAAACTGCACAGATTGTGGCCAAAAAGATCTTAGAAGAAATCCTGCCCAGGTACGGCTTTCCAGTCATGATAGGGTCAGATAATGGGCCGGCCTTCACCGCAAAGGTAAGTCAGGGACTGGCTTCCATCCTTGGGGCTAATTGGAAACTACATTGTGCTTATCGATCCCAAAGCTCAGGTCAGGTAGGAAGAATGAATAGAACATTAAAAGAGACCCTAACTAAATTGACCATGGAGACTGGCGCTAACTGGGTAGTCCTCCTCCCCTACGCTCTGTTCCGGGCACGTAACTCTCCTTATAAACTAGGACTTACCCCTTATGAAATAATGTATGGCAAACCACCCCTATCCTCCCTAACCTTAAAGACAATCTCCTCAAAGCTGACACAGATAATGGTCTTGAACTTTTGTTCTCCTTACAAACCCTACAGAGAGTTCATGAGGAAGTCTGGCCCAAGCTAAAAGAACTATATGAAGCTGGGCCTCCACCCATTCCACATCAATACAAACCGGGAGACTGGGTCCTCGTCAAGCGCCACCAACAAGAAACCCTAGAACCCCGGTGGAAAGGACCATTCCAGGTGATCCTGACTACACATACGGCCCTCAAAGTGGAAGGCATCGCCGCCTGGATTCATCACACCCACGCCAAGCCTATAGACCCGCTCTCGGACCTTGTTACATCCTTGACGGGAGAGGCAGCAACCTGGACAGTTGACTGGACCAAAGAAAACCCTCTAAAACTTGTTCTACGCTGTCAGCAACCTAAATTGTAACTATGACAGCTACCTCCTTTACAACTCTTCTACTCTTATGGATCCCTTGTGGGGAGACCCAGGTGAACCCGGCAACATCCCCTTTCGCTTGGCGTTTCTTCCTGACTGAGAACTGGACCAATTATGCTCAGACAGAACAAAAGGGCTATGTATTAGGCACTGCTGACTGTCCCCTGGGGGTTGTAACACTCCCATCCATCTAAATTTCACTGATTTTAAACACCAGCCAGGAAAAGCAGCACCTGCAATTTGTTTCCTCATTGACCAAACACTCTCTTATTGTAATAACTCATGGGTAGAACAAAGTGTCGGCTGTCCATATAGGTCCTGCAAAATCCACACTGTTAAAATCCTAAAAACTTCTGAGTCCCTATCCAGTCAAACGTGGCAGTCACACAATTTCTTTAAAATCACATCAGGCTATACCTGGGTTATCTGGGACCCCTGGGACTCCCGCTGGACTTCCCAGCAAAAAGGGGCTATGTACTTGACTTCAGGAACTACCTGGCCTAGTAGCCGTCTCTTTCTCTGGCGTTCCCTTGTTCAGATCCAGACCACCCTACACGCGGCTATACAGAACCAGGAAAGGGAATTAAATGTCCAGCTTTCAACTTTCACTCCTACCCGCCCCTTTTCCTGGTTATCCCTATTAAGAGAAGGGTTAGAAATCGCAAACGCCACTGGCCTAGGCAATCTCTCTGTATGCTTCTTCTGCGCGGCTCTAGGGCAACCGCCGTTAACCGCAGTTCCACTTCCAGGCCCGTCTAACGCTTCTCTCAGCCTAAACCCTAACAACAGCCACATACCACCCCCGATCCCTGACGTCCCCTTGTTCCTAAACCCTGGACAGACACAAGTTTCCTTTTGTTATTCAAATGCCGGCACTACCCTCTGTAATACAACTTCCACTCCCAACTCAACCCTCTTTGCCCCTCCTGGTTCTTTCTTCTGGTGCAATGGGACCCTATATAAGAACCTTTCCACTCAGGCCACTATAACCGTACTGTGTCTCCCTGTCACGCTAGTCCCCCAACTAACTTTGCGCACCCCTGCAGAATTTTCCAGGTGGGACTCCGCCCCTTTCCCTAGACCAAAACGAGCTATATTCCTCCCCCTAGTAGCCGGAGTCTCACTCACCAT
Organism: Trachypithecus francoisi; assembly: GCF_009764315.1. NCBI lineage: Eukaryota > Metazoa > Chordata > Mammalia > Primates > Cercopithecidae > Trachypithecus > Trachypithecus francoisi. The sequence goes on from NW_022681458.1 coordinate 94,969,415, forward strand.
GTCCTTAGTTGCTGCAGGACTAGCCGGGGGAGCTTTAGGTCACTCCCTTATCAGCACTGCAAAACTCTCTCATCAATTCTCCATAGCTATGGAAGCTTCCGCCGAATCCCTTGCCTCATTGCAGAGACAATTGACTTCCCTTGCCCAAGTTACTTTACAAAACCGCTGTGCACTAGACCTGTTAACGGCCGAAAAAGGAGGGACCTGTCTTTTCCTCAGAGAAGATTGTTTCTACATAAATGAATCTGGACTCGTAGAAACGCGAGTTCAACAGCTACATAAACTCAGCCTAGAATTGCAGAAACAACAATTCACCTCTGCGGCAAACAGCTGGTGGAATTCCTCCATGTACTCCCTTCTAGTGCCCCTCATAGGACCATTCATAAGTATACTTCTCTTACTCACTATAGGACCATGTATAATAAACAGATTAACAAACTTTGTAAAAGAAAGACTCAACACTGTCCAGCTTATGGTCCTGAGAGCCCAGTACCAACCTGTACTCACCGAGACTTCCGAGTCAGACATATAAGACCCAAGATTGGCTCTCAAGATACTGGGCGGGGGGAATGAGGAGTGGAAAAATACTGAATATCAGAGGTCAGAAAAGTCAGGAATATCAGAGGTCAGAAAAGTCAGGAAACTCCCCTTAATGCTAAAAACAACAAGGTTATCTGGAAAGTCCCTAGCAGGGCAAGCGGCCATTTGTGGTTTGGTCAAAGGGTGGGAACCAATGAACAACTGACTAATGTTTACCTTTAAATGTCAGCCAATTGTAAACCTACAACTGTAAAAATCCCCAGTGACTCTGTAACTTGCTGTAACTCGTTTGTGTCTGACTATAAAAGATGGCTGAACACCGAGCTCGGGGTCTCTCCCTAGGATCTGATACCTAGCTGGAGGGAACCGAGTTCAAACTCGAAATAAAGCGATCCCTGCCGCTTGGCTTTGTCTCTGGACTCTGGTGGTTGCTTTTGGGTCATCGCGGGTCTGGGCATTACAATAGCTAGAAAATGGATGCATCAGACTATGCTGCTAATAAAGTTGAAAGATATTTTGGTTACGTTAGTCTCCATCTGATCTGGATTCTAAAATACAAAATGTTGAATCCATTGTAAAAATGCAGTGAGTATTTTTAAATCAATAACTTAAACAGCATACCCAACAAACTAGGAACAGAAAGAAACTTCCTCAATCTGATAAAGGTCATCTATGAAAAAGTCATAGCCATCATGCTTATTGATGAGGCACTACAGGCTTTCTCCCTAAGATCAGAAACAAGACTTTCACTGTCTGTATTAAACATTGTACTGGAATTTCCAGACAAGAAAATTAGGCAAGAAAAAGAAATAGAAGACAGCCAGGTTTAAAAGGAATAATTAAATCAATCTTTATTTGCAGAGGACATGATTTATGTAGAAAAAATCCTAAGAAATCAACAAAAATTCTATTAGAGGTAATAAATGAGTTCAGTAAGGTAGCAGGATTCAAGATCAATATACAAAAGTTAACAATATGTCAGCACACTAGCAATAAACAGTTGGACAGTGAAGTTAAGAAAATAATTCCATTTATAATAGCATGGAAAAGAAAATACTTATGAATAAACTTAACCAAAAGTGTTAGACCTACACTAAGAAAACTATAAAGCATTTCTTTATGACATTAAAGAAAACCTAAATAAATGAAAAGACAAGTTACATTTCTGAATTAGAAGACTTAATATTGTTAAAATGCCAATAATCCCAAAACTGATTTACAGATTCCATGTAATCCCTATCAAAACTCAAGCTGGCGATTTTGCAGCTACTGACAAGTTAATTAGAATTTCACATGGAAATGCAGGAATAACAAAAACCATCTTAAAAAAGAGAAACAAAGTTAGAAAACTCAGGCTTTACCATTCAAAATGTGTACACGCCAGATGCAGGGGCTCACATCTGTAATCCCAGGACTTTAGGAGGCCGACGCAAAAAGATTGCCCAGGCCCAGGAGTTTGAGAACAGCCTGAGCAACATGGCAAAACTCCATCTCTAGAAATATAAAAATTAGCCAGGCATGATGGCATGCGCCTGTAGCCCCAGATACTTAGGGGGCTGAGATGAGAGGATAGCTTGAGCCCTGGAGATTGAGGCTGCAGTGAGCTGTGTTCGTGCCACTGCATTTGAGCATGTTTGAGCATGCGTGAGAAAGTAAGATCCTGTCTCCAAAAAAAAAAGGCAAATTAGAAAGCTACAGTAATCAAGACAAGATGGTACTGGCATAGGGTACACATAAAGATTAATGGAACAGAGAGTCAGAAGTAAATCCTTGCCTTTGGACAAGGGTACTAAGAACATTCAATCAGAAGAATCACCTTCAATAAATGTTGCGGGGTAAAGTGGTGAGATACATGAAAAAGAATGACATTTGATCATTTCCTCACACCATACCTAAAAAGTAACTCAAAATGAATCATATACCTTTATGTAAGAGCTACAGCTATAAAATCTTAAAAGAAAACACAGGAATCAATCTCTGTGACCTTAGGTTAGGTAAAGAACTCTTTAGGTATGTCACCAAAAGCATAGAATATCATCAAGAAAGTGAAAACCCATAGGATAAGAGAAAATATTTGTAAATCACATCGGATTAAAAACTTATAATCAAAATACATAAATAACACTTAAAACTCAGTAATAAAAAGACAATTCAATTAAAAATTGCACAAAGGATTTAAATAGACATTGCTCCAAAGAAGTTATAAACGTGGCCTATAAGGACAGAAAAAGATGTTAAATATCATTAGTCATTAGGGAAATGTGAATCAAAACCACAATGAGATACCATTTCACATTCACTAAAATGGCTACAATTAAAAAAGATAGATAAAAATGTTGGTGAGAACATGAAGAAACTGGAATGTTCATCATGTTGTTTGAAATGTAAAATGGTACAGCTGCTTTTGAAAATACTTTTAGAAGTTCCTCAAAATGTTAAATATAAATTTACCCAACAATTTCACTAATGAGTATATACTTGAGAGAAGTGAAAATATATCTCCACAAAAAGACTTATACGTAATATTCTTATCAGCATTACTCATAAAAATAAAGGTGGAAACAACTCAAATGCTCATCAACTGATTGATGGGTGAACAAAATGTGGTATACATTCATACAATGGAATATTATTTGTCAATAAAAAGTACTGAAGTTAGGAGACATATTAAAACATGGATAAACCATAAAAACTACACTAAATGAAAAAAGCCACTCACAAAACACCATATGTTGTATGATTCCATTTGCATGAAATGTCAAGGATAGGCAAAACGATAGGGAAAGACAACAGATTAGTGATTGCCTAGAGCTGGGAGTAGGGTCAAAGGAGACTGGGGAGTGATCACTAATGGAAACAGAGTTTTTGTGACAGGTAATACAAGCCAAAATGATGAATTTTAATAGTTTTTTTTCTTTTCTTCACCAGGCTGGAGTGTAGAGCCACAATCACAGTTCACTGCAACCTTGAACTCATGGGCTCAAGAGATTCTCCCACTTCAGCCTCCCGAGTGGCTGGGACTAGAGGCATACACCACCATTCCAGACTAATTTAAAATATATATATATATTTTTATGTTGCCCAGGCTGGTCTCAAACTCCTGGGCTTAAGCCATTCTCCATTCTCAGCCTCCTAAGTAGATGGGACTGCATGCATGAGCCACTGTGCCAGGCTAATTTTTTGAGATGGAGTCTCGTTCTGTTGCCCAGGTTGGAGTGCAGTGGCCGGATCTCAGCTCACTGCAAACTCCGCCTCCTGGGTTTACGCCATTCTCCTGCCTCAGCCTCCCGAGTAGCTGGGACTACAGGAGTCCGCCACCTCGCCTGGCTAGTTTTTTGTATTTTTTAGTAGAGACGGGGTTTCACCGTGTTAGCCAAGATGGTGTCGATCTCCTGACCTCGTGATCTGCCTGTCTCGACCTCCCAAAGTGCTGGGATTACAGGCTTGAGCCACCGTGCCCGGCCTATAGAGTTATTCTTAATAATGTAATTGACTGGGGGGTGCGCCCAAGATGGCCAAACAGGAACAGCTCCAGCCTCCAGCTCCCAGCATGGGCAACACAGAAGACGGGCGGTTTCTGCATTTTCAACGGAGGTACCGGGTACATCTCACTGGGGCGTGTTGGACAGTTTGCGCTGGTTCGCGGGTGCAGCCCAACCAGCAAGAGCTGAAGCAGGGCAAGGCATCACCTCACCTGGGAAGTGCAAGAGGGAAGGGAATTCCTTTTCCTAGCCAAAGGAAAGTGAGACGCACAACACCTGGAAAATCGGGTAACTCCCACCCTAATATTGCACTTTACCAAGGGTCTTAGCAAACGGCACACCAGGAGATTATATCCCACGCCTGGTCTGGAGGGCCCCACGCCCATGGAGCCTCCCTCAGCACAGCAGTGTGATCTAACTGCAAGGTGGCAGCAAGGCTGGGGGAGGGGTGCCCGCTATTGCTGAGGCTTAAGTAGGTAAACAAAGCCACTGGGAAGCACGAATTGGGTGGAGCCCATCACAGTTCAAGGAGGCTGGCCTGCCTCTGTAGACTCCTCCTCTGAGGACAGGGCATAGTTAAACAAAAAAATAGCAGAAACCTTGGCAGAGGTAAATGGTCCTGTCTGACAGTTTTGAAGAGAGCAGTGGATCTCCCAGCAGAGAGGTTGAGCTCTGAGAACAGACAGACTGTCTTCTCAAGTGGGTCCCTGAACCCTGAGTACCCTAACTGGGAGACATCCCCCACTAGGTGCAGACCGACACCTCACAAGGCGGGGTACACCTCTGAGACGAAGATTCCAGAGCAAGAATCAGACAGCAACACTCCCTGTTCAGCAAAGTTCTATCTTCTGCAGCCTCCGCTGCTGATACCCAGGCAAACAGGGTCTGGAGTGGACCTCAGGCAAACTCCAATAGACATGCAGCCGAGGGTCCTGACTGTTAGAAGGAAAAATAACAAACAGAAAGGACATCCACACCAAAACCCCATCAGTATGTCACCATCATCAAAGACCAAAGGCAGATAAAACCACAAAGATGGGGAAAAAGCAGTGCAGAAAAGCTGGAAATTCAAAAAATCAGTGCGCATCTCCCCCTCCAAAGGAATGCAGCTCATCGCCAGCAATGGAACAAAGCTAGAAGGAGAATGACTTTGACGAGTTGAGAGAAGAAGGCTTCAGGTGATCAAACTTCTCAGAGTTAAAAGGGGAACTACGTAACCAGTGCAAAGAAACTAAAAAACCTTGAAAAAAGAATGGAAGAATGGATAACTAGGATAACCAATGCAGAGAAGACCTTAAAAGAACTGATAGAGATGAAAACCATAACACGAGAACTATGTGACAAATGCACAAGCTTCAGTAACCAACTCAATCAACTGGAAGAAAGAGTATCAGTGATTGAAGATCAAATGAATGAAATGAAGCGAGAAGTGTAGAGAAAGAACAGTAAAAAGAAATGAACAAAGCCTCCAAGAAGTATGGGATTATGTGAAAAGACCAAATCTACGTCTGATTGGTGTGCCTGAAAGTGCCGGGGAAAATGGAACCAAGTAGGAAAATGCTCTGCAGGATATCATCCAGGAGAACTTCCCCAACCTAGTAAGGCAGGCCAACATTCAAATTCAGGCAATACAGAGAACGTCACAAAGATACTCCTCGAGAAGAGTAACTCCAAGACACATAATTGTCAGATTCACCAAAGTTGAAATGAAGGAAAAAATGTTAAGGGCAGCCAGAGAGAAAGGTCAGGTTACACACAAAGGGAAGCCCATTGGACGAACAGCAGATCTCTCGGCAGAAACTCTCCAAGCCAGAAGAGGTGGGGGCCAATATTCAACATTCTTAAAGAAAAGAATTTTCAATCCAGAATTTCATATCCAGCCAAACTCAGTTTCATAAGTGAAGGAAAAATAAAATCCTTTACAGACAAGCAAATGCAGAGAGATTTTGTCACCACCAAGCCTGCCCTAAAAGAGATCCTGAAGGAAACACTAAACATGGAAAGGACAACAGGTACCAGCCATTGCAAAAACATGTCAAAATGTAAAGTTCATTAATACTAGGAAGAAACTGCATCAACTAGCAAGCAAAATAACCAGCTATTATCATAATGACTGGATCAAGTTCACAGATAATAATATTAACCTTAAATGTAAATGGACTAAATGGTCCAATTAAAAGACACAGACTGGCAACTTGGATAAAGAGTCAAGACCCATCAGTTTGCCATATTCAGGAGACCCATATCACATGCAGAGACACACATAGGCTCAAAATAAAGGGATGGAGGAAGATCCACCAAGAAAAAGGATAACAAAAAAAAGCAGGGGTTGCAATCCTCGTCTCTGATAAAACAGCCTTAAACCAACAAAGGTCAAAAGAGACAAAGAAGGCCATTACATAACGGTAAAGGGATCAATACATCAGGAAGAGCTAACTATCCTAAATATATATGCACCCAATAGAGGAGCACCCAGATTCATAAAGCAAGTCCTTAGAGACTTACAAAGAGATTTAGACTGCCATAGAATAATAATGGGAGATTTTAACACCCCACTGTCAACATTAGACAGATCAATGAGACAGAAAGTTAACAAGGATATCCAGGAATTGAACTCAACTCTGCACTAAGCGGACCTAATAGACATCTACAGAACTCTCCACCCCATGTCAACAGAATATACATTCTTCTCAGCACCACATCACACTTATTCCAAAATTGACCACATAGTTGGAAGTAAAGCACTCCTCAGCAAATGTGAAAGAACAGAAATTATAACAAACGGTCTGTCGGACCACAGTGCAATTAAACTAGAACTCAGGACTAAGAAATTCAATAAAAAGCGCTCAACTACATGGAAACTAAACAACTTGCTCCTGAATGACTTCTGGGTACATAACAAAATGAAGGCAGAAATAAAGATGTCCTTTGAAACCAATGAGAACAAAGATACAACATACCAGAATCTCTGGGACACATTTAAAGCAGTGTGTAGAGGGAAATTTACAGCACTAAATGCCCACAAGAGAAAGAAGGAAAGATCTAAAATTGACACCCTAACATCAGAATTAAAAGAACTAGAGAAGCAAGAGCAAACACATTCAAAAGCTAGCAGAAGGCAAGAAATAACTAAGATCAGAGCAGAACTGAAGGAGATAGAGACACAAAAAACCCTCCAAAAAATCAATGAATTCAGGAGCTGGGTTTTTGAAAAGATCAACAAAATTGATAGACTGGTAGTAACACTCATAAAGAAGAAAAGAGAGGAGAATCAAATAGATGCAATAAAAATGATAAAGGGGATATCACCACTGATCCCACAGAAATACAAACTACCATCAGAGAATACTATAAACACCTCTACGCAAATAAAGTAGAAAATCTAGAAGAAATGGATAATTTCCTGGACATTTATACTTTCCCAAGACTAAACCCGGAAGAAGTTGAATCCCTGAATAGGCCAATAGCAGGCTCTGAAATTGAGGCAAGAATTAATAGCCTACGAATCAAAAAAAGTCCAGGACCAGACAGATTCACAGTCAAATTCTACCAGAGGTACAAGGAGGAGTTGATACCATTCCTTCTGAAACTATTCCAATCAATAGAAAAAGAAGGAATCCTCCCTAATTCATTTTACAAGGCCAACATCATCCTGATACCAAAGCCTGACAGAGATACAACAACAAAAAAAGAGAATTTTAGACCAATATCCCTGATGAACATCTATGAAAAATCCTCAATAAAATACTGGCAAACCAAATCCAGCAGCACATCAAAAAGCTTATCCACCTTGAACAAGTGGGCTTCATCCCTGGAATGCAAGGCTGGTTGAACATACGTAAATCAATGAACATAATCCAGCATATAAACAGAACCAAAGACAAAAAACACATGATTATCTAAACAGATGCAGAAAAGGTCTTTGACAAAATTCAATAGGCTTTCATGCTAAAAACGCCCAATAAATTTGGTATTGATGGAACATATCTGAAAATAGTAAGAGCTATTTATGACAAATGCACAGCCAATATCATACTGAAAGGGCAAAAACTGGAAGCATTCCCTTTGAAAACTGGCACAAGACAGGGATGCCCTCTCTCACCACTCCTACTTAACATAGTGTTGGAAGTTCTAGCTAGGGCAATCAGGCAAGAGAAAGTAATCAAGGGTATTCAGTTAGTAAAAGAAGAAGTCAAATTGTCCCTGTTTGCAGATGACACGATTGTATATTTAGAAAACCCCATTGTCTCAGACCAAAATCTCCTTAAGCTGATAAGCAACTTCAGCAAAGTCTCAGGATACAAAATCAATGTGCAAAAATCACAAGCATTCTTATACACCAGTAACAGATAAACAGAGAGCCAAATCATGAAGAACTCCCATTCACAATAGCTTCAAACAGAATAAAATACCTAGGAATCCAACTTACAAGGGATGTAAAGGACCTCTTCAAGGAGAACTACAAACCACTGCTCAGGGAAATAAAAGAGGACACAAACAAATGGAAGAACATACCATGCTCATGGATAGGAGAATCAATATCATGAAAATGGCCATAGTGCCCAAAGTAATTTATAGATTGAATGCCATCCCCATTAAGCTACCAATGACTTTCTTCACAGAATTAGAAAAACCTGGTTTAAAGTTCATTTGGAACCAAAAAAGACCCTGAATTGCTAAGACAATCCTAAGAGAAAAGAACAAAGCTGGAGGCATCACGCTACCTGACTTCAAACTATACTACAAGGCTACAGTAACCAAAACAGCATGGTACTGGTACTGAAACAGAGATATAGACCAATGGAACGGAACAGAGCCCGCAGAAATAATACCACACATCTACAGCCATCTGATCTTTGATAAACCTGACAAAAACAAGAAATGGGGAAAGGATTCCCTATTTAATAAATGGTGCTGGGAAAATTGGCTAGCCATAAGTAGAAAGCTGAAACTGAATCCTTTCCTTACTCCTTAGACGAAAATTAATTCAAGATGGATTAGAGACTTAAATGTTAGAGCTAAAACCATAAAAACCCTAGAAGAAAACATAGGCAATATCATTCAGGACGTAGGAATTAGCAAGAACTTCATGTCTAAAACACCAAAAGCAATGGCAACAAAAGCCAAAATTGACAAATGGGATCTAATTAAACTAAAGAGCTTCTGCACAGCAAAAGAAACTACTGTCAGAGTGAACAGGCAACCTACAGAATGGGAGAAAATTTTTGCAGTCTACTCATTTGACAAAGGGCTAATATCCAGAACCTATAAAGAACTCAGTCAAATTTACAAGAAAAAAACAAACAACTTCATCAAAAAGTGGGCAAAGGATATGAACAGACACTTCTCAAAAGAAGACATTCATACAGCCAACAGACACATGAAAAAATGCTCATCATCACTCACCATCAGAGAAATGCAAATCAAAACCACAATGAGATACCATCTCACACCAGTTAGAATGGCAATCATTAAAAAATCAGGAAACAACAGGTGCTGGAGAGGATGTGGAGAAATAGGAACACTTTTACACTGTTGGTGGCACTGTAATCTAGTTCAACCATTGTGGAAAACAGTGTGGCGATTCCTCAAGGATCTAGAACTAGAAATACCATTTGACCCAGCCATCCCATTACTGAGGATATACCCAAAGGATTATAAGTCATATTGCTATAAAGACACATGCACACGTATGTTTGTTGCGGCACTATTCACGATAGCAAAGACTTGGAATCAACCCAAATGTCCATCTGTGACAGACTGGATTAAGAAAATGTGGCACATATACACCATGGAATACTATGCAGCCATAAAGAAGGCTGAATTCATGTCCTTTTTAGGGACATGGATGCCGCTGGACACCATCATTCTCAGCGAACTATCACAAGAACAGAAAAACAGACACCGCATGTTCTCCCTCATCAGTGAGAACTGAACAATGAGATCACTTGGACACAGGAAGTGGAACATCACACACTGGGGCCTGTTGTGGGGAGAGGGGAGGGGGAGTGGGGAGGGATAGCATTAGGAGATATACCTAATGTAAATGACGAGTTAATAGGTGCAGCACAGAAACATGGCACATGTATACATATGTAACAAACCTGCATGTTGTGCACATGTACCCTAGATCTTAAAGTGTAATAAAAAATAAAAAATAAAAAATAATGTAATTGACCTACAGCAATAAGCTACTATGGCAAATTAATTCATATTTGTAATTTGGAGGGCACATTTTGACACTAACTTATTTGGCAGAATGAGACTCTGTCGCCCATCATTTTAGTCAGTTCATGAGAACATGATTACAGATATTCTCTCATTTTCTGTTAATATGTACTACTTACCAACTATGAGCTTGGCACTGTGATAAGTTCTGGGTAATAGTGTGACCATTCTTTACGGGCTATAGTGGAATACTGGTAATGCCTACTATAGTAAGACACAGGACAAGATGCTTTGTGATGCTTTGTAGTGCAGATTTCCAGGACTCAGCCAAAACTTTTACCCCATGTGCTGGAGTTCTTTTTTATTGAAGATGATACTGTAAGCCTACATTTTTAATTCAGCCAGTTTAGGTCTTATTCTAGCTATCAGACTTTGAGGAAGTGACCTAAATCTCTTTGTCTCAGTTTCTACAGTTGCAAAATGGGGATAATAATATGTACTATGTTGGATTCCAACAAGAATTAAATGAGATAATCCATTGAAGGCATATAGATTATTGTCTGCCATGTAGTTAAGTACTTAATAAACATAATAATGAGAATTATGATGATGGAGATGGCATCAGTGTTGTTCTTTTGTCTACACAGGCAAATTATTTCTCCATCCAGGTATGTGCTCTGGTTACTGTGTCTAATTATTTTAAGAGGATATTATATAGAGAGGCAATTTTTTTCTCTATCCAGGTATGTGCTCTGATTAGTCTAATTATTCTAAAAGGATATGAACTTTACCTATTTTTTCATCTGGCTTAAAAAAATATATAGCTATGTCCTGGACTGGCATCTATGAACAACTGCTTTCTATACAGTATCTATGCAAGGTCTAGTGGAGAAAAATGAGATGTGGGAAATTATTTAAGGTGATGTAATTCATTCATTATTCTAAATATTGTAAGTTCTATTGTTAAAGAAAACATAGTTTCAAAAAGGCTATAAATTTGGGCTACACATATCTTAGTCCTCTTCGGAAACTCCATTTATTTTTCTTGAAAAAGGAAAGAACAAAGAATCATAAGAGATTATTACTGTTCTTGTTATTGAAATTCTATAAAAGCTATAGCTATCTAACTTTTCATCATAATCTCTAAAGAGGCTTTCACATTCTACAAATGCCTTTTTTCAGGTTATCTTACAGGTAATTGTTTTTTAAAAAACACTGAAAGAAATGGTATTATGGGAAATTATTTGTTAGTTATATGTTTATCAACCTTTTAGATACTGTTTTTAAATAAACTTTTACCACCAGAAACTCAAATTACTGTAATTATCTATATTAAAGCAAAAGATATAAAATAACAAGGAATGACTGATCTATCTTAACATATAGAAAAGGAATGAACTTCCATTCTACCAGTTCATCACACACTTAATCAGTAGTTAAAACCATTGTTCCCTAGCCCACTCCTGACAGGGAACCCCTGCAATGAGACCTACCTGCGTGTTATGGAAGGTCAAGAAAGCAAACAATACTATTAGTGGAGACCTACATGAATAAGGATTACCAGATACAAAAGTAGAATCAGCAGCTAAGAAGAGAAAGATCAATGTGAGCAATCAGTATAAATGGTATTCAATGAAGAGAGATACTGCAAGAATCAGGAGAGGTGACTGAAATTTTCTAACTTTGTTTTCAGTTATATGGAGAGGAATTGTATCAATAAAACAGAACTATACTACCAAAGCAAAGGAGCAAGCAATAATAAAACAACCAAAAAAAGTTGAATTAATCTACACACCCACCCTCATACATGAAATTTAGAATTCCTCCACATCCTGAAGTATAATTATTTTTAAGCTCAGTTAATCTGAGAAGCAATAGACAAATCCCATTGTTTGTTACTTAGAATTCTTAGATGCTTAGTTTTCACATGTTTGTTGTTGGCAGAAAGCAATAGTAAGATTCTGAGGTCTGGCAGGATGTTTCAGCATCACGCTGGACTCAGGAATTCTTTGCTGAGGGACAATCCTGTGCACTACAGGACTCTGGCAGACATGTCTGGCTTCTGAGCAATGAATACCAGTAGTGACTTCTCAGTCATGGTGATAACCTATAAAGAACCCTATAATTTCCAATATGTCTCTTGGTGGAGGGAAGAAGGAACACTACTGGCCACATTAAAACACATGTAGGTAAATGTAAATATTTAAATGTAGAAAATGGGGCCAGGTGCAGTGGCTAATGCCTGTAATCTCAGCACTTTGGGAGGTTGAGGCAGGCGGATGGCTTCAGCCTAGGAGTTTGGGACCAGCCTGGTCAACATGGCAAAATTCCACCTCTACAAAAAAATACAAAAGTTAATTGGGTCTGGTGGCATACACTTGTAGTCCCAGCTACTTGGGAGGCTGAGGTAGGAGGATCACCTGAGCCTGGAGAGGTAAAGGTTGCAGTGAGCCATGATTATGCCACTGCACTCCAGCCTAGGCGACAGTGAGACGCTGTCTCAAATCAATGAATAAATGTAAAAAATAAAAATGATGTCAAGGTTGCAGTGAGCCATGATTATGCCATTGCACTCCAGCCTAGGCGACAGTGAGACCCTGTCTCAAATCAATGAATAAACGTAAAAAATAAAAATGATGTCAAGGTTGCAGTGAGCCATGATTATGCCATTGCACTCCAGCCTAGGCGACAGTCTCTGTCTCAAATCAATGAATAAATGTAAAAAATAAAAATGATGTCAAGGTTGCAGTGAGCCATGATTATGCCATTGCACTCCAGCCTAGGCGACAGTGAGACCCTGTCTCAAATCAATGAATAAACGTAAAAAATAAAAATGATGTCAAGGTTGCAGTGAGCCATGATTATGCCATTGCACTCCAGCCTAGGCGACAGTCCCTGTCTCAAATCAATGAATAAATGTAAAAAATAAAAATGATAAGATCTCTGGAACAGAATACAGAAAGATATTTTATAATACCGCAGTGGAGGTGTTCTTTGTTAACATGACACAAAGGCAAAAAACCATGAAAGACTGACACATTTGAGTAAACAAAAATATGAAATGTAAATGCAGCAAAAGATAAGATAAATTAGGAAAAATACTTACAGCTCACAAAATAGTAACTATTCTTAGTATGCAAAATTCTCCTATAATCAATAAAAAACATAAACTATCCAAACGAAAAATGAAAGAAATAAATAGAAAATTCACTAAAGGAGGAAATTCCTAACAAAAGGAAATATTTTAGTATTTCTTATGTGCCAGGTACCCATACTAAATACCTTACATGCATTTTCTTGTTAAAAAAGAATACAGAATTCTCAACAATTCTGTAAAGTGACTTTGAGAATCATATCAATTTGATAGTGAGGTTAATTAGCTTGTCTAAATTACACAGCATGTCAGCAGCGAAGCCTGGGATGCAAGCTCTCTTAGCAGAGATCAGAATCTTATCACTGCTCACCAATAACAATTCCACTATTGCAGAAATATTTATTTTGTGAAAATAATAAAGCACACAGATGTTTGTATATGATAATCAATACACCCATTATTTGTAACAAAGAAAAAAGAAAAATGATCCAAACGATTATCATTAGGAAATAAATCTATATGCAGTAATATGACAAGATGTTACCAGTATATTGGTAGATATTTAAAAAGCAACTTATACAGAGGGATTAGAGTATGATCCCACTTGTATAAATTTTAAAAATTAAATATACATAATTGTATATATGCATGTATATGTGGATACTTTATACATATGCATACACATATATATACATACACACAAACTTAACAGTACTTATCTATAAGGAGTACTGCTACAGGTGGGAATTTTTATTCTCTGTTGTTTTATATTTGTATACTAGTAGACTTGTTTTTCAACGTACACATTATTTTCATTATTAGAATAAAAAATAAAGACATTTCCAATTTAAGAAAAAAGAAGGGGAAACTACATTAATCAAACCTATCTTATAGTTCGTAGCTTTTATATATTGGTAAAATATACTGTGCTGTTACAAAAGTCTTCCTTTCATTTTATACTGGTAATTCCTAATATGTTATTTCTAATGATAGCACACAGTAAGTAACTTATTCTCACCTCCAGACCTTTCATCAACAATTTTTCAGGTTATCTGGAATTCTCAGGCAGTATTTAAACCAGCCACATTCTTTACTGGTTTTCTCTAACAATTAAATTAAACCATTTTGGTATAGAATCCTTATCAAACACTTTAAAATTGGAATGCTCTTTTTTTTTTTGAGATGGAGTCTCACTCTATTGCCTAGGCTAGAGTGCAGTGGCGTAAACTCAGCTCTCTGCAACCTGTGCCTCCCAGGTTCAAGTGATTCTCCTGCCTTAGCTTTCCGAGTAGCAGGGATTACAGGCACACACCACCACACCTGGCTAATTTCTGTATTTTTAGTAGAGACAGGGTTTCACCATGTTGGCCAGGCTGGTCTCGAACTCCTGACCTTGTGATCCCGCTTGCCTTGGCCTCCCAAAAGTGCTGGGATTACAGGTGTGAGCCACCACGCCTGGCCATGAGAATACTCTTTACCTAGCAATTGTATTTTTTATTCAAAAGAAATTGTGTCCAAAGATATATTTCATCAATGTAATCAGAGCACTAGTATATAAAATATTTGAACCAATAATGGGAAGCTGTTTAAATAATCATGGAAAAACTACACAATATTATACAGCCAAATACACAATATTATACAGCCAATAACAGTGCAGAAGAAAATTAAATAACCTAGAAAGATGTTCACAATATACTGTTGATGAAAAGAATCAGGTAACAATATAACATAAACTAATTTTAAAAATCCTTCAAAAATCTGGAAGAATGAGGGCTAAAATGATTATCTCTGTATGTGATTTTTATTTCCTTTTTCTTCTATGTTTTCTAAAAAAGATATTACTTTGTAACAGAAAAGTAGTTTAAAAATATAAAAGAATCAAACTTGTGTGTTATGTTAACCACTTAGTAGACATAGTTCAGATAATTTACAAAGAGAAAAAAATGGAGTTGAAAGGCAAAGTGATGGGCACATCATTTTCCAGTTTCACTATTCTGTCCTACTGATTAACTTTTCCTAGCAGCTGCTTTCATGCTGAAAATCAGCTGTTTATAACAGATTAAGGTATATTGAGACTACTCACATTCCTCTTGAACAGAAGAAGCAATGAAGTGATTTCTCTACACATGTTATTTTAAGCTCCTCTATCTTCTAGTCCTCCAACAAAACTGGGGATGTCAACAACATTTTAGTGAGTGAGATTAGAAGCTGTTAATAGTAAATGCCAAAAATATCAATAATATAAGTTAGAGAGCAAGCACTATTTAAAAAAAAAGTTTTTCACAAGGTAATATTCCCAGGAGATGAAACACAATGCATCCAACATTACGCAAGTTTAACTTTATGAACAAAAGGGAAGCATCGATCACTAGATAATAGAATGAATTATTACAAAGGGTAAGAGAAACTGCAGGTCATACCACCTATTTATAACCCCAACTGTACCTCAAGTATTAGGAGTTTGTGTGATAAAAGCAACAAGCTTTTAGCTATAGCTTCTGAGTGAACAGCTGTAGAAGCCACATAATAATGAGGGACATGGCTGACTCACTGTACGCAAAAAAATTGCTATCTGAGTAACTGGTCTAATGAGATATTTATTTATTTAAGAAACAGGGTCTTGCTTTGTTGTCCAAGCTGGTCTCGAACTCAAACTCAAACTCCTGGCTTCAAGCAATCCTCCTCCTTCAGCTTTTCAAAGTACTGGTCACAGGCATGAGCCACCATGCCTGGCCAATGAGATTTTTAGATGATCAAACAGGGAGTTTTAGAAGTAGTAAGTGCCAGAAGGGGACTCCTGGGATTTCTGAGTCCAGATTGATTTTTTTCTTTTTTCCCAATTTCAGCACCATAGTAGACCAAATGAGATGGACAAGCCATTAACAGAATATGGTGGGAATTAGATTTAAATAAAATATAAGTATAATTGGATAACAAATGAGATAATGACTCAACAATAAGCATTCAAAATTAAATTTGTTGAGAGAAGAAATAGCACCTAAGACTATTTTTATTAAGTACTGTAAACCATGAACTGCAAAGAGGCTCAAGTGATAATTCCTCATGCTTATTTTATTTTGCAAAGTGTTAAAAATTCATAAAGACGTTCATTTTGCACCAAGTAGAAAGTATTTGGTACAAAGGTTTGTTAGGCCATTTTAGGAAAACACTTTAAGAAATCTTATAAATAAGATAAGAACAGAGCATTTTAGTTTAGGATATTTATGACAGACAAGAACTACTAATAAAATATACATACGCTAAGGAGATTCCTTGGGAAATAGGATTTTAGTAAATACCCTAAATATTCTCAAAAACGCATGTGTGTACACAAACACATATTCACATAATTTCTTATATAGGCTAGGAAAACCATAAATTCTCTGAAAAATTTCAAACCTAAGAAAGGTTCCAATAACAGTATTCCCAGAGAACATTTACCTTTCATCTCGTTTAAGCAATTTCTAGGCTCTTGTCACATTTGCCTTCCCTTATTTCTGGGTATGTGTTTGTGTATATGTACAGTTGCTCCTCCTTTTCCACGGTTTCAGTTCCCTGAAGTCAACTGTAGCCCCAAAATAGGTGAGTACCGTTCAATAATATATTTTGAGAGAGAGATAGACCACATTCATACAACTTTTATAACAGCATATTGTTACAAATTTTCTATTTTACCATTATTTGTGTTAATCTCTTACTGTCTCTAATTTATAAATTAAACTTATCATAGGTATGTACATACAGAAAAAACATAGTATATATAGGGTTTGGAACTATCAGTGGTTTCAGGCATCCACTGGGACCTTGGAACTTATCCCTCACAGACAAAGTGGGACTACTGTGTATCTGTGTATATACCTATAATTTTTGCTGAACCATTTGAGAATTAGTTGCAGGCACTATGAAAATATATACTTCAGTAGATATCTCCTAAGAACAATGATATTCTCATATATGATAGTGATAATATAATGATAAATTCAGGACATTTAACATTTATGTTTAATGTGATATAATTTATATTTGCATTTTCCATTTGCCTGCGAAGTGTCCTAGACAATCTTTTGTTGTTTCTGCTTTTTTTCCCCTTCAATTTAGGATTAATTCACTCTCATCCTCCTTTCACCTACAGCAAGTCTACAATCTTGTTTGGTTTTTCACATCACTAACATTTTGGAAGAGTGCAGGTCAGTTGTTTTGCAGACTGTTCCTCAATTTGAATGTGTCTGGTAAATTCCCCGTGGTTAGACTTAGGTTAAACATTATTGGCAGAAACAAAAGTGGCATCTTTTCCTTCTGGAGTTTACCATAGTTGAAGGCACAGGATATCAGGCTGTGCTTTACTGGTGCTGTGAAATTTAATCTTTTGGCTAAGACAATATCTGCCAGACTTCTCCATTTTAAAGGTATCTTTTCCTTTTCAATTAGTAAGTATATTCCAGAGGGAATCCCCTTTAAACTAGCTTCCGAGTCCTTTGGACATGTCTCCTCCGTTTTTGAGCATATCATTACATTAAAAAATAATGAACTAATTGAAAACAGAAGTCAATATATCCCCCAATTAAATCTGGAGAACAGAATAAACTTCAAAAAAATTTTAAAATAAAAACCTCATAGAAATAAGAAACTGTGTTGTATCCAGGAAATAAGAATCAGAAGCTATAGAAATGAAACTCTCAGAGAACAAGAAAGATTCACGAGAAATGATAAAAATAGCATAAATTTATAAAAAGAGGGTTAGAAGACAAAGCTAAAGAAGTCTCTTACAGGGTAGAACTAAATGATAGAGAAATTAACCATAGGGGGAAAAAAAAGGTAAGACAATTGGAGGACCAGCCTGAGAGGGCCAGCATCCAAATAAGATGAGAGCTAAAAAACGATCCTGCAGCAACATCACCACAAACAAAATGAGAAGACAAGAAAGTATAAAAAAACAAACAAAACATGAACAATTCCCCAATGGAAGAAGTTTACTTAATTTCTAGGCCAAAGGATGAAAACAGAAAAAGCAAGGTTTATCATTATGAAATAATAGAACACTAAGGAAAAAGATCTTAAAAGCTTCCAGAGATTCAACAGGAGAGCTCTGATGCACAAGATGAGAATCTGAAAGGTATCAGTATTAATAACAATACTCCAAAGGAAAAGACAAGTCTTAAAAATTCTGAAATACAGATGAGAACCCGAAAAGAGAATTAATACAAACTAACTCTCATTCCTGATCACACTGCCTGTCAACATTCACAAAACAGTTTCAGAAACACTACCAGAAAAGATTTAGACAAATCAAGAAACAGTAAGACAAACCTAGACTGAATTCTGGCTCACCCTTTCACTAGCTCTAATCAATCGCTTGCATCTTTGAATCTCAGTGTCATCATTTTTAATGAGGCTAATAATACCTAACTCATAGAATTATTCCAAGAATTAAATGTGATAACTTTTGTGGAGCAACAAAAAGGTACTTAGTAAATTGTAACTGTTACTATTATCTTCAGAATTATTTTAATTGATACACTATTCATAGTAAATGACAACAAAGTAAATATTTAAACCAGTGGTGGAAATATATTAACTTTAGAGTATGGGCCGGGCGCGGTGGCTCAAGCCTGTAATTCCAGCACTTCGGGAGGCCGAGACGGGCAGATCACGAGGTCAGGAGATCGAGACCATCCTGGCTAACACGGTGAAATCCCATCTCTACTAAAAAATACAAAAAACTAGCCAGGCATGGTGGTGGGCGCCGGTAGTCCCAGCTACTCGGGAGGCTGAGGCAGGAGAATGGAGTAAACCCGGGCGGCGGAGCTTGCAGTGAGCTGAGATCCGGCCACTGCACCCTAGCCTGGGCGACAGAGCGAGACTCCGTCTCAAAAAAAAAAAAAAAAGAAATAGAGTATGATATGGTCATTGGGGGATAATTCCAAAACCATGAAGAAACATGGAAAAGTACTTAGAACATGCCAACAAAGTGGCAGATTATAAAATATAGATACAAAATAATTTTATCGATATAACTTAGAGGAATTTATTAAATGGCATGTTATCTATTTTTAATAATGTTCAGATCATTGTAGAAAATACAAATAAGGAAAATGAGAATGTTCTGAAAATCATCCTAAGCCACTGTCCCAAGAGTTGTTACTTGTAACCATTTAAACAAAAACCTACAGCTTTATTGAGTTCTAATTGATACACACAAAACTGCACATTTTAAATCCACACAGTTTGATGAGCTTGGATACTTTAAACTCTTTGGTTATGGTTATATATAATCATTGTTTTAAAACAAATTTTGATCATTTGTATATTTTCATTTGTAATCATCTTTTTCTAGTAGACAAATTATCATGCACTTTCTTTCATGGCATACCTATCCTTCAAAGACATCTTTTAAAATTGCTATATATCATGGCTATTTAACAGTAAAATCAACCCATTCTTGTATGATGAAATAATTATGTTTCTAATATTCTAATTTTCTATAAAGTGATGCAATGACCACACTGTGGTTAAAGCTTTGTACATATGTTTATTTTTATAAATTCTTAGATTTGAAATTTATGTCACAAATATAATTTTTTTTTTCTTTGAGACAGAGTCTCACTCTGTTGCCCAGGCTAGAGTACAGTGGTGCAAACATGGCTCATGGCAGCCTCCACCTCCTGGCCTCAAGTGATCCTCCCACCTCAGCCTCCCAAAGTGCTGAGATTATAGGCATTAGCCACCATGCCTGTGGCCAAATATAAGTATGTTAACAATTTGGACATACATTGCCAAACTGCTTTGCATAGGAGCTATTGCAATTAGCATTCTTGCTAGTAAAAGATAGGAAGCCATTTGAATTCTTGAATGTTCAATAATGGGTTTCAAATTCTGTTTCCCTCCCTCCCTCTCTTCCATCCTTTTTTTCCTAATTTGATAAGAAAATGGTAGTTTTGGTATTACCAGTGACTTGGCAAATGTAATGCCCATGCAACACTTTTTCTTTAGGAAGTGTCTACATATGTTCTTTGTCTAGCTATTTTTTGAAGCACATGTTCATAATCAGTTGGCATTTTAGCCTTAGTTTTGGCATTTACAAGCTGTATGATGGATTTCTGTTTACTGTAACATGAGTACTACTTAAAACAAAATACCAGATAGAGTAAAAAAAAAAAACAAAAATAAACACAAAAAAACTCTTAAATGTACCCAGGAGCTAGCAAAAAAAGAAATACTGAGGACAAGACTAAGTGAAGACTGGTACTGAAAGTGGTATGGCAAGCACTTAAATTGGTCTTTACCTTGAGAATATTTGCTGAATCAGCTGAACTTGAGCATTAGCTTTTTTTGTTTTTGTTTATTTTTTCTTGCCTCAGAAGGTGGGACGTCCAATAGCCGACTATCCGTAATGCTGGGACCACAAAAGGCTACTTAGTGCAAGCATAAACTAGACACACAATATTGATTATGATAACAATAGCAAACATTTATAAAGCTTACTGTGTTTTAAGTGTGTCAAAGATATCAACTCGTTTAATCTTCACAAAAATTATAAAAAAGGTATCATTATAATCCTCACCTTAGAGGTCAAGACAGTGAAGCACAGAAAGGTTAAATAATTTGCTCATGGTAAATTAGTATTAATTAGTATAGATTAGTATGAATTCGTATTAGATCCAAAATGCAAATTCTGACAGTCTGTGTCTAGAGATTATGCTTTTAAAGCACTATGACACAGTACTCACCTTTCCACCCCCCACCAACCCTTTTCCCCAAGGAAACGCAAGGAAAATTGGCTGTACAGAACTTTGGAACTGAGTGGAGAGGGAAAATAAATCTTCTCTGAGAATCTGTAACCACAAGAGAGTCTTCATTGAAGTCTGTAGTTTGAATCCTCACTACTCATTTGATCCACAAAACCTCAAGCTAAGAATTTAAAGTGATCCTACATTAATAGTATTGTACTAATACTGTTCTCAGGCATCTAACAGAAACAGAAACAATCTCTTCACAGGCAAAGTTAAAAAAAATGAGTAGTTCAAGATATAAAAAATCATTTAAATTCATTTGAAAAATAAGACATTATATGTAAAACATACAAACAAAAATATATGACAGAATCAATTCTAAGAAGATAGAGGTATTAGAATTACTACACACTATACATACAATATAACTGTTTCATATATTTCAAGAAGTAATGCAAAAATAACCATGAACTCAAAAACAAAACATATTTCTAGAAATGCAAAGTATGATAATTAAAGCAAAAAAGTCAATGAATAAGTTCAACAGCAACTTCAATATAGCTGAAAAGAGAATTAGAAAACTGGAATGGAGAAATAAAAAAATTATACCAAATGTAGTCTTGAGAGGAAGAGGCATGAAAAATAACATGACAAGAAGTAAAATATATCAAAGTTGAATTTATTTAAAGACAGAAGGTAGAGGCTATACTGGGAGAAATAATTTTCATATCTGATAAAAATACTCAATTCAAACAGTCAAGAAACCCAATGAATCCCAACTTGGATAAATAAAAAAGAATACACACTGTACATACCATAGTGAAACTGCAGAAAATCAAGGAAAAATAAAAGAACTCAAAGGGAAACATTCAAAGGACTGAAAGACTAATAAATGAGTTTTCAAAAGAAATAGTAGAGTGGCTACCAAGATGGCCGAATAGGAACAGCTCTAGCACTCCAGCTCCCAGCATGAGTGACACAGAAGATGGTGATTTCTGAATTTTCAACGGAGGTACCGGGTTCATCTCACTGGGGCGTGTTGGACAGTTGCTACTGGTCAGTGGGTGCAGCCCAACCAGCCAGAGTTGAAGCAAGGCGAGGCATCGCGTCACCTGGGAAGCACAAGGGGGAAGGGAATTCCTTTTCCTAGCCAAGGGAAACTGAGACACACAACACCTGGAAAATCAGTTAACTCCCACCCTAATACTGCACTTTACCAAGGGTCTTAGCAAACAGCACACCAGGATATTATATACCACGCCTGGCGTGGAGGGTCCCACACCCACGGAGCCTCCCTCATTGCTAGCACAGCAGTTTGAGATCTAACTGCAAGCTGGCAGCAAGGCTGAGGGAGGAGTGCCCGCAATTGCTGAGACTTAAGTAGGTAAACAAAGCCACCAGGAAGTTCGAACTGGGTGGAGCCCACCGCAGCTCAAGTAGGCCTGCCTGCCTCTGTAGACTACACCTCTGGGGACAGGGTATAGCTAAACAAAAAAGCAGTAGAAACCTCTGAAGATGTAAATGTCCCTGTCTGACAGCTTTGAAGAGAGCAGTGGATCTCCCAGGACGGACAGTGAGATCTGCAACTGCACAGACTGCCTGCTCAAGTGGGTCCCTGACCCTTGAGTACCCTAACTGGGAGACATCCCCCACTAGGTACAGACTGACACCACACACCTCACACGGCTGGGTACACCTCTGAGACGAAGCTTCCAGAACGAGAATTAGACCGCAACACTCGCTGTTCAGCAATATTTTATCTTCTGCAGCCTCTGCTGCTGATACCCATGAAACAGGGTCTGGAGTGGACCTCAGGCAAACTCCAACAGACATGTAGCTGAGGGTCCTGACTGTTAGAAGGAAAACTAACAAACAGAAAGGACACCCACACCAAAACCCCATCAGTACGTCACCATCATCAAAGAACAAAGGCAGAGAAAACCACAAAGATGGAGAAAAAGCAGGGCAGAAAAGCTGGAAATTCAAAAAATCAGAGCATATCTCCCCCTCCAAAGGAACGCAGCTCATCACCAGCAATGGAACAAAGCTGGATGGAGAATGACTTTGACGAATTGAGAGAAGAAGGCTTAAGTCAATCAAACCTCTCAGACCTAAAGGAGGAACTACGTACCCAACTCAAGGAAACTAAAAACCTTGAACAAAGAATGGAAGAATGGATGACTAGAATAACCAATGCAGAGTAGTCCATAAATGAACTGATAGAGACGAAAATCATGACACGAGCACTACGTGACAAATGCCCAAGCTTCAGTAACCAACTCGATCAACTGGAAGAAAGAGTATCAGCGACTGAAGATCAAATGAATGAAATGAAGCGAGAAGTTTGGAGAAAAGAGAGTAAAAAGAAATGAACAAAGCCTCCAAGAAATATGGGATTATGTGAAAACACCAAATCTACGTCTGACTGGTGTGCCTGAAAGTGATAGGGAGAATGGAACCAAGTTGGAAAACACTTTGCAGGATATTATCCAGGAGAACTTCCCCAACCTAGCAAGGCAGGTCAGCATTCAAATTCAGGAAATACAGAGAACACCACAAAGATACTCCTTGAGAAGAGCAACTCTGAGACACATAATTGTCAGATTCACCAAAGTTGAAATGAAGGAAAAAATGTTAAGGGCAGCCAGAGAGAAAGGGCAGGTTACAGACAAAGGGAAGCCCATCAGACTAACAGCAGATATCTCGGCAGAAACTCTTCAAGCCAGAAGAGAGGGGGGGCCAATATTCAACATTCTTAAAGAAAAGAATTTTCAACCCAGAATTTCATATCCAGCCAAACTCAGTTTCATAAGTGAAGGAGAAATAAAATCCTTTACAGAAAAGCAAATGCTGAGAGATTTTGTCACCACCAGGCCTGCCCTAAAAGAGATACTGAAGGAAGCACTAAACATGGAAAGGAACAACCAGTACAAGCCATTGAAAAAACATACCAAAATGTAAAGACCTTCGATGCTAGGAAGAAACTGCATCAACTAACGAGTGAAATAACCAGCTAATACCATAATGACAGGATCAAGCTCACACATAACAATATTAACTTTAAATGTAAATGGACCATATGGTTCAGTTAAAAGAAACAGACTGGCAAATTGGATGAAGAGTCAAGACCCATCAGTTTGCTATATACAGGAGACCCATCTCGCATGCAGACACACACATAGGCTCAAAATAAAGGGATGGAAGAAGATCTACCAAGCAAATGGAAAACAAAAAAAGGCAGGGGTTGCAATCCTAGTCTCTGATAAAACGGACCATGAAAGATCAAAGAGACAAAGAACAGCATTACATAATGGTAAAGGGATCATTTCAACAAGAAGAGCTAACTATCCTAAATATGTATGCACCCAATACAGGAGCACCCAGATTCATAAAGCAAATCATTAGAGACTTACAAAGAGACTTAAACTGCCATACAATAATAATGGGAGACTTTAACACCCCACTGTCAACATTAGGCAGATCAAAGAGACAGAAAGTTAACAAGGACATCCAGGAATTGAACTCAACTCTGCACTAAGAGGACCTAATAGACATCTACAGAACTCTCCACCCCATATCAAAAGAATATACATTCTTCTCAGCACCACATCGCACTTATTCCAAAATTCACCACATAGTTGGAAGTAAAGCACTCCTCAGCAAATGTGAAAGAACAGAAATTATAACAAACTGTCTCTCGGACCACAGTGCAATCAAACTAGAACTCAGGATTTGATTGAGTTTCTTAGAAACTCAATCAAAAGCACTCAACTACATGGAAACTGAACAACCTGCTCCTGAATGACTACTGGGTACATAACGAAATGAAGGCAGAAATAAAGATGTTCTTTGAAACCAATGAGAACAAAGATACAACATACCAGAATCTCTGGGACACATTTAAAGCAGTGTGTAGAGGGAAATTTAGAGCACTAAATGCCCACAAGAGAAAGAAGGAAAGATCTAAAATGGACACTCTAACATCACAATTAAAAGAACTAGAGAAGCAAGAGCAAATACATTCAAAAGCTAGCAGAAGGCAAGAAATAACTAAGATCAGAGCAGAACTGAAGGAGATAGAGACACAAAAAACCCTCCAAAAAAATCAATGAATTCAGGAGCTGGGTTTTTGAAAAGATCAACAAAATTGATAGACCGCTAGCAAGACTAATAAAGAAGAAAAGAGAGAAGAATCAAATAGACGCAATAAAAAATGATAAAGAGGATATCACCACCGACCCCACAGAAATACAAACTACCATCAGAGAATACTATCAACACCTCTACGCAAATCAACTAGAAAATCTAGAAGAAATGGATAATTTCCTGGACACTTACACTCTCCCAAGACTAAACCAGGAAGAAGTTGAATCTCTGAATAGACCAATAGCAGGCTCTGAAATTGAGGCAATAATTAATAGCCTACCAACCAAAAAAAGTCCAGGACCAGACGGATTCACAGTTAAATTCTACCAGAGGTACAAGGAGGAGTTGATACCATTCCTTCTGAAATTATTCCAATCAATAGAAAAAGAGGGAATCCTCCCTAATTCATTTTACAAGGCCAACATCACCCTGATACCAAAGCCCGACAGAGATACAACAAAAAAAGAGAATTTTAGACCAATATCCCTGATGAACATTGATGCAAAAATTCTCAATAAAACACTGACAAACCAAATCCCGCAGCACATCAAAAAAACTATTTTAAATTTCATATGGAAACAAAAAAGAACTCCCATTGCCAAGACAATCCTAAGCCAAAAGAAGCTGGGGGCATCATGCTACCTGACTTCAAACTACACTACAAGGCTACAGTAACCAAAATAGCATGGTACTGGTACCAAAACAGACATATTGACCAATGGAACAGAACAGAACTCTCAGAAATAATACCACACATCTACAGCCATCTGATCTTTGGCAAACCTGACAAAAACAAGAAATGGGCAAAAGATGCCCTATTCAATAAATGGTGCTGGGAAAATTGGCTAGCCATAAGTATATAGCTGAAACTGAATCCTGTCCTTACTTCTTATACGAAAATTACTTCAAGATGAATTAGAGACTTAAATGTTAGACCTAAAACCATAAAAACCCAGAAGAAAACCCAGGTAATACCGTTCAGGACATAGGCATGGGCAAGGACTTCATGTCTAAAACACCAAAAGCAATGGCAACAAAAGCCAAAATTGACAAATGGGATCTAATTAAACTAAAGAGCTTCTGCACAGCAAAAGAAACTACCATCAGAGTGAACAGGCAACCTACAGAATGGGAGAAAATCTTTGCAATCTACTCATCTGACAAAGGGCTAATATCCAGAACCTACAAAGAACTCAAATGAATTTACAAGAAAAAAAAAAAACAACCCCATCAAAAAGTGGGCAAAGGATATGAACAGACACTTCTCAAAAGAAATCATTTACACAGCCAACAGACACATGAAAAAATGCTCATCATCACTCACCATCAGAGAAATGCAAATCAAAACCACAATGAGATACCATCTCACACCAGTTAGAATGGCAATCATTAAAAAGTCAGGAAACAACAGGTGCTGGAGAGGATGTGGAGAAATAGGAACACTTTTACACTGTTGGTGGGACTGTAAACTAGTTCAACCATTGTGGAAGACAGTGTGGCGATTCCTCGAGGATCTAGAACTAGAAATACCATATGACCCAGCCATCCCATTACTGGGGATATACACAAAGGATTATAAATCATGCTGCTATAAAGACACATGCACATGTATGTTTATTGTGGCACTATTCACAATAGCAAAGACTTGGAATCAACCCAAATGTCCATCTGTGACAGACTGGATTAAGAAAATGTGGCGGCCGGGCGCGGTGGCTCAAGCCTGTAATCCCAGCACTTTGGGACGCCGAGACTGGTGGATCGCGAGGTCAGGAGATCGAGACCAACCTAGCTAACACGGCGAAACCCCGTCTCTACTAAAAAATACAAAAAACTAGCCGGGCGAGTTGGCGGGCGCCTGTAGTCCCAGCTACTTGGGAGGCTGAGGCAGGAGAATGGCGTAAACCCGGGAGGCGGAGCTTGCAGTGAGCTGAGATCCAGCCACTGCACTCCAGCCTGGGTGACAGAGTGAGACTCCGTCTCAAAAAAAAAAAAGAAAATGTGGCACATATACACCATGGAATACTGTGCAGTCATAAAAAAGGATGAGGTCATGTCCTTTGTAGGGACATGGATGAAGCTGGAAACCATCATTCTCAGCAAACTATCGCAAGAACAGAAAACCAAACACCGCATGTTCTCACTCATAGGTGGGAATTGAACAATGAGATCACTTGGACACAGGAAGGGGAACATCACGTATCAGGGCCTATTGTGGGGAGGGGGAAGTGGGGAGGGATAGTATTAGAAGATATACCTAATGTAAATGATGAGTTAATGGGTGCAGCACAGCAACATGGCACATGCATATATATGTAACAAACCTGCACGTTGTGCACATGTACCCTAGAATTTAAAGTATAATAAAAAAAGAAAGAAAGAAAAAAAGAAATAGTAGAAGCCAGAAGACACTAAAATAGTATCTTCAATACACTAAAAGAAGTTCATTCACAGCCCAAAATTCTATACCCCCCAAAAATAACTTCTAAGAATCACAGTGAAATAAGGTCATTTGGAGATAAATAAGGATTGAGAGGTTTTACTACTCTAATATCCTCACAGGATATTATTTGATGAATACCACTTAAAACAACTAAAATACCAGATAGAGTAAGTAGGATAAGTTGATATCCTTCCAGGTAAAAGGACAATAATAACAGATAGAAGATCTGTAATGCCAAAGGAATGGTAAGAAAAACATGATAAATATGTTGGTAAACATAAGGAATATAAATGTTATAAAACAATAATTATTTATTACATTGTTAAAATGACAGAATTAAATGAATAAAACAGAAATATATAAATTGGAAAAAAGTAATCAAAATGTTCTCTATTAAGGCCTTTGTTTTGTTTGGTTAGATAGTAAAAGTATGCAGATAAATTGAAAAGTACACATGACATTTCTAGAGTAACCACCTACATATAGAGTGCAGGAATTCCAAACTAGTAGAAGGTAAAACAAATAATAAGAAGAATACTAAGTAATACAAAAAGAAGGCAATAAAGGAGAAAAAAGTAAAAAGTAATAGGAAAATAAAAACACAAAATAAAGTGGTGGAAATAAATTCAAATATAACAGCAAATACAATAAATATAAATGTATCATATGATACAGCAAAAAATAAAAGTTGTCAGGTTGGATTTTTAAAATTATTTGTATGTTTTTCTTTTAAAGAGATAATTACATAACATAAAGTATAAGGTAGAAAAAGATTTTCATGCAAACTATTAGCAAAAATTATATTATTATTAGTCTAAGGTAAATATACTCTAAGGAAAAAGGCATTCCTAGATATAAGAATATCATTAAAAATGAGAAAAGATTTAATTTATTTACTTGTACGTAAATAATAACATCACCTCAAAATACCTAAGTCAAAATTTAACAAAAACTACACGAACACCCCAAAATGGAAGATATTTAATTATGGTCAGTAACTGAAAGGTAAAGAAGACAATTCCATAATACAGAAGATCTGAACAACAATGATCTTTATATAAAGGACATATATATATATATATATAATTGCATAAACAGTTGTAGAATACACATTATTTTCAAGTATATTTCCAAAATGAAACATATGCAGAACTTGATCGTGTACTAGGATAAAAAAGTAAAACTGAACAATTTTCAAATAATTGACATATAAACCATATTTTCTAATAACGATGAGATTAAGTTAGAATTTATTAACAAAAATACAACTAGAAATAATCCAATTGTTTTCAAAATAAGCAGCACACTTCTAAAAATCTCAAAATGAAAACAAAAATCTAAATATAATTTTGTGGTATATAACAAAAGCAATATTTGATAAGAATTTTAATTTTATAGCTCTAAATGCTTAATATGGAAAAGGATGAAAGTTACTGATCTGAGAATTGAATAGGATTAACAAGAAAAACAAAATGAAACAAAGGAAAAGACATAATCAAAATAAGATAAATTAATGATATAGAAAATAAAAATAAAATGAAACTGACAACAAAGATAAAAGTGGGCCCTGATAAAAGTCTTAAAAAACTGACAAACTTTTGGAGAGATTTACAAAAAAGTAATAAGAAGAAGGAAGAGGCAGGCGCAAAGAAATTGCTAACATGAAAAACTATGTAACTGGCTGGGCGTGGCGGCTCATGCCTGCAATCCCAGCCCTCTGGGAGGCCGATCCGGGTGGATTACTTGAGGTCAGGAGTTTAAGACCAACCTGGCCAACATGGTGAAACACCATCTCTACTAAAAATACAAAAATTAGACCAGTGTGATGGCACATGCCTGTAGTCCCAGCTACTTCAGAAGCTAAGGCTGGAGGACCACTTGAACCTGGGAGGCGGAGATTGCAGTGAGCCAAGATTGCGCCTCTCAACTCTAGCGTATGCAGCACAGGGAGATTCCGTCTCAAAAAAAAAAAAAAAGAAAAAGAAAAAGAAAAATAACTATAGATGTTGCAGACATTAAACAGATAATAAGAAAATATTAAAAGAAATTCATGCCAATATATTTGAAAACATAGATGAAATGGACCAATTCCTAGAAAAATACAGCTTACTGAAACTGACTCAAGATGAAATAGAAAAATCTGGGCCGGGCGCGGTGGCTCAAGCCTGTAATCCCAGCACTTTGGGAGGCCGAGATGGGCGGATCACGAGGTCAGGAGATCGAGACCATCCTGGTTAACACGGTGAAACCCCGTCTCTACTAAAAAATACAAAAAAATTAGCCGGGCGAGGTGGCGGGCGCCTGTAGTCCCAGCTACTGGGGAGGCTGAGGCAGGAGAATGGCGTGAACCCGGGAGGCGGAGCTTGCAGTGAGCTGAGATCTGGCCACAGCACTCCAGCCTGGGTGGCAGAGCGAGACTCCGTCTCAAAAAAAAAAAAAAAAAAGAAAAATCTGAATAATACTATAAAATAAATGGGCTCAACAGTAAAAATCTACCCACAAATTCCAAGAGTAGCTATACAATTGAGGATGCTATTTAACCTCTATAATTCTTAGCTTATTTATTCAAAAAATTGGATATTATCATGTCCCATTATATTAACTCACAAGCATTAAATATCTCATGAGCTTGTTATTTGAGAATTATATTAAAAAGTACATGAAGGCAATCTGTAAACATGAAAGTGTCATAAAAATTGAAAATATTATTCACCGAATTTTAGGTTTAAATCAGAAAGCCCATAACTCTAAACATAGACACATTCCAAAGAGTCCACCAAAAAGTCAAGTTTTCATGATAAGGCAAATCTAATTTGCTACTGGCATGCACTAACTAAGGCCACATTCTTTGGGAAGAAAATTAACAATACAACTGCAAATCGAGAATGCTGAAAAATTTTAAACACTCATTTTTCAAACTGTTGAGTGTTAAAACATTATGGACAAAGTTTTAAAATTTAAATTTAGCTTAAATAACAATCATTTTTTGTTTAATGCAATAGGTTAAAGATCCAAAGGAACAAAAATAATATTGCAGGTTGGGACAAAGAAGCATAACAAAGACACTGGTTTAGTGTTTCATGGGTAATGAATTCAGGCCTTTTCCTCTGGAAACACAATCTTCTATGAATTTGTGCTTCATAAAATACCTGTAAATCTATTCATATTCATTTTTTTCATGTATGCGTTTAATGAACAAAGATATTAGTACCTACCAAGTATCAGGTACAAGATTAGCTGCTAAGGATACAAGATGAAAAAAGTCAGCTTGCAACAAACGGTCTTACTGTCCAGTGAGGGAGACAGAATAAACAGATGTACCATGACAGAAGCAAGCACAGGGCACTACAGATGTTCACAGGGGAGATATACCTAATCAAAAATGAAGAGATCAAAGATTATCTCCTGAAAGGATGACTTCTAAGCTGTTTATTAAAGAAGAAATCAGAGTTAGGGGAAAGGGAGGAGTACTCAGGTTAATGATACAAAATCTCATATTCTCACAGCCTCATCATGCAAACATATGCCATACTGCCTTGGTCAAGCATGGTACTTGCTATAAAAATTATTTCATAAGTAGTAGGAATTTAAATTTACTACTGAATACAAGTTTTAATAATATGAATTAAACAATATTTTAAAATTATTCTCCTAGCTCTGCCACAGATACCTTTATTTAATTTGAAATAAAACTTCAGAGATTCATGTTTGACTAAAATATAATGAAATTTTTTAAGAAAATCACATCCATCTTATTTGAGTTTTCTATGCACTGTATGGCTAGAAACTGCATGAAAAAATCCAGGGGCTCTATGATGGGATGGAAAAGGTAGGTATATCTCTGGTCTAGAGCAAAGAAAGGGCACTTCACTGATTTCTGAGGCTGTTTCAAAACTATATGCACCAATTTGCCTACTTAGCATGTAGCATGTATTACAACATCAACAGGTTGGGTTGCTTCCTGGAAAGGTTCCCTAAACTAAGACCACAGTCCTGGCTCTCCCTCTATCAGTGATGAGTTTTGGAGAGAGTATCTCACACCACTACTTTTATCTTAACTTTTCTATGGTCCCAGAAATATTTACCCAGGAGACACTACAGTAAATATTAAAATATTTTCAAAGCTGCAATGTTTTCAATCCGATTAATTTTGATCTGCTAGAAATGCAACCCCAGCGTTAGAGTATATGCTACCTTGAAGAGAAAAAAAAGCCACTGATGGAAAGCAAAATAACAGAAGGATCAATCAGTAAGTAGCAACACAGTTGGAGCCAGGTTTGGCTTGGGAACAATAAAGAAAAACACAATACAAGCGGATAAAGCACATTTAATTTTCCTCATGTAGCTTACAGGGATATCTGAGAAATTTATTCTAAGACAACAGTCTGATTTCTTACAGAATTATATATATATATATATATATATATATATTTACAGATAATTCAATATGTTCTGATTAAATTTTTTCATCTATCTTTTCTTGGTGAGTTGGAATGTTCTGGTTTTGTACAACATATAATAAATTATGCTTTTCATAGTTTCTTTTGTATACTTTTTTTGGTCATAACAAAGAGCTAAAAAAAAATTCCCCACAAAACATTTGATCTGCCAGTGAACAGACTGTGAGCTCCTGGTAGTGCCAATGTTCTGCTTTCCTAAGTCTTCTACTGCTCCTACAAATGCCCTATACAAACGATTTGGATCTCTCTCTCTCTCTCTCTCTCTCTCTCTCTCTCTCTCTCTCTCTGTGTGTGTGTGTGTGTGTGTGTGTGTGTGTGTAAAATAAGCAATTTAATTCTGACTCATATAAATGTCAACTCAAAATCAAAATAACTGAGAAATATTACAGAAAAGCAACCAATACTGATACCACTGAAAGAACACAGTATTTGGAATTAGGGAGATCTGGCCTAGAATTCTTGGCTATACACTAGAATCACCACGGGACTTTTGAAACAGTAGATTACCTTAGCACACACCGGAGACCACCTGATTTGCAATTCCTGGAGTGAGAAACCTAGGCATGATATTTTT
Source organism: Trachypithecus francoisi (assembly GCF_009764315.1). Lineage (NCBI taxonomy): Eukaryota > Metazoa > Chordata > Mammalia > Primates > Cercopithecidae > Trachypithecus > Trachypithecus francoisi. The sequence continues at coordinate 95,002,052 of NW_022681458.1, forward strand.
GAAAAGCTTACCAGGTGACTCAGATGCAATGTGAAAGTTAATAACCTCTTCCTTAAATATTGTCCACAGGGCTCCATCATACACCCTCTTCTCTTCTCTCAGTATGCATTCCCCCTGTGCAAACTCACGTACTCTCATGGCTTTCAGCATATAGCATGGATTTATATGCTGAAAAATCTATATATCTAGCTAAGATCTCTTGTCTCATTTGGATATAAACACTTTGATATCTTGTATGTTTCCAACTCAAACGTGTCCAAAACTGAACCAATCACTCCCTTTCTCTCATTGTAACCCTTTCCTATACACCCAATCCAAAAGAATACTAAATTCCAACAACTATACCTCTTAAACATCTCTCCAATTGATCTATTTCTTTCTATTCCCATTCCTTGTATAGGTCACCACCATTGCTTAACTGAACTGATGCTAGAACTTCTGAACTGGTCTCCTACCTGCTATCTTGCTCTCCTCCAATCCAAATTCTTCACTGCAACTGGAGTGATCGTTCTAAAACGCAAACTTTATCACATTACTCTCCTCACATTACTCAAACTTTATCACACATGAAACGTGCAAGTGACTTCCCACTGCCATCAGAATCATTTCTAAACACCCTAACACAGTTTATAAAGACATTCAGGACTGTACCCCTGCCTGCTCTGACCCTACATTCAATGTTCAAGTTTTAAACTTTCATGAAGTTCCTAGAAGGGACTATTCTTCTCTTACTCTAGGCACTGGCATAAAATTTTTACCTGAAAGAATCTTTTTACCTCCTTCCTGCTCTAGCTAACTACTTTTTTATTTTTCACGTCTCAATTTAAATGCTATGGCTTCTGGGGAAACCTTTCCTGAATTGTTCAATCTGCGGTAAAGACTAGAGGCAGAGTTGGTATTTACCAAACAGTCAGATGTACCTCCTCTACATTGCCCAGGCTGGCTTCCAGTTTGGTTGAGGAAATAAAGCTGATTTACAAACCACTTACAAGACTGGTCCTTCAAAACATCCTGCGGGATTCTCAAACTCTCCCTTCCTCTTTCTTGGTGACCTAAGAAACCATATGCTTCTGCAAGATGGATAAGGGCCACCTAATGCAAATTGGACATTATTTGAATGAAAAACAAATACCTGTGTGATAAATTAAGAAGGTTTCTGGGTTAATTGGTTACTACAGCTTAGCTTAGCCTACCCTTACTAATAACAATACACAGCTTCAGCTTTCCACTCCCACAGGACTTCTTTATTACTTAACACACCTCTGTTGCTCACCTGTCTTCCCTAATAAGACTACAAAGATCTAGCAAGTGCTTGAAACATAGAAGGCACTGAGAAACTACTCACTATATGAATGAATGGATCAACATAACTTACCTTTTTTACTACAATGCAGTAGTGCCACCACTTTGAATTTATAAGGAATACTGTTCACCAAATACTTTATCTTCTAGTATTTTTCTATAACTTTTCATCTTAGCTAAAAGTAGCTGTGTAAACTTTGTATCTTACGTTTTTCACTTAACATAAACATATACCTGTGCTATGACAAATTTATCATATCATTTATAATAAATATATAATATTCTTTTTTATAGAAATACTGTCACATACCCAAATATTCCCTATTCTTGGACATTTAGGTAGTTTCCTGCAATCAATTTCAAATGCAAGGTTGTATCTATCCCTGTTCAACTTACATTTTGAATAATACCACCATAGTTCAAAGATTTCATATTTTTACACTGCAGTTTCCTTGAAAGTTTGAATTTTGTCTTATTATTATACCTATATAATATGCCTCACTAGGTGTCTTGAATTGAATAAACATTGATAACTCAGAGTAACTTATAAAGATATGTATTGCTCATAAGTAATTCATATAAATACACATCTGCATTATTCTGCACACCCCACAATATAATGTTAAATCTAATTGTTAACTGTTTCCACCTGTTATAAGAGAGGAATTAGTTTTATGCACCCAAAAATAGTCTTCAAAATACACCCTATATTACTATAGCACTTTAATACTAAGTAAATCATACACACTTTTTACTTACATACAGATTGCATGTGTATTACAAGGATTAAATAATGAAACCAATAATACAAAATATGAGGTAGTCAGCTATAAATCATTTCTTGACCAGATTTATATTTCATATTTCCTATAAGATCTAATGTAGAAATATCACAAAGGGGGGCGGAGCAAGATGGCCGAATAGGAACAGCTCCAGTCTCCAACTCCCAGCGCGAGGGACACAGAAGACCAGTGATTTCTCCATTTTCAACTGAGGTACTGGGGTCATCTCACTGGGGAGTGCCGGACAATTGGTGCTGGTCAGCTGCTGCAGCCCGACCAGCGAGAGCTGAAGCAGGGCAAGGAATTGCCTCACCTGGGAAGCGCAAGGGGGAAGGGAATCCCTTTTCCTAGCCAGGGGAATTGAGACACACAACACCTGGAAAATCGGGTAATTCCCACCCCAATACTGCACTTTAAGCAAACGGGCACACCAGGAGATTATACCCACACCTGGCCAGGAGGGTCCCATGGCCAAGGAGCCTCCCTGATTGCTAGCACAGCAATCTGCAATCTAAACGAAATGGCAGCAGCGAGGCTAGGGGAGGGGCGCCCGCCATTGCTGAGGCTTAAGTAGGTAAACAAAGCCGCTGGGAAGCTCGAACTGCATGGAGCTCACAGCAGCTCAAGGAAACCTGCCTGTCTCTGTAGACTCCACCTCTGGAGACAGGGCACAGCTAAACAACAAAAGGGGAAGCAGCAGAGGCCCGTGCAGACGCGAACCACTCTGTCTGACAGCTTTGAAGACAGCAGTGGATCTCCCAATACGGAGGCTGAGATATGAGAACGGACAGACTGCCTGCTCAAGAGGGTCCCTGACCCCTGAGTAGCCTAACTGGGAGACATCCCCCACTAGGGGCAGTCTGACACCCCACACCTCATAGGGTGCAGTACACCCCTGAGAGGAAGCTTCCAAAGTAAGAATCAGACAGGTACACTCTCTGTTCAGCAATATTCTATCTTCTGCAACCTCTGCTGCTGATACCCAGGCAAACAGGGTCTGGAGTGGACCTCAAACAATCTCCAAAAGACCTACAGCTGAGGGTCCTGACTATTAGAAGGAAAACTATCAAACAGGAAGAACACCTATATCAAAACTCCATCTGTACGTCACCATCAACAAAGACCAGAGGCAGGTAAAACCACGAAGATGGGGAAGAAGCAGGGCAGAAAAGCTGGAAATTCAAAAAATAAGAGCGCATCTCCCCCTGCAAAGGAGCGCAGCTCATCGCGAGCAACGGATCAAAGCTGGTCAGAGAATGACTTTGACAAAATGAGAGAAGGCTTCAGTCCATCAAACTTCTCAGAGCTAAAGGAGGAATTACGTACCCAGTGCAAAGAAACTAAAAATCTTGAAAAAAGAGTGGAAGAATTGATAGCTAGAATAATTAATGCAGAGAAGGTCATAAATGAAATGACAGAGATGAAAACCATGACAGGAGAAATACGTGACAAATCCACAAGCTTCAGTAACCGACTCGATCAACTGGAAGAAAGAGTATCAGCGATGAGGATTAAATGAATGAAATGAAGCGGAAGAGAAACCAAAAGAAAAAAAAGAAGAAAAAGAAATGAACAAAGCCTGCAAGAAGTATGGGATTATGTAAAAAGACCAAACTACGTCTGATTGGGGTGCCTGAAAGTGAGGGGGAAAATGGAACCAAGTTGGAAAACACTTTTCAGGATAATCCAGGAGAACTTCCCCAACCTAGTAGGGCAGGCCAACATTCAAATTCAGGAAATACAGAGAACACCACAAAGATACTTTCGAGAAGAGCAACTCCAAGACACTAATTGCCAGATTCACCAAAGTTGAAATGAAGGAAAAAATCTTAAGGGCAGCCAGAGAGAAAGGTCGGGTTACCCACAAAGGGAAGCCCATCAGACTAACAGCAGACTTCTTGGCAGAAACTCTACAAGCCAGAAGAGAGCGGGGACCAATATTCAACGTTCTTAAAGAAAAGAATTTTCAACCCAGACTTTCATATCCAGCCAAACTAAGTTTCATAAGTGAAGGAGAAATAAAATCCTTTACAGATAAGCAAATGCTTAGAGATTTTGTCACCACCAGACCTGCCTTACAAGAGACCCTGAAGGAAGCCCTAAACATGGAAAGAACAACCAGTACCAGCCATTGCAAAAACATGCCAAAATGTAAAGACCATCGAGGCTAGGAAGAAACTGCATCAACTAACGAGCAAAATAACCACAATATCATAATGGCAGGATCAAGTTCACACATAACAATATTAACCTTAAATGTAAAGGACTAAATGCTCCAATTAAAAGACACAGACTGGCAAACTGGATAAAGAGTCAAGACCCATCAGTCTGCTGTATTCAGGAGACCCATCTCACATGCAGAGACATACATAGGCTCAAAATAAAGGGATGGAGGAAGATCTACCAAGCAAATGGAGAACAAAAAAAGCAGGGGTTGCAATCCTAGTCTCTGATAAAATAGACTTTAAACCATCAAAGATCAAAAGAGACAAAGAAGGCCATTACATAATGGTAAAGGGATCAATTCAACAGGAAGAGCTAACTCTCCTAAATATCTATGCACCCATACAGGAGCACCCAAATTCATAAAGCAAGTCCTTAGAGACTTACAAAGAGACTTAGACTCCCATACAATAATAATGGGAGACTTCAACACTCCACTGTCAACATTAGACAGATCAACGAGAGAGAAAGTTAACAAGGATATCAGGAATTGATCTCATCTCTGCACCAAGCGGACCTAATAGACATCTATAGAACTCTCCACCCCAAATCAACAGAATATACATTCTCTCAGCACCACATCACACTTATTCCAAAATTGACCACATAATTGGAAGTAAAGCACTCCTCAGCAAATGTAAAAGAACAGAAATTATAACAAACTGTCTCTCAGACCACAGTGCAATCAAACTAGAACTCAGGACTAAGAAGCTCAATCAAAACCGCTCAACTACATGGAAACTGAACAACCTGCTCCTGAATGACTACTGGGTACATAACGAAATGAAGGCAGAAATAAAGATGTTCTTTGAAACCAATGAGAACAAAGATACAACATACCAGAATCTCTGGGATACATTTAAAGTAGTGTGTAGAGGGAAGTTTATAGCACTAAATGCCCACAAGAAGAAGCAGGAAAGATCTAAAATGGACACTCTAACATCACAATTAAAAGAACTGGAGAAGCAAGAGCAAACACATTCAAAAGCTAGCAGAAGGCAAGAAATAACTAAGATCAGAGCAGAACTGAAGGAGATAGAGACACAAAAAACCCTCCAAAAAATCAATGAATCCAGGAGTTGGTTTTTAAAAAAAAACAACAAATGATAGACCGCTAGCAACTAATAAAGAAGAAAAGAGAGGAGAATCAAATAGACGCAATAAAAAATGATAAAGGGGATATCACCACCGACCCCACAGAAATACAAACTACCATCAGAGAATACTATCAACACTTCTACGCAAATCAACTAGAAAATCTAGCAGAAATGGATAATTTCCTGGACACTTACACTCTTCCAAGACTAAACCATGAAGAACTTGAATCCCTGAATAGACCAATAGCAGGCTCTGAAATTGAGGCAATAATTAATAGCCTACCAACCAAAAAAAGTCCAGGACCAGATGGATTCACAGCTGAATTCTACCAGAGCTACAAGGAGGAGCTGGTACCATTCCTTCTGAAACTATTCCAATCAATAGAAAAAGAGGGAATCCTCTCTTACTCATTTTATGAGGCCAACATCATCCTGATACCAAAGCCTGGCAGAGACACAACAAAAAAAGAGAATTTTAGACCAATATCCCTGATGAACATCGATGCAAAAATCCTAAATAAAATACTGACAAAACGGATTCAGCAGCACATCAAAAAGCTTATCCACCATGATCAAGTGGGCTTCATCCCTGGGATGCAAGGATGGTTCAACACACACAAATCAATAAACGTAATCCAGCATATAAACACAATGAAAGACAAGAACCACATGATTATCTCAATAGATGCAGAAAAGGCTTTTCACAAAATTCAACAGCCCTTCATGCTAAAACGCTCAAGAAATTCGGTATTGATGGAACATACCTCAAAATAATAAGAGCTATTTATGACAAACCCACAGCCAATATCATACTGAATGGGCAAAAACTGGAAAAATTCCCTTTGAAAACTGGCACAAGACAGGGATGCCCTCTCTCACTACTCCTATTCAACATAGTGTTGGAAGTTCTGGCTAGGGCAATCAGGCAAGAGAAAGAAATCAAGGGTATCCAGTTAGGAAAAAAAGAAGTCAAATTGTCCCTGTTTGCAGATGACATGATTGTATATTTAGAAAACCCCATTGTCTCAGCCCAAAATCTCCTTAAAATGATAAGCAACTTCAGCAAAGTCTCAGGATACAAAATCAATGTGCAAAAATCACAAGCATTCTTATACACCAATAACAGACAAACAGAGAGCCAAATCAGAATGAACTTCCACTCACAATTGCTTCAAAGAGAATAAAATACCTAGGAATCCAACTTACAAGGGATGTAAAGGACCTCTTCAAGGAGAACTACAAACCACTGCTCAGTGAAATAAAAGAGGACACAAACAAATGGAAGAACATACTATGCTCATGGATAGGAAGAATCAATATTGTGAAAATGGCCATACTGCCCAAGGTTATTTATAGATTCAATGCCATCCTCATCAAGCTACCAATGAGTTCTTCACAGAATTGGAAAAAAACTGGCTTTAAAGTTCATATGGAACCAAAAAAGAGCCTGCATTGCCAAGACAATCCTAAGTCAAAAGAACAAAGCTGGAGGCATCACACTACCTGACTTCAAACTATACTACAAGGCTACAGTAACCAAAACAGCATGGTACTGGTACCAAAACAGAGATATAGACAATGGAACAGAACAGAGTCCTCAGAAATAATACCACATATCTACAGCCATCTGATCTTTGACAAACCTGACAAAAACAAGAAATGGGGAAAGGATTCCCTATTTAATAAATGGTGCTGGGAAAAGTGGCTAGCCATAAGTAGAAAGCTGAAACTGGATCCTTTCCTTACTCCTTATGCAAAAATTAATTCAAGATGGATTAGAGACTTAAATGTTAGACCTAATACCATAAAAACCTAGAAGAAAACCTAGGTAGTACCATTCAGGACATAGGCATGGGCAAGGACTTCATGTCTAAAACACCAAAAGCAACGGCAGCAAAAGCCAAAATTGACAAATGGGATCTAATTAAACTAAAGAGCTTCTGCACAGCAAAAGAAACTACCATCAGAGTGAACAGGCAACCTACAGAATGGGAGAACATTTTTGCAATCTACTCATCTGACAAAGGGCTAATATCCGGAATCTACAAAGAACTCAAATGAATTTACAAGAAAAAAACAAACAACCCCATCAAAAAGTGGGCAAAGGATATGAACAGACATTTCTCAAAAGAAGACATTCATACAGCCAACAGACACATGAAAAAATGCTCGTCATCACTGTTCATCAGAGAAATGCAAATCAAAACCACAATGAGATACCATCTCACACCAGTTAGAATGGCAATCATTAAAAAGTCAGGAAACAACAGGTGTTGGAGAGGATGTGGAGAAATAGGAACACTTTTACACTGTTGGTGGGATTGTAAACTAGTTCAACCATTATGGAAAGCAGTATGGCGATTCCTCAAGGATCTAGAACTAGATGTACCATATGACCCAGCCATCCCACTACTGGGTATATACCCAAAGGATCATAAATCATGCTGCTATAAAGACACATGCACACGCATGTTTATTGCGGCACTATTCACAATAGCAAAGACTTGGAATCAACCCAAATGTCCATCTGTGACAGACTGGATTAAGAAAATGTGGCACATATACACCATGGAATATTATGCAGCCATAAAAAAGGATGAGTTTGCGTCCTTTGTAGGGACATGGATGCAGCTGGAAACCATCATTCTTAGCAAACTATCACAAGAACAGAAAACCAACACCGCATGTTCTCACTCATAGGTGGGAACTGAACAATGACATCACTTGGACTCGGGAAGGGGAACATTACACACCGGGGCCTATCATGGGGAAGGGGGGGGGGGAGGGATTGCATTGGGAGTTATACCTGATATAAATGACGAATTGATGGGTGCTGACGAGTTGATGGGTGCAGCACACCAACATGGCACAAGTATACATATGTAACAAACCTGCACGTTATGCACATGTACCCTAGAACTTAAAGTATAATAAAAAAAAAAAAGAAAAGAAGCTCAGAGCTCCCAGTGATTCTATGTTATGAGGAGTTGTATAATTATGTAATTATATATTACAATGTAATAATAAGAGAAATAAAGTGCACAATAAATGTAAAAAAAAATCACAAAGAAGTAGTTTAATTATTAAGCAACAGAATAAGGGAAAATTGCTCACTTTCAAGCACTTTTAAAAATGTTATCTGAGGCCGGGCGCGGTGGCTCAAGCCTGTAATCCCAGCACTTTGGGAGGCCGAGACGGGCGGATCACGAGGTCAGGAGATCGAGACCATCCTGGCTAACATGGTGAAACCCCGTCTCTACTAAAAAATACAAAAAACTAGCCGGGCGAGGTGGCGGGCGCCTGTAGTCCCAGCTACTCGGGAGGCTGAGGCAGGAGAATGGCGGAAACCGGGAGGCGGAGCTTGCAGTGAGCTGAGATCCGGCCACTGCACTCCAGCCTGGGCGACAGAGCGAGACTCCGTCTCAAAAAAAAAAAAAAAAAAAAAAAAAAAAAAAAAAAATGTTATCTGAATATTCACTGCATTCTTTTAGAAATTTGAAAATGAGCATTTTAATGAGAAGTAACATTTTTCCACCTGTTAAACAGCGCTGCTGAATCTAGATTTACTGAAAGTGATCCAACATTTCCAAGTGATTAGGCATATGCTGGGAATGTCAATCTTTTAACTATATTTAGTGAAGAAAGTGAAGTCACTTGCCACAGTTTTATTGATTCATTTATTATTTATCCCTGCTAGCTTCCAATAATTCAGGATGATTCACCTGGAGTTACAAGGCAGCACTGACTATAGGAAAAACACTAGCTTTGAAATCAGATTCACCTAGGTTTAAATCCTGTCTGTGCCGCAAAGTACCTACAGAATCTTAGCCAAGTCACTTATCTTACTCTCTGAGCAGCACATTCTATACCTATTATCTCTGTGTATAGCTGTATGTACCTGGCTTGTAGCTGGCATTCCATGAGTCATTTTTCTTTTTCTTAAATATTTAATTAGACTTTTAGAAAAATAACTGTGATATGTTTTTAATAACATTCTCATCCAGATTTTAAGAAATAAGGATTTTAGTACTGTGACTGGTAGGAAAAACATCAATATTTCAAAATAACAATACAGATACCACCCTGGCTTGATTCATTTTTTGGAACTGCTTTATATAGTCATACCACTAAGTACAGTAAAATACTACTTAAAGGGTACCTATGAAAATGATTTCTCTCAAGTCTTCTATGATAACTTCTCTTAGGAACTGACATTCAAGCTGAGATCTAACAGGAACCAGCCACTGAATGACTGAAAGTAAGAACACGCAGAGGGAACAATTTGTGTAAATGATCTGAAGTGGAAACAAGCTTGGTGTGTCCAAAATTGGCAGGTCAATTTGGATTATAAATGAGGGTGGCCAAATCAATCATGTCTTGGGTCAGAGTAAATAATTTGTAGTCTTATGCAAGGAAAGAGCTCCAATACACCACACTTTAAAATGCTGCCAGTAGAGTACAAACAATGAGCACTACAATTAATCTGTTGGAACTGTATTTACAAAAAGAAGGTATCATCATACAAATAACAATATACATTCAGTTAGTTGAAGTGTAGTGCCAGTAGCATTAAGCATGGTCTAAGAAATTTAGGGCAGTTAAAAAAAGTCAGAGGCTTGGAAGGCTCTGCTACTTATAATCATGTGATCATGGGCATGTCTCTTCAGCTCTCTGTATCTTAGTTTCTTTATCTATAAAAGAGAACACAAGTTTCTCCAAGAATTCTTATGAAAATGAAATATGATAACAATACACAATATTCAGAAATTACCTGTTATTTTGTGGGTACTTAATAAATAGTTCTTGTAATAATTATGTTATTCCAATTCAGTTTCTTCTGCTCTTCCAGACAGATTCATCATCTCAAAGCAACCAAAGATAGATTGATACATGCTAGGTTTTTAAGAAAATTCTTTCTTTTACACTTAAATTTCCATAGCTTGAACATCTCAATGAAAACATATTATATGTGTGTCAATATCTGAATATTTAAATACACTTGTACACTAACATAGTTAAGAATAATAATGAGAATGTATTTTATTTTATTTTATTTTTTTTGAGATGGAGTCTCGCGCTGTCGCCCAGGCTGGAGTGCAGTGGCCGGATCTCAGCTCACTCCAAGCTCCGCCTCCCGGGTTTACGCCATTCTCCTGGCTCAGCCTACCGAGTAGCTGAGACTACAGGCGCCCACCAACTCGCCTGGCTAGTTTTTTATATTTTTTAGTAGAGACGGGGTTTCACCGTATTAGCCAGGATGGTCTCGATCTCCTGACCTCGTGATCCGCCCGTCTCAGCCTCCCAAAGTGCTGAGATTACAGGCTTGAGCCACCGCGCCCGGTGAGAATGTATTTTAAATCAATATATTAAAACCTATACACTAAATAGATGTTGCTCCATTTAAAGTATAAGATCACAGGGCTACAATTATTCAAAATAGCTTTGAACTCTCTTCTCGACCCAGTATAATAATGAATTTTAAAGCTCCACAAAAATCTATTTTTAATTTTTACTTGCTTTTGATCAAAAATCTAACAAACAAAACACAAAATCAAAAACCTGCCTCATCAGACATTACTCCCAAAGACAGCTGTCTGTAAAAATGAAACACAACCCTCAAAAAAAATGACTGATAATACAAATAACATTCAAAATCACAGCAAAGTCTCTGAAGACCTTAAGAATTTCCAGTGCTTAAGCAAAGCAGCATTAATGACATAAGCGCATAGACTCCTATGAGATTACTTTATATGTTGCCTGTTTGCATGGATCGTTTCTAGGACATTAGTTTGAAAGCAGTCTACCAGCCAGGTGCAGTGGCTCACTCCTGTAATCCTAATACTTTGGGAGGCCAAGGTGGGTGAATCACTTGAGGTCAGGAGTTCAAGACCAGCCTGACCAACATGGTGAAACCCTGTCTCTACTAAAAATAGAAAAATCAGCTAGGTGTGGTGGCACGTGCCCATAATCCCAGCTACTCGAGAGGCTGAGACAGGAGAATCACTTGAACCCGCGAGGCAGAAGTTGCAGTGTGTCAAGATTGTGCCATTGAATTCCAGCCTGAGTGACAGAGCAAGACGCTATCAAAAAAAAAAAAAAAAAAAAAGGTCATGATAGATATGAAGCTAGCTTTTCTAACTTCTTGGCAACAGTACTTCAATATTCTTTCTTCCTAGCCTCAGTTTTTGTTTTGTTTTGTTTAATATTTTTTTAACTTCAAAAGTTTTGGCAGAACAGGTGGTGTTTGGTTACACAGAAAAGTTCTTTAGCGGAGATTTCTGAGCTTTTGGTGTACCTATCACCTGAACAGTATATACTGTACCCAATGTGTACTCTTTATCCCTCACCCCACAACCCTTACTCCTGAGTACCCAAAGTCCATTATATTATTCTCATGCACTTGCAGTCGAATAGCTTATCTCCCACTTGTAAGTGAGAACACACAATGTTACTCACTTAGAATAATGGTTATTTCACTTAGAATAATGGTCCCCACTGCATCCAGGTTGCTGTGGATACTATAATTTCATTCCTTTTTATGGCTGAGTAGTATTCCATGGAATATACATATGTACTACATTTTCTTTATCCACTTGTTGGCTGATGGACATTTAGGCTGGTTCTGTATTTTTGCAATTGCAAATTGTGCTGCGATAAACATGCATGTGCAGATGTCTTTTTCATATAATGACTTCTTTTTCCTCTACGTAGATACCCAGTACTGGAATTGCCGGGTCAAATGGTAGTTCTACTTTTAGTTCTTTAAGGAATCTCTGCACTGTTTTCCACAGTGGTTGTACTAGTTTACGTTCTCACCAGCATTGTAAAAGTGTTTCCTTTTCACCACATCCTTGCCAATGTTTGTTATTTTTTGATTTTTTAATTATGGCCACTTTTGCAGGAATAAGGTGGTATATCACCATGGTTTTGATTTGCATTTCCCCGATAAAAAGTGATGCTGAACATTTTTTCATGTTTATTGGCCATTTATATGTCTTCCTTTGGGAAATGTCTATTTATGTCCTTTGCCGACTTTTTGATGGGACTGTTTCTTTCTTGATGATTTGTTTGAGTTCCATGTAGATTCTGGATATTAGTTCTTTGTCAGATGCATAGTTTCAGAATATTTTCTCATACTCTTGGGTTGTCTGCTAATTATTTCTTTTACTGTGCAGAAACTTTTTAGTTTAATTAGGTACCATCTGTTTATCTTTATTTTTGTTGCATTTGTTTTTGGGTTCTTGGCCATCAACTCTTTGCCTAAGCCAATCTCTAGTAGAGTTTCTCCAATGTCATCTTCCAGAATTTTTATGGTTTCAGGTCTTATATTTAAGTCTTTGATCTGTCTTGAATGGATTTTTGTATAAGGTGAGAGATAAGAATCCAGCTTCATTCTTCTAAATGTGGCTTGCCAATTATCCTAGCATGATATTTTGAATAGGGTGTCCTTTCTCCACTTTATGTTTCTGTTTACTTTGTTGAAGATCAGTTGGTTGTCAGTATTTGGCTTTATTTCTGGGTGCTCTATTCTATTCCATTGGTCTACATGCCTATTTGGATATCAGTACCATGTTGTTTTGGTAACTATAGCCTTGTAGTATAGTTTGAAGTTGGGTAACGTGACGCCTCCAGATTTGTTCTTTTTGCTTAGTCTTGCTTTGGCTATGCAGGTTCTTTTTTGGTTCTATATGAATTTGAGGGCTGTTTTTTTCCAATTCTGTGAAGAATGATGACAGTATTTTGATGGGAACTGCACTGAATTTGTAGCTTAATTTTGGCAGTAAGATCATTTTCAGAACATTGATTCTACCCATCTGTGAGCATGGGATGTGTTTCCATTTGTTTGTATTGTTGACGATTTCTTTCAGCAGTGCTTTGTTTCCTTGTAGAGGACTTTCAACACCTTCGTTAGACAGATTCCTAAGCATTCTGTTTTCTTTGCGGATGTAAAAGAAGTTGAGTTCTCAGCTTGTTCGCTGTTGGTATATAGCAGTGCTACTGACGTGTGTACATCGATTTTGTATCCTGAGACATTACTGAATTCATTTATCAGATCTTCTTGGAAGAATCTTTAGGGTTTCCTAGGTATAAAATCATATCATCAGTGAATAGTGATAGTTTGACTTCCTCTTTACCAATTTGGATGCCCTTTACTTCTTTCTCTTGCCTGATTGTTATGGGTAGGACTTCCAGTACTATGTTGAATAGAAGTGGTGAAAGTGGACATCCTTGTCTTGTTCCATTTCTCAGGGGGAATGCTTTCAACTTTTCCCCATTCTGTATGATGTTGGCTGTGGGTTTGTCACAGATGGATTTTATTACCTTGAGGTATATCCCTTCTATGCTGATTTTGGTGAGGATTTTAATCATTAAAAAAATGCTGTACTTTGTCAAATATTTTTTCAGCATCTATTGAAATAATCATACAATTTTTGTTTTTAATTTGGCTTATGCGATGTATCACATTTATTTACTTGCATTATGTTAAACCATCCCTGAATCCCTGGTATGAAACCCCACTTAATCATGGTGTATTACCATTTTGATATGCTGTTGGATTCAGTTTGCTAGTATTCTGCTGAGGATTTTTGCATCTATGTTCATTAGAAATATTGGTCTATGGTTTTCTTTTTTTGTTATGTCCTTTCCTAGTTTTGGTATTTGGATGATATTGGCTTCATAGAATGATTTAGGGAAGATTCTATCTTTTGGAATGGGTTCCGTAAAATTGGTACTAATTCTTCTTTGAAAGCTTGATAGAATTCAGCTGTGAATCCATCTGGTTCTGGACTTTGTTGTTGTTGTTGCCAATTTTTAAATTACTGTTTCAATCTCATTACTTGTTATTGTTCGGTTCAGAGTTTCTACTTCTTCCTCATTTAAACTAGGAGGCCTATATATTGCCAGGAACTTATCCATCTCCTTCAGATTTTCTATTTTGTGCGTGTAAATGTGTTCATAGTAGCCTTGGATGATCTTTGTATATCTGTGATATTGTTTGTAATATCTCTCATTTTGTTTCTAATTGAGCTTATTTGAATCATCTCTTTTCTTCATGAATCTCGCTAATTTTGTTTATCTTTTCAAAGAACCAGCTTTTTACTTCATTTTCTTTTGTATTGTTTTGTGTTTCAATTTCATTTAGTTCTGCTCTGATCTTTGTTATTTATTTTCTTCAGTTGGGTTTGGGTTTGGTTTGTTCTTGTTTCTGTATTTCCTTGAGGTCTGACCTTAGATTGTCTATTTGTGCTCTTTCAGAGTTTTTGATGTAGGCATTTAATGCTATGAACTTTTCTCTTAGCACCACTTTTCCTGTGTCCCAGAGGTTTAGATAAGTTGTGTCACTATTATCATTCAGTTCAAACAGTTTTTTATTTCCATCTTGATTTCACTGTTGACCCAAAGATCATTCAGGAGCAGATTCTTTAATTTCCAGGTATGTGTATAGTTTTGGGCGTTCCTTTTGGAGTTAATTTCCAATTTTATTTCACTGTGGTCTAAGAGGGTACTTGATATAATCTATTCTCTTAAATTTATTGATACTTATTTTGCAGCCTATCATATGGTCTATCATGGAGAATGTTTCATGTGGTCATCGATGAAAAGAATGTCTGTCTATTTTGCAGTTGTTAGGTATAATGTTCTGTAAATATCTGTTAAGTCCATTTGTTCTAGGGTGTAATTTAAGTTCATTGTTTCTTTGTTGACGTTCCATCTTGATGACCTGTCTAGTGCTGTCAGTGGAGTATTGAACTCCCCCACTATTAATTGTGTTGCCATTTATCTTATTTCTTAGGTCTAGTAATAATTATTTTATAAATTTGGGAGCTCCCATGTTAGGTGTACATATCTTTACAATTACACTATTTTCCTGTTGGTCTGATCCTTTTATGATTATATAACGTCCATCTTTGTCTTTTAAACTGTTGTTACTTTAAAGTCTGTTTTGTCAAATATAAGAACAGATATTCCTGCTTGCTTTTTGTTTCCATTTGCATGGAATATCTTTTTCCACCTTTTACTTCAAGTTTATGTGAGTCCTTATGCATTAGGTGAGTCTCTTGAAGACAACAGATACTTAGTTGGTGGATTTTTATCCATTCTGCCATTCTGTACCTTTGAAGTGGAGCATTCAGGCTATTTGCATTCAATGTTAGTATGGAGATTTGAGGTACTTCATCATACTAGTTGTCACCTGAATACCTTAGATTTTTTTCATTGTGGTATTTTGTATAGGTCCTGTGAGATTTATGCTTTAAGAAGGTTCTATTTTCAGTTTCTAAGGATCATGTCTACGAGCCTGGATTCCCGATCCAGAGACAATGGCCCCGATGGGATGGAGCCTGAAGGCGTCATCGAGAGTAACTGGAATGAGATTGTTGACAGCTTTGATGACATGAACCTCTCAGAGTCCCTTCTCCGTGGCATCTACGCCTATGGTTTTGAGAAGCCGTCTGCCATCCAGCAGCGAGCCATTCTACCTTGTATCAAGGGTTATGATGTGATCGCTCAAGCCCAATCTGGGACTGGGAAAATGGCCACATTTGCCATATCGATTCTGCAGCAGATCAAATTAGATCTAAAAGCCACCCAGGCCTTGGTCCTGGCACCCACTCGAGAATTGGCTCAGCAGATACAGAAGGTGGTCATGGCACTAGGAGACTACATGGGTGCCTCCTGTCATGCCTGTATTGGGGGCACCAATGTACGTGCTGAGGTGCAGAAACTGCAGATGGAAGCCCCCCACATAATCGTGGGGACCCCTGGCCAAGTGTTTGATATGCTTAACCGGAGATACCTGTCTCCCAAATACATCAAGATGCTTGTACTGGACGAAGCTGATGAAATGTTAAGCCGTGGATTCAAGGACCAGATCTATGACATATTCCAAAAGCTCAACAGCAACACTCAGGTAGTTTTGCTGTCAGCTACAATGCCTTCTGATGTGCTTGAGGTGACCAAGAAGTTCATGAGGGACCCCATTCGGATTCTTGTCAAGAAGGAAGAGTTGACCCTGGAGGGTATCTGCCAATTCTACATCAACGTGGAACGAGAGGAGTGGAAGCTGGACACACTATGTGACTTGTATGAAACCCTGACCATCACCCAGGCAGTCATTTTCATCAACACCCGGAGGAAGATGGACTGGCTCACCGAGAAGATGCATGCTTGAGATTTCACTGTCTCTGCCATGCATGGAGATACGGACCAAAAGGAACGAGACGTGATCATGAGGGAGTTTCGTTCTGGCTCTAGCAGAATTTTGATTACCACTGACCTGCTGGCCAGAGGCATTGATGTGCAGCAGGTTTCTTTAGTCATCAACTATGATTTTCCCACCAACAGGGAAAACTATATCCACAGAATCGGTCGAGGTGGACGGTTTGGCTGTAAAGGTGTGGCTGTTAACATGGTGACAGAAGAAGACAAGAGGACTCTTCAAGACATCGAGACCTTCTATAATACCTCCATTGAGGAAATGCCCCTCAATGTTGCTGACCTCATCTGAGGAGCTGTCCTGCCACCCAGCCCCAGCCAGGGCTCAATCTCGGGGGGCTAAGGAGCAGCAGGAGGAGGGAGGGAAGGGAGCCAAGGGATGGACATCTTGTCATTTTTTTTCTTTGAATAAATGTCACTTTTTGAGGCCAAAAAGAAAAAAAAAAAGAAGGTTCTATTTTGGTGCATTTCAATATTCTGTTTCAAGATTCAGAACTACTTTTAGCATTTCTTGTAGTGTTCATTTGGTAGTGGCAAATTCTCTCAGTATTTGTCTGAAAAAGTTTATTTCTTTCTCACTTATGAAGTTTTGTTTTGCTGGATATGAAATTATTGGATGCCAATTATTTTGTTTGAGGAGGCTAAAAATAGGACCCCAATCCTTTTTGGCTTGTAGGGTTTCTGCTGAGAAATCTGCTAATAATCTCATAGGTTTTCATTTACAGGTTACCTGATGCTTCAGCCTCACAGTTCTTAAGATCCTTTCCTTTGTCTTGACTTTGGATAACCTGATGACCATGTGCCTGGGTGATGATCTTTTTGAGATGAATTTCCCAGATGTTTTTTAACTTCTTATATTTGGATGTCTAGATCTCTAGTGAGGCCAGGGAAGTTTTCCTCAATTAATCCCTCAAATATATTTTCCAAACTTTTAAATTTATGTTCTTCCTCAGGAATAACAATTATTCTTAAGTTTGACCATTTAACATAATTCCAAATTTCTTGGAGGCTTTATTTCTTTAAATTCTTTTTTCTCTGTCTTTGTCTGATTGGGTTAATTCAAAAGCCTTATCTTCAAGGTGTGAAGTTCTCCTTTCTATTTGTTTGATTCTATTGTTGAAATTTCCAGTGCATTTTATATTTCTCTAAGTCTGTCTTTCATTTCCAGAAGTCATATTGTTTTTCTCATTATGATATCTATTTCTCTGGAGCATTCTTCATCCATATCCTGTATTTTTAAAATATTTATTTAAAATGCTTTTCACCTTTCTCTGGTATTTCTTTGAGTAGGTTAATAGTCAACCTTCTGAATTCTTCATCTGGCAATTCAGAGATTTTTCTTGGTTTGGATCCATTGCTAGTGAACTAATGTGGTCTTTGGGGTTGTTATAGAGCCTAGTTTTGCCATATTACCAGAACTAATTTTCTGATTCCTTCCCATTTGGGTAGACTATTTTAGTGGAAAAATGTGGAACTAGAGTGCCGCTGTTGAGAGTGTTTTGTACCATGGGGCAATCCCTTGATATGGTGCACTCCCCTTTGTCCTAGGAATAGGGCTTCCTGAGAGCCAGACTGCAGTGATTGTTATTGCTCTTCTGGGTCTAGCTACCAAGTGGGGTTACCAGACTCTGGGCTGGTACTAGGGAATGTCTGCAAACAATCCTGTGATGCAATACATACTCAGGTCTCCCAGCCATGGATACCAGAACCTTCTCTGGTGGAGATGGCAGGGAGTGAAGTAGACTCTGTAAGAGTCCTTGGTTGTAGATGTGTTTAGTGTGCTGGCATTCTTGAATGCTGGTTATAGTAGCAGTGACAGTCACATAGACAAACTCTGGATCACTGGTTAGCGAGGATGTTGCAGGCAGTGGAATTCACTGTTGTTTTCTCCTTCTTTGGAGCAGGGGTATTGGATCATGAGTTGCTATAATGTCCTGAGTTGGTTGGCCTCCAGCCAGAAGGTGGCAATTTGGAGAGAGCACCAGAGTTTTTTTGCCAGTCTCCAGGAATTTGTAGCAGCCTGCTGGGGCTTTCAAAGGATTGGTGATTTCTTTCACTTTTTCTGGTATACTCTGTGGCGGTTCCTGGAGCAAAAGTCCATGGTGTGAGTCTCCACATGCTATTCTGTTCATCCAAGTGGGAGGTGCAGGTCAGCCCTGTCTCCTGTCTGTCATCTTCCCTCTACCTCTGACCTTAGATTTTTTTAATAACTGCAATCACCTATCATGTATTTTTGCCTCCTCTTTTACATCATTATTGTGGTAAAACCCATTAGCCTTCCTTATGAAAGGAAGATTGAGAGATAGAGAAGGGTTAAATGGGTAATTCAAACTTAAAAGATAAAGGTGAGGTAGTAAAGAGATGGAAGTCTAGTCCCATTTACTTCCAAATAAATACCAGAACTACAGGTAGCATAGAGGGGAAAGGATTTAGGCAGGGCACTTCCTAAGATCTAAAGAAGAAAAGAACGAAGGGAACAGTGAAGATAGGAAAGACAAAAGGATTCCCACCCCTACTTTGTATCCTGTTGGGTAAATGAAACTCTAGCAGTGGTCTGAGCCTGATCCAATTCCTACTCTAATTGCATGAGTGGGATAAGTGAGTCTCAGAAATTATGTGAAGGCTGTGGTAGGGGTTTGTTTATGTTTGGGGATGAGCCATGGTCAGGTAAGGAGACAGGTATACTTCAAAATATTTTGCATTAAAACACTGTCATAGGCTGGTGGAGCAAGATGGCCGAATAGGAACAGCTCCAGTCTCCAGCTCCCAGCGCGAGCGACACAGAAGACAGGTGATTTCTGCATTTTCAACTGAGGTACTGGGTTTATCTCACTAGGGAGTGCTGGACAATCGGTGCTGGTCAGGTGTTGCAGCCCGACCAGCGAGAGCTGAAGCAGGGTGAGGCACTGTCTCACATGGGGAGCACAAGGGGGAAGGGAATCCCTTTTCCTAGCCAGAAGAACTGAGACACAAAACACCTGGAAAATCGGGTAACTCCCACCCCAATACTGCACTTTACCAAAGGTCTTAGCAAACGGGGACAGCAGGAGATTATATCCCATACCTGGCTGGGAGGGTCCCACGGCCACGGAGCCTCCCTCATTGCTAGCACAGTAGTCTGCAATCTAAGAGCAAGGCAGCAGCCAGGTTAGGGGAGGGGCGCCCGCCATTGCTGAGGCTTAAGCAGGTAAACAAAGCCACTGGGAAGCTCGAACTGGGTGGAGCTCACAGCAGCTCAAGGAGGCCTGCCTGTCTCTGTAGACTCCACCTCTGGGGACAGGGCACAGCTAAACAACAACAACAACAACAACAACAAAACCAGCAGAAACCTCTGCAGATGCAAACGACTCTGTCTGACAGCTTTGAAGAAAGCAGTGGATCTCCCAACACGAAGGTTTAGATCTGAGAACGGACAGACTGCCTGCTCAAGTGGGTCCCTGACCCCTGAGTAGCCTAACTGGGAGACATCCCCCACTAGGGGCAGACCGACACCCCACACCTCACACGGTGGAGTACAGCCCCGAGGAAGCTTCCAAAGCAAGAATCAGACAGGTACACTTGCTGTTCAGCAATATTCTATCTTCTGCAGCCTCTGCTGCTAATACCCCGGCAAACAGGGTCTGGAGTGGACCTCAAGCAATCTCCAATAGACCTAAAGCTCTGGGTCCTGACTGTTAGAAGGAAAACTAACAAACAGGAAGGACACCGACACCAAAATGCCATCAGTACGTCACCATCATCAAAGACCAGAGGCAGATAAAACCACAAAGACAGGGAAAAAGCAGGGCAGAAAAGCTGGAAATTCAAAAAATAAGAGCGCATCTCCCCCTCCAAATGAATGCAGCTCGTCGCCAGCAATGGATCAAAGCTGGACGGAGAATGACTTTGAAGAGATGAGAGAAGAAGGCTTCAGTCCATCAAACTTCTCAGAGCTAAAGGAGAAATTACGTACCCAGCGCAGAGAAACTAAAAATCTTGAAAAAAGAGTGGAAGAATTGATAACTAGAATAATTAATGCAGAGAAGGCCATAAACGAACTGACAGAGATGAAAACCATGACACGAGAAATATGTGACAAATGCACAAGCTTCAGTAACCGACTCGATCAACTGGAAGAAAGAGTATCAGCGATTGAGGATTAAATGAATGAAATGAAGCGAGAAGAGAAATCTAAAGAAAAAAGAAGAAAAAGAAATGAACAAAGCCTGCAAGAAGTATAGGATTATGCAAAAAGACCAAATCTACGTCAGTTTGGGGTGCCTGAAAATGAGGGGGAAAATGGAACCAAGTTGGAAAACACTTTTCAGGATATCATCCAGGAGAACTTCCCCAACCTAGTAGGGCAGGTCAACACTCAAATTCAGGAAATACAGAGAACGCCACAAAGATACTCCTCGAGAAGAGCAACTCCAAGACACATAATTGCCAGATTCACCAAAGTTGAAATGAAGGAAAAAATCTTAAGGGCAGCCAGAGAGAAAGGTCGGGTTACCCACAAAGAGAAGCCCATGAGACTAACAGCAGATCTCTCGGCAGAAACTCTACAAGCCAGAAGAGAGCAGGGGCCAATATTCAACATTCTTCAAGAAAAGAATTTTAAATCCAGAATTTCATATGCAGCCAAACTAAGTTTCATAAGTGAAGGAGAAATAAAATCCTTTACAGATAAGCAAATGCTTAGAGATTTTGTCACCACCAGGCCTGCCTTAAAAGAGACCCTGAAGGAAGCACTAAACATGGAAAGGAACAACCAGTACCAGCCATTGCAAAAATATGCCAAAATGTAAAGACCATCGAGGCTAGGAAGAAACTGCATGAACTAATGGGCAAAATAACCAGTTAATATCATAAAGGCAGGATCAAGTTCACACATAACAATATTAACCTTAAATGTAAATGGACTAAATGCTCCAATTAAAAGACACAGACTGGCAAACTGGATAAAGAATCAAGACCTATCAGTGTGCTGTATTCAGGAGACCCATCTCACATGCAGAGACATACATAGGCTCAGAATAAAGGGATGGAGGAAGATCCATGAAGCAAATGGACAACAAAAAAAAGCAGGGGTTGCAATCCTAGTCTCTGATAAAACAGACTTTAAACCATCAAAGATCAAAAGAGACAAAAAACAGCATTACATAATGTTAAAGGGATCAATTCAACAGGAAGAGCTAACTATCCTAAATATATATGCACCCAATACAGGAGCACCCAGATTCATAAAGCAAGTCCTTAGAGACCTACAAAGAGACTTAAGACTCCCATACAATAATAATGGGAGACTTCAACACCCCACTGTCAACATTAGACAGATCAATGAGACAGAAACTTAATAAGGATATCCAGCAATTGAACTCATCTCTGCAGCAAGCAGACCTAATAGACATCTACAGAACTCTCCACCCCAAATCAACAGAATATACATTCTTCTCAGCACCACATCACACTTATTCCAAAATTGACCACATAATTGGAAGTAAAGCACTCCTTAGCAAATGTACAAGAACAGAAATTATAACAAACTGTCTCTCAGACCACAGTGCAATCAAACTAGAACTCAGGACTAAGAAACTCAATCAAAACCACCCAACTACATGGAAACTGAATAACCTGCTCCTGAATGACTACTGGGTACATAACGAAATGAAGGCAGAAATAAAGATGTTCTTTGAAACCAATGAGAACAAAGATACAACATACCAGAATCTCTGGGACACATTTAAAGCAGTGTGTAGAGGGAAATTTAGAGCACTAAATGCCCACAGGAGAAAGAAGGAAAGATCTAAAATGGACACTCTAACATCATAATTAAAAGAACTAGAGAAGCAAGAGCAAACACATTCAAAAGCTAGCAGAAGGCAAGAAATAACTAAGATCAGAGCAGAACTGAAGGAGATAGAGACACAAAAAACCCTCCAAAAAATCAATGAATCCAGGAGTTGGTTTTTTGAAAAGATCAACAAAACTGATAGACCGCTAGCAAGACTAATAAAGAAGAAAAGAGAGAAGAATCAAATAGACGCAATAAAAAATGATAAAGGGGATATCACCACCGACCCCACAGAAATACAAACTACCATCAGAGAATACTATAAACACCTCTATGCAAATAAGCTAGAAAATTTACAAGAAATGGATAATTTCCTGGACACTTATACTCTCCCAAGACTAAACCAGGAAGAAGCTGAATCCCTGAATAGACCAATAGTAGGCTCTGAAATTGAGGCAATAATTAATAGCCTACCAACTAAAAACAGTCCAGGACCAGATGGATTCACAGCTGAATTCTACCAGAGGTACAAGGAAGAGCTAGTACCATTCCTGCTGAAACTATTCCAATCAATAAAAAAAGACGGAATCCTCCCTAACCCATTTTATGAGGCCAACATCATCCTGATACCAAAGCCTGGCAGAGACACAATAAAAAAAGAGAATTTTAGACCAATATCCCTGAAGAACATCGATGCAAAAAATTCTCAATAAAATACTGACAAATCAGATTCAGCAGCACATCAAAAAGCTTATCCACCATGATCAAGTGGGATGCAAGGATGGTTCAACACACGCAAATCAATGGGATGCAAGGATGGTTCAACACACGCAAATCAATAAATGTAATCCAGCATATAAACATAACCAAAGACAAAAATCACATGATTATCTCAATAGATGCAGAAAAGGCTTTTGACAAAATTCAACAGCCCTTCATTCTAAAAATGCTTAATAAATTCAGTATTGATTGAACGTATCTCAAAATAATAAGAGCTATTTATGACAAACCCACAGCCAATATCATACTGAATGGGCAAAAACTGGAAGCATTCCCTTTGAAAACTGGCACAAGACAGGGATGCCCTCTCTCACCACTCCTATTCAACATAGTGTTGGAAGTTCTGGCTAGGGCAATCAGGCAAGAGAAAGAAATCAAGGGTATTCAGTTAGGAAAAGAAGAAGTCAAATTGTCCCTGTTTGCAGATGACATGATTGTATATTTAGAAAACTCCATCGTCTCAGCCCAAAATCTCCTTAAGCTGATAAGCAACTTCAGCAAAGTCTCAGGATACAAAATCAATGTGCAAAAATCACAAGCATTCTTATACACCAGTAACAGACAAACAGAGAGCCAAATCAGGAATGAACTTCCATTCACAATTGCTTCAAAGAGAATAAAATACCTAGGAATCCAACTTACAAGGGATGTGAAGGACCTCTTCAAGGAGAACTACAAACCACTGCTCAGTGAAATAAAAGAGGACACAAACAAATGGAAGAACATACCATGCTCATGGATAGGAAGAATCAATATCATGAAAATGGCCATACTGCCCAAGGTTATTTATAGATTCAATGCCATCCCCATTAATCTACCAATGAGTTTCTTCACAGAATTGGAAAAAATGGCTTTAAAGTTCATATGGAACCAAAAAAGAGCCCGCATTGCCAAGACAATCCTAAGTCAAAAGAATGAAGCTGGAGGCATCACGCTACCTGACTTCAAACTATACTACAAGGCTACAGTAACAAAAACAGCATGGTACTGGTACCACAACATATATAGACCAATGGAACAGAACAGAGCCCTCAGAAATAATACAACACATCTACAGCCATCTGATCTTTGACAAACCTGACAAAAACAAGAAATGGGGAAAGGATTCCCTGTTTAATAAATGGTGCTGGGAAAAGTGGCTAGCCATAAGTAGAAAGCTGAAACTGGATCCTTTCCTTACTCCTTACACGAAAATTAATTCAAGATGGATTAGAGACTTAAATGTTAGACCTAATACCATAAAAACCCTAGAAGAAAACCTAGGTAATACCGTTCTGGACATAGGCATGGGCAAGGACTTCATGTCTAAAACACCAAAAGCAACAGCAACAAAAGCGAAAATTGACAAATGGGATCCAATTAAACTGAAGAGCTTCTGCACAGCAAAAGAAACTACCATCAGAGTGAACAGGTAACCTACAGAATGGGAGAAAATCTTTGCAATCTACTCATCTGACAAAGGGCTAATATCCAGAACCTACAAAGAACTCAAACAAATTTACAAGAAAAAAACAAACAACCCCATCAAAAAGTGGGCAAAGGATATGAACAGACACTTCTCAAAAGAAGACATTCATACAGCCGACACATGAAAAAATGCTCATCATCACTGACCATCAGAGAAATGCAAATCAAAACCACAATGAGATACCATCTCACA
Source organism: Trachypithecus francoisi (assembly GCF_009764315.1). NCBI lineage: Eukaryota > Metazoa > Chordata > Mammalia > Primates > Cercopithecidae > Trachypithecus > Trachypithecus francoisi. Next base: position 95,026,886 of record NW_022681458.1, read on the forward strand.
CCAGTTAGAATGGCAATCATTAAAAAGTCAGGAAACAACAGGTGCTGGAGAGGATGTGGAGAAATAGGAACACTTTTACACTGTTGGTGGGATTGTAAACTAGTTTTACCATTATGGAAAACATTATGGTGATTCCTCAGGGATCTAGAACTAGAAGTACCATATGACCCAGCCATCCCATTAATGGGGATATACCCAAAGGATTATAAACATAAATCATGCTGCTATAAAGACACATGCACATGTATGTTTATTGTGGCACTATTCACAATAGGAAAGACTTGGAATCAACCAAATGTCCATCAGTGACAGACTGGATTAAGAAAATGGCACATATACACCATGGAATACTATGCAGCCACAAAGAAGGATGCGTTTGTGTCCTTTGTAGCATGGACATGGATGCAGCTGGAAACCATCATTCTTAGCAAACTATCGCAAGAACAGAAAACCAAACACCGCATGTTCTCACTCATAGGTGGGAACTGAATAATGAGATCGCTTGGACTCGGGAAGGAGAACATGACACACTGGGGCCTATTATGGGGAAGGGGGAGGGGGGCGGGATTGCATTGGGAGTTATACCTGTTGTAAATGACGAGTTGATGGGTGCTGATGAGTTGATGGGTGCAGCACACCAACATGGCACAAGTATACATATGTAACAAACTTGTACATTATGCACATGTACCCTAGAACTTAAAGTATAATAATAATAATAAACCAAAAAAAAGAGAAATATCTGCTATCCCAAGGTAAAAAATAAATAAATAAATAAATAAAACACTGTCATAAGTTCCATAGATCTGCTAATATCATGCCTTATGTACATTAAACAAACATAGTATCACCATGCATAGCCACCATGTAAAAAAAATTCTATGAGAAAATCGATTCTTTTTTTTTTTTTTTTTTTTTTTTTTTTGAGACGGAGTCTCCCTCTAGCCCGGGCTGGAGTGCAGTGGCCTGATCTCAGCTCACTGCAAGCTCCGCCTCCCGGGTTCCCGCCATTCTCCTGCCGCAGCCTCCGGAGTAGCTGGGACTACAGGCGCCCGCCACCTCGCCCGGCTAGTTTTTTGTATTTTTTAGTAGAGACGGGGTTTCACCATGTTAGCCAGGATGGTCTCGATCTCCTGACCTCGTGATCCGCCCGTCTCGGCCTCCCAAACTGCTGGGATTACAGGCTTGAGCCACCGCGCCCGGCCGAGAAAATCGATTCTTAATGACAAAACTGATATGCAAATTGGAGACCAACTGTATTGTCTCTTCAGTATTGTATAACTCTTTGTTATGGTTAACAGTTACAAAATATGTGACTCCACAGTCACATGACTATACTACTAATGATATACAAATATCCCTCTCTAGAAATCCTCCGGGCCAGTAAAGTTTTACAAACCACAGACACACACACACAAACACACAGAAACACATTTTAAACATGTAAAATATATAAACATATAAAATATATACCATATATATTTAATTTTAGAAAGGCTATATAGTACATATACTATATATATGATGCAATAGCTCAGAAGTGACTGAGGCAGCACTTGAGAATCACACGCATCAGTATGTCTGTAGTGAAGTACAAGAATAGTTACATATGGGAAATATAAAGCCCATAAACCGTCTCATGGAAGTTGAACTCTGTACTTCCACCAAGAGTTTAGTTCAAGTCAGGTTTTGCTGTGTGAACTATGTATACATTAACATAAATTTTCTTATAAATAAAAGAGTAAATTTTCCCTCCAGATCTTTTTGAAAATTCAGAATTATAGATAAAGGAGTATGAACATTTATATCAGTACTTCTATTCTCTCCAAGTTTCTATATGGATGATTCATGATTACCATTAAAAGAGAAATTTGGGCTTTGTAACCATCTCCAAAGCTTTTAAAAGCACTGGAAGTAATTGCTCTGGTGCCCAAGGATTCCTGTAAAAGTTTCGAGTCTCAGTAATGGGAAAAGAACAAAATTTATCTTGTTTTGGATGTTAGAAAATGACATCGTTCAAAACAGGAGGTTTAAATTAGTTTCTAATCTTAAATTAGCAACAATTAACCACAATTACCAGTAACAACAATAATAGTGATGTGGGGAACCTTGCCTTACCCGGACTGCCAACAAAATCCACCATTCCTTGTTTCCTCCCACTCAAGCAAAACTACCTGGACCTGGGCAATGTTGTTCACCTTTGCTCTTGTTTCAGTGGTCATAACCTGCTGTGTTGTTTACACAGACCAACACATACATGTGGCACAGGGGATGCTATTTCTGGGTCAATCTGCATGGGTGTTTCCTTCTCTCTTCTTCCTACTAACCCCTTTGGTGACAGTTTCTATGTCAGTAGTTGGAGTCAACTCATTTGTGCCTTGATGGAATTATTTGACTTCAAATTGGACTCCAACTTCTACTGTTTATGAATTAAGAAAAAATGATGGCAACAAGGAAATATTATTAGCCAGAGGTACAGAGTTGGGGAGTAGATTTCTTAAGAATGTGGGCAAATGCCTCAGGATAAAAAAAAAAAACAGCCATCACTAAACAAAAATGACAAAAATATTTTACATGATACCCTGTATTTACATAATGGCTGATTCCCAAAAACTTCATGGTAATGTACTTTTTAATGTTCAGAAAAGTTTTAAAAAAATGAAAAGGAGCAAAAATCAACTAAATGTAAACAACCAAATGTATATGATATTCACATGCTGCAGATTAATTATTTAGCCCTAAAAAAAGAACAGAACCTATTAAAGATATTGTGTTGTTTCTGAGGCAAAGGTCTTAATTGGCCTAAGTTCCATGAAAAGATTAATGTAACAATGCTGAAAAATCTATATTGAAATAATGACTTGGAAATCAATAAACATTTTGCTGAAGTATTTTTTAAAGTATATTTTAAAAGGCAGATAATTAGAATAGATATTACCTGAGATCTGTCAAATTTGTTTTATTTCGTCAATCATAATAGAATACCTTTTGTATGTCCTTCATGTTAGAATATTTTTAATTCTAGTTGGGCAGAATTACATAATATAATCCTAATGTAAAGATTAAATCTTCTAGCTAGACATGTCACAAGGAGTTGGTGGGATCCCCACAGGAGAACAGAAGCATGGAAAAGGCTAGATGGTCTGCCCAATATTAATGGTGACATAAGATCTTAGTATTTGACTTTAAATGCAATAAGTACTACACAGATCTGTATTCTACCACGTGAAACTTCATCTTGAATTGCAAACAGCAAAACCAGAGAGACTTTCTACATCAAGTTTTCAATTTTTTTGTGTAAATTACATCTTGATGGACAAAAGTCTTCTGGTATTGAAAATGTGAAGGGTACAAAAATACTTTTAAAATAAACTATGTAAACAAAGAATAAAAATAAAACTATTCGCCCGGGCGCGGTGGCTCATGACTGTAATCCCAGCACTTTGGAAGGCCAAGGCGGGTGGATCATGAGGTCAGAAGATGGAGACTATTCTGAGCAACATAGTGAAACCCCGTCTCTACTAAAAATACAAAGAGTAGCTGGGTGTGGTGGCATGTGCCTGTAATCCCAGCTACTCAGGAGGCTGAGGCAGGAGAATCATTTGAACCCGGGAGGCAGAGGTTGCAGTGAGCCAAGATCGTGCAACTGCACTCCAGCCTGGGTGACAGAGCAAGACTCTGTCTCAAAAATAAAATAAAATAATATAAAAATAAATTAAAAATGAAACTATTTGCATAAGGACAGGGTGTATTATAGGACCTTGACTGTGATCCTCTATTTCCTATTATTGAATAAAATATGTTAATAGTATAAAGTTAAAATAATATATTTTGGACAGAGCATGTATATGTCTTTTTATCTTCTCAATTTTTAAAAATTTCACTTTTTTCCACGGTCAAAAAATGGCAGACATGATTGAAGCTCGTGTTGATGTCAAGACTACTGATGGTTACTTACTTTGTCTATTCTGTGTTGCTTTTACTAAAAAACATAACAATCAGATCTGGAAGACCTCTTACATTCAGCACCAACAGGTTTGCCAAATCTGGAAGAAGATGATGGACATCATGATCTGAGAGGTACAGACAAATGATTTGAAAGAAGTGGTCAATAAACTGATTCCAGACAGCACTGGAAAAGACATAGATAAGGCTTAACAATCTATTTATTCTCTCAATGATGTCTTCATCAGAAAAGTAAAAATGCTAAAGACCAAGTTTGAATTGGGAAATCTCATGAAGCTTCATGGCAAAGGTAGCAGTTCTGGAAAAGCTACTGGAGAAGAGACAGGTGCTAAAGTTGAATGAGCTGATGGATATGAACCACCAGTCCAAGAATCTGTTTAATGCTCAGACGTTTAAAATGGCAAATAAAAAAGTCCTATTTGTGAAATAAATAAATAAATAAAATAACAATTTCATTTTTAACAAAGAAAATATGTTCCCTGATTTCAGTTAACCAGAGGCTATGATTTAAAATAATAAATAACACTAAAGTGAAATCAATCCTTTCACAAAAATATTTTCCACTTGATAGTGAATATTTCCTAGTATTTCAAAAGTCATAATCTCATTAATAAGCCAAACTAACCATCTATAAAGTTGCTTTGTGAATGGATTTTACTGATATCCTGATTTTTGCAATGAAGATTCTTTAACATTTTATATAGCAGAAATATTGGATGGTTACTAAGCACAAAGGAAGAACACAGATTTTAGACATTCAGCTTTTGAATCCTTTTACTAGTGATGAAAACCAGCAAACATGACAAGAGAGCTCAGATTCTGGGACCAAACAGACTTGGATTTAAATCCCCTCTCTCACTTAGTATCTGAATGACTTTGGGCAAGTGCCAACATCTTTGGGTCCCAGTTTTGTCACAAGTTTATTGAAGGATTATAGGAGATCGTGCTTTTTACAAAGGGCAAGAAAGACGATGAGATGATACCTAATAAATGTTGTTTATAATCATTAATAATACTTTTATAGAGGATAACCTATGTATTTTGTTGGAAAGAAACCAGATGATCTTGAATTTGTTCCAAGGCCACCAGCAAAAAGGTAAGATTATTTTACTACTTTTTGGGTTGCAAATAAACAAGAGAGTTCCATAATAAAAAAACTCCTTCCTCTGAAATCATATGCAGATTAAGTCATGGAGGTATAACTGAGTTGTAGATGTGTAAGCCTACTGTTTTATTCTTCAAGTGGATAGCAAACTCTGTAAGGGCTAGGACCATGTCTGTTTCTTTTACCACTTATTCCAACATTTAGCAGAGCTCTGGTACATGGTAGTGACTCAGTAAATATCTGACAAGTAAGTGAATGAATATGCTAATGCCAATCAGAGAAGAAATGAAGTACAAAAAGGTGAATAATAGAAAATATGACCAGAAAAAATTTTGCTTTCTCATAATCTAAAGGATTCATGAGAAATGCCTCTGGTTTTGCATATGAAGAGTGAAGTACTTCCTCAAAGAGGAATAAAGTATGGAAGAAAACAGCAACCAAAAAGAGTGATGCTACAGAATGGAACCAGAATGATTCAGAAGAGCCTAAAAATGAATTATATTGAATCATGCTGAAGTGAATAAAAGGAAATAATAAGTGTATTAGCTATGGGCAAGATCAAATTACTTACCTATGAAATAAATGCAATCACTCTCAAAATGAGCAGTTACTGCTCTTTTATATGGTTCTGTATTCTAAGATACCTGGAATTTCTCCCACAAAAGCACAAGTTACAGTGCAGTACCTACTATTGAATAAGAATGGGGAAGGACCAAAAAAATGTAGACCAGTTCTTAAGCACGCACAGAGTCATCCAGGAAGTCTTCTGAGTGGGTGGCACCATGGGTTCTGCAGCAACACAGGGTCCATTTGAAAAAAAGCAGACCAGGACTTACGATATGCTCCTCTTACCTCTCTTTCCTATCTACTGTACTCTCATTCCTTATTACAGTCAGGGTGATAAGAGTGATGGGATGTAACTCCTTACCACAGCTGGTATTGCTTGGCTCCAAGTTGCTATCTTCTTTCTCAGCTAGTTCAAGGTATCTTTAATACTTGTAAAAAGTTTAATATTTCTGTAGTTTTGTAGTCGAAACCAGGAGAGATGGTGAGAGAACATAATTAATTTATACTGGAAATATCTGTGCATATATAATTAGGAGTTAATTGCATTATCTCCCTCATCTGTTATTTAGTCATTCATTCAACGAATACCACTAAGCTCCTACTTTCTTCCAGAAACTGTTATAAATGCTAAAGATACAACAATTTTAAAAGACAGCCAAGAACCCTACCTTTGTACAGCTTTTATTCAAATTGTTGGAGGGAATGAGGAAGTTTGGAGGAGACAATAAACAAGTTAACATTTATTTAGACCCTTTTCCATTAAAATTTACTGGACATTAATTTTGAAGATTGCCTAGCACCCTGACACTCTGAGCTCTGAGCTGCTTCTTATGCTGAAATATACTCTACAGAAAATATGGTCTTTTGGGTATATGAAATATTCTTATATTTAATATAAGTGCCATTGAAACATTTTCCATAATTAGAAGCAGCAAATGCTTTTCTATATTTAATCTTAGCTTCCTATATTGCATTTTGTTAAAACATATTTATTCTTCTCATCATAAAAGTACAACTGTATTACAGAAAAATCAGAATCTAGAAGAAAAAAGGCTCTTATCTTAGCACCTTAATACAATCACTCAGAATTTCCATACATTTGCTTCTAATACTTTTTAAATGTTTAAATCATTGCATATTTACATAGTTGCTACCATAATATATAATAATTTCAAATAACTTTGACCTAGGTTGTGTATTATGTATTTTTCACTACTTCATAATTTTATTTCCTTTTCAATTTAGTAGATTAACAAATTAGCAAAACAGCAAAATGTGTATTATCTTTCCCCTAGGCCATCTAAAAACTTTAAGAATGGAAATAAAATGTCTATTTAAACCTAACTAGTCTTTAAATTAGGGTTCAGTACTAAAAGATTTAAGCCTAAACAATGCTAGTTTCAACAGTGAATGCCAGATTTTTTTTAAAAAGCATTATTATATATAGAGCAAAATGTTGTTTTCACATTATCACGAATATGTACTTCAAATGTGCTGTTGAATAAAATTAATAAGATCACTTAAAAAAATAGTGTGGGGTTCTTGTCTGCTAGGAATAGTTGCTGTATCCTTAGCATTCAGAAGAGTCTCTAGGACAAACAAAATTAATGAGATCACTTTTTAAAACATATTTCACTAGCAACTAGTAAAATATCAGGTTCCAAACATATAAATCAAAAGTTAAAGAAAAATACTTTTCAAAGAAAAGAATATTTATCCAAACTAAACTCTGTTTTTCTTACAATTCAATATTCCTGGATCATTTTTTGAAGTTAGTTGGAAACTAGCTATCTATAGGAGATGTGTCTGAAACTAAACATGAAATATAATGAACTTCCATACACACTAATTTTATTGAAGGATTATGATTTTAATACACCTCTTGTATTATGAGACAGAAATGCTTCTGTTGTACCACAACTTACTCAAACATTTAGTACACGAATGCCTGCCTGCTATAATTGAGGGAAAGATTAACCTGCTGCCCCTATTTCCATGCCTTCTGACATCACCTTCACCTTGATCCTAAACTTCCTTTGCACAATAAGACCAAGGGTTTTTTATTGTTCTTGTTGTTTATTTGTTTTGATTTTATTTTGTTTTAATAATTCTAGAAGAGTCACTATTTTATTCAACGTCTTTAACTAATAGAGATAAATTAGAACCTATTAACATCATGACAACACTTTATTAAACTAGCCATGGGGTTCTGGACTTTATAGAAAACGGGTAAAAGCAAGTTTTTTTTTTTTGTTTGTTTGTTTTTGAGACAGAGTCTCCACCTGTCGCCTAGGCTGGAGTGCAATGGTGCAATCTCAGCTCACTACAACCTCTGCCTCCCAGGTTCAAGCGATTCTACTACCTCAGCCTTTCGAGTAGCTGGGTTAACAGGTGTGCACCCCCATGCTTGGCTAATTTTGGTATTTTTAGTAGAGATGGGGTTTCACCATGTTGGTCAGGCTGGTCTCAAACTCCTGACCTCGTGATCTGCCTGCCTTGGCCTCCCAAAATCCTGGGATTACAGGCGTGAGCCACCGTGCCAGGCCAAAAGTAAGTTTTAAGAGAGGAGAGTAGACACAAGTAGAATGCTCACTAGCCAAGAAGATTCTATGAAGCTTCACTTTCTCCAGTTTATATTATCAAAACTGACTATGATTCTGTAACTATAACAATATCCTCATCCATTGAGATTGCTGCCAACACTACTATTACCCTCTAAAAGATTTGAAAATCATTGATATTAGGCTGGTTGAGGCTAGACCAAACCCAGTACTTAGGATATTGCCAACACAAAGGCAGTCGTTTTGAAACTGGAAGATAGAAGCAAACTATTTGCAATTTTGCTGAGATCCCAGGTCAGCATTTTATGAATTAGCACTGGCTTAGGTGGCAATGAATAACTTTAGACACCTGACCACTTAAATTTTGTTTTTAAAACTGTAATGTTTTTGACTTGGAAATACATTTCAGTGGACAGTCAAAATAAAGACAGGGAAGCTATAAAGCTATGCATCAAGAAGATCACTACCATAAGGGAAATGAGTGAACAATATTAAACATTTTCCTATAAGCATGTCTTAAAAGTTGGGTATGGAGTCATTTGTTCCAGGCTGTAGCACTCATCTCCATGAACAATGGGGCAGTTAATAAAATAATTAACACACTTATTCTTTTACAATATTAAATTTTCCAACATAAAGACAGGATTATTGGCTAATCCAAATTACTTTATGGCTATGATATCCAGTTACATGACGTTACATTTGCAATTATCATTAACCAAAAGAAACCCACAATTACCAACAAAAATACTGTATTTGTAATGTAGATATCAGCTCTGAATGTGTGTTAGATGTTCCAATGGATAATATATACCTACACAATTTTAGCTACTGTAGAAAGAGCAGTCATATGACCTTGTTATATAATGGTACATTTGCAGGGACTATGTGGTCAAGCAGTTCACTTTATGGAAATTAACAATAAAATGACTACACAAGGGAAAGGAGATTTTAAATGATAATCTCAGAATTACATATAGCAACAGTCAATAGCCAGGAGAAGTGGACTGTATATAATCCATAGTAAGCACTGGCGTATTTTGTGTGTATCTGGTAGTCTCCAACAAATAGAAGGCTGGTAAAATACTATGTCAATCTGACACACAAGTAAATGAGCACCCACTGGATACACAGTACATCTAGTATATAAGCTCAGAATCTGGTTAGAGTTACTGGAGTCACAGATCTGAGCCAGGGCTGTCATTTTTGACTGTCATAATCAGCCAAAAAACTAGAAAGAACCTTAGGAATCACTTGGAAAAATACACTTGTTCACTCTTAAGGTAATTGATTCTAATCCTTACAAGAGTTCAGAATGATGGTTAAGGATACAAGCTCTGAAGCAATAGACCTGAAGGAGGATTTTTCCCAAATCTATAAAAATCTAGTTCCTATAAGCAACTCAACGGCACAGGAAATGTCCTTTATCAAGGCCATCTAGAATTCTACAAACTGTTGCTAAACAGGTGTTTTTGGCATTGACATTCTACATTCCACATGACAGAACACCTTACACCTTAAGTAGATCCTAAAGTTGGTGTGGAATTTAGCAGACTTCTTTAATCTACCAAGTCTCCCAACTCTATCATAAACTGAGCTCTGATGGTCAATATGAGCATATAGTATGTATAAGTTCAAGGCATCTTTTATTTCCTGTTGCTCACCCTACCCTCATGCTATAAAAGTCACATCTTTTGCAGACTTTTCCTCAAAAACTGCTTTAAAACAATCCAGACCTGTTTCATACAATCCCACTCCTCTTAGTCTGAATTAGAATACCCTCCTCCTCTATTATGAATTTGAGTACCATGAGTGATTCTTACACATCCTTAGGTATTACCACCAAGTGCTTCACACAGAAGCACTTGTTGTAAATATATTGTTTTTACATTCTATACACTTTGAACCACAGTCTCTTACTGCATTTAAAATCATCCTCAATAGACTTACCCAGTTCATAGTAGAGAAAATAAAAATCTACTTTTATGTACTTCCATTCTCTGACTTTGATTTCTAAAACTAAGGAAGCAGATATCCTCTTGGTTGCTATAATTCCTGTTCCAAAACAAGTCATTACTTAATATCTGCATAAAGACATTTAAGAGTCTGGCCATCTCACAGCTACCTAACTATGTAACAAATCAAATAGTCACCTATGTCTACAATGCCCAGTAACAAGACAACTCAAGATGCCAATAAAATTGTCGTTCCAAAAACACAGGAAAAGATTTGTATTTCGATGAAATAAAGTATCAGATTAAACAAAAGGCACACTATTAAGAGATATGTGGAGCTTACAAGACAATTGTGTGACTTTTATTTGACAACGGGCTAGACAGCAATTAGCTTGAAGAGCTTCAAATTTAAGTACAGTTATTATAGTACAGATGTGCACACTTTTTTCTGTGCAGGATTAGACAGTAAATACTTCAGGCTGTGCAGGCCACATAACAGTCTCTGTTGCATATTCCCCTTCATTCATTTCTTTTCCTGACCCTTTAAAAATGTGAAAGACATTCTTAGCTTATGGGCCACAGAAAAACATGCTGCAGGCCAGATGTGGCCTGTAGGCAACAGTTTGCCAGTCTCCAATATAAAATTACTTGCCGTTTGCCTCTACTAGACTATGAGAACATAGAGAGGAGGGATGGATGTGTTTTATTCACTTTAATGTTCCCACTGTCCACTACAGTGACTTGTACATAGCAGTTAATAAATATTTGATGAATAACTGAGTAAATGAATAAATGAGTGAACATATTCATCAGAAGCTAGTAATTAGAATTATCACTTAACCTATTATTACAATGATAACTTCTGTTAGTTATCTGTACTGCTCACCAATAGCTGGTCTTTCTCTCACTGGCATCTAGAAGACTAACTTCACAGCTTCCTTGTGATTGAACGTGTGACTTCTAAGCCGGAACATTTAATTGCAGATGTCAGCCCTTTGAGGCCTCTTTTTTTTGTCTTTCTTTCCAGCATGATGAAAGCAATGATTGAAACGGTGGCTTCTACATAAAGTCCCTAAGTGACTATTATAAGCAGAGATACTGCTGACCATGATGGACATGCAAGGAGAGCAAGAAATAAACCTTTGTTGTTTTTAAATCACTGAGGTTTTGTGGTTATTTCTCATGACTTCATAATATAGCCCATCTTGACTGATATACTACCAATCATTACTGCTTCTTCAGGCTACATGCAGCCTATTTTAAAACTCATATTGGGCTATAGTACAAAGCAGAAAGACAGAAACATCTTTATCACTCCGAAAAAAAAAAAAAAAAAAAGATTGAGTTTTCAAATTAGTTTCTATTGGTAAAGTAGGAAAAATCTCTAAACATTTAATTTTTGTGGTATGTTTTCTTTAACTAGCATTGGATAATCAGGATAATATTACTTTCTAAGGCCATGATTGTAGGACAAATTAAGAAAATTACTATATAGGCCGGGCGCGGTGGCTCAAGCCTGTAATCCCAGCACTTTGGGAGGCCGAGACGGGCGGATCACGAGGTCAGGAGATCGAGACCATCCTGGCTAACATGGTGAAACCCCGTCTCTACTAAAAAATACAAAAACTAGCTGGGCGAGGTGGCGGGCGCCTGTAGTCCCAGCTACTTGGGAGGCTGAGGCAGGAGAATGGCGTAAACCCGGGAGGCGGAGCTTGCAGTGAGCTGAGATCCGGCCACTGCACTCCAGTCCGGGCGACAGAGCGAGACTCCGCCTCAAAAAAAAAAAAAAAAAAAAAAAAAAAAAAAAAGAAAATTACTATATAGATGTTATTTACAATAGAATAAGTTGGCCAATTACTAGTGGCTCCTGATTTCTTACAAACTAATTATTTTAATCATTAATACATTTATGTGGGCACTGAATAAAAAACTGGATAAGATTTCAAGCTGTGGAATTTTAAATATATTTAAGCCCATATTGAGAATAGATCTTTCTGATATATTTAACTCTTGCAATATAGATGATTACTTTTTAAAATCACTACAGTTAGAGGAACTGCACTTATAAAAGTCTATCAATTATTAATCCTGAGTGAGAAGCCTATAGATTCAGAAACACTTAAGAATACATTAACCAACTGCAACTTATGGATCTTATTTAGATACTGATTCAAACAAACAACTGTAAAAAAAAAAAAAGACCCACAAAAAGTCACTTATAATACAATCAGAAAAATCTGAAACTGATGCAATGCTCATAACTACGGAGTATTTCTAATTTTTTTAAAGTGTGATAATGTAGTAATTTTAAAATTGAGTCCTTATCTTTTAGATATACATAAAGAAATATTTATGGATGAAAAAAGTTTTAATAACTTGATGCTGTAACTTCTTTAGGAAAACTATTGTCATTTCTCTTAGCTCAGGCTAATACCTGATGTAAGATGGGCCACCGGATGGAAAAGAGGCAAGGAAAAGAGATATGGCGGGCAGGGTTCTAGACCCTCATTCTGGTTTCAAACAGTAAAGACGTTTTTACCTTTGCATCTGATAATCAAAACACGAAGAAATAAACCTGACTGAATATTTAAGTCTCCGTTTCTCCCTTATAGCCCTGTCATCTTTGGCCACACACTGACACGTAAACCCCTATTCCACAGTGTATAGTCTTGCTTAGTTGCCTTATTCTACTCTGGGCTGCTTCTTCCCTGAGCCATCTTTCCAATAATCTCTTCCCACAAAGCTTTTCTACTGCATCTCTATTACTGCTGCTATATTTCGTAATTAACAATCGACAATCCTGTATGCCTCATGTCTTCAAAAATGCTTTTTGACAGCTCTGTCTTAACAGAAACCCAGAGGATGCTTTTCTCTGGTGGTCCTTGCTAGAAGAGGTCTTTATTCTCCAAGACCCTTGAATAATACTATAACAGAGTTTGGAAGAAAGAGAAGAACAGCATTCCCCTAGCCACATACGATCATTTCCAAATCATTACTGCCATATTCTCATGTAAAATTCTATTCCTGGCTGGGTGTGGTGGCTCATGCCTGTAATCCCAGCACTTTGGGAGGCCGAGGTGGGTGGATCCCAAGGTCAGGCGTTCAAGACCAGCCTGGCCAAGACGGTGAAACCCTGTCTCTACTAAAAATACAAAAATTAGCTGGGCGTGGTGGCAGGCTCCTGTAATTCCAGCTACTAGGGAGGCTGAGGCAGGAGAATTGCTTGAACCTAGGGAGGGCAGAGGTTGCAGTGAGCCGAGATGGCGCCAGAGCACTCCAGCCTGGGCGACAGAGCAAGACTCCATCTCAAAAAAAAATAAAATAAAATAATAAAAAATAAAAAAAATTCTATTCCTTTGAGGTTACTAGTTTCCAGTTATATCCAAAACTCTTTCTAAAAGGAAACAGTATAATCTATAAAACTGTTAAACCAGAATGCTCACATTAGTTTGTTTTTACCTCATCAATATTTATTGGAAGTCCAGTGAACACCAAGCTAAATATGATAGAGTTTTACAAAGGAAAGAGAAAGAATCCAAAGGAATTAAAAATAAGATACAAACAAATTACAAATGTAGAAGGTCCTTTTAACACTTAGAGTGTTGCTGAAGGTAAGCAGACTAAGCAGTATTATTGCTGCTTTGCAGAAGTCAAAGCACCAAAATTGATAGTGAAAGGAAGAAACACTTAGCTGAGAGAAGTGGAGGAGAAATTAGTTGGAGCAGTGATTTACTTATTGTTTACAAAATACAAAAGTTTTGTTGATATCTTTATACTAGAAAAAACCCTAAATATTCACTGATTAAAAAAATCTTAAAAGGAAAAAAAAAGATTATCTGGTATCCTATAAGCCCAAAATAACCAGTGGCAACAATTTCACATAAACAGTATCAAGCTATACATGATATGCTGTTTTATCTGTTGATTTATTAAAAATGCACATTTTCATACTAGCCACATAGTAGTTATAGCATATGGCATAGTAGCTAGTAACACTTGCTATAGAATCAGACTGCCTAGGTCCATAACTTAGCATTTCTTGATAGCTGTGTGACCTTGGATGAATTATTTTTCTCACTCTCAAGTAAATCATCTTTAAAATAGGGATGAGAATAGTATCTCTCTCATGGGGTTGTTGTGTAGATACAATGAGACATTCCATGGTCATTCCTTAGAATAGTGTCTAGCACATTAAGTGTATGTGCTTGACAAATATTAATAACTTTTACTTGTATGTATGTAGAAGTCATTTTTAATGGTTATGCAGTATGCCATTATAATAATGTACCATATATATTTAAATAATCCCCTACTGATAGACATTTAAGTTGTTTCCACTGAGGCAATGCTTTTAAATGTAAGAGCAAAGAAGGAAGAGTGATAAAATCATTTATACAGTTTTGATTCATGAAAAACTATGACACTGACTTTTAACATCAACTTCAAAACCACCCCTTATATTAATATTCCCACTGCTTAACTCGAAGAGTTTAATTTGTACATCAGGAGAAAATGTTTATTGGGCTATGTGATTGCCTATACCTACTACCCCCCACCCCAAATGATAAATCTAGAATTAAGGCAATGGTGAGAATTTTCTCTTCCACACTGACTTCATCACCACAGTAGGGGTCTTAAGCTGATCTATCTTCTTGGCATACAGTAATAGAAAACTATGATAGCAAGAAACTCACACTTCTAAGAAGTGCAAGTTATTCATATTAAATCAGTACAAAAAAACTGAAATATTTCTATCTAAGGATTCTCAGCCAGTTCTGTGGTGGTGATGCGGGGGCGGAGGGTGCCTAAGGCCTTGGGTTTTCAAGGAAGCCTAGGTGGAATATCCACTCCAGCTGTCTATCACTTCATCTCCTATATCATTTTTTCGTTATAAAGCTAAACTATAGAGCTGGATATAGGTACTCCAGAACATTAACAAAATACAACCAGAAATCTGTATTTCTCAATCAAATCACTGTGGTTTAGACAGCTTATTGGAAAGATTCATAAACATTTACCACTGTTGAAAAGAAATATTACCCCCAGTCAGATCCAATTGATCTAGCCTTCATAGGACATGAAAATTTGGAATAAAACTTTTTAGTTAATAACTAAATCTGATGCATTCACAACACAGCTACACCTCTTACAGAAAGTAAGGATCTCATTATCAGGGGCAATCAAGTGTCACTTTATTCAGCTTTCATGCAACAATTCACATGTGCCCAAAGAACTGAAGAGGCATGTTATATTAAATCTAAAATCATTCAACCTACCGCTGAATCAAACCTTTGGTTGGTATATATGTTCTATTACCAGAAAAAAAAAATTCTAGGCCTAAGTAATTCCCAAAAGGATCTACTACTATTATTTACATTATATAACTTACATACATAGAGAATTTGTTTTTTAGACACAAAGCAAACCATGATGATGATTTCTGTAATAGAAGTCCTACCTGTAAACATTAAAGTCTACATTGTGGCCCATACATTTTAAATATGTTATCCTACTGGATGGCATTGTGTCAGATGTTATAATTTAGTATATTTATTTTAAACCAAATGATGATTCATTTTTACTACGTAGATTTCAGGTAATCACATATGTTTGTGTAGTTTAATTACCCAAAGTTATTTTTCACTTGAATTTCAAGTCTCAAGCCAGTATATCTATGACGATAAGTGCTATTATTATATTGAATAGCATGAGCAGGGTAGAACCCATCTTCAATTTAGAATACTGAATTCTCTAGACGAATAAACACTGGTATATAAAGGCTAAGACAAGAAGTACAGATATGTATATTTAGCTATGATTTCCTCTACAGAATGAAAATGTCTGATCATGCAGGACATTTTTTTAAAATGTACTGTCCAATAAGCTTTTAACACTTTCTTCACATGATCTTTCAAATTTACAAATATAATTCACAATGAACATTTTTTAAAAACTAAACTTAATGATTACAAAACCTAGAGCATTCTTATTCTTATGTTCTTATGTGAAGTTAAATTCTTATTCTATTTTCAACTTAAAAAGAGAGCTAGCCAATGTAGCATCCTCTATGAAACATTTGTAAGACAAAAGCAATAGGCTTTGTTCTTCAAAAGTTTAGACATAGAATGCATTCTAAAGACAGAGGGAAGCCTGAGAAAACTTAAGATAAATGTAATGCTGAATTATCAGAGAGCAAATATCTCTTCTTTTAATGATCCGGATTCTCCAACAGGTAAAAACATATTGAGCAATCTCTTAGCTACAATATCAAAAAGCACTGAGAGATCTTATCTAAGTTCGAAAGTCTATAATTTAATGACCGTGTAATCCTGCACAAGTTACTTCCTCTCTCTAGAAGTCACTTTTCTCATCTCAAAAATGAGGATAAAAATAGTCGTTATCTCACTAGATTATTAGAAGGATTAAATCAGAATATAAAGTGATTTAGCATAATACCTGCCTCAATAACCGTGGCTTCCTGCTAACTATTCACACATTTACATATGCATAAACCCATACCTACACACACACACAGATATATCTAAATACAGAGAGAGAAAGAAAAAGGCCAGTATTAGTGATTTTTGACTTTGAACAAAATGATTCTCAATATTTTAATATATGTCTGTTATTTTGTTGAATCTTGGTAAAATTTGGTCAGGTGTGGTGGCTCACATCTGTAATCCCAGCACTTTGGGAGGCCGAGGCAGGTGGATCACCTGAGGCCAAGAGTTTGAGACCAGCCTGGCCAACATGGTGAAACCCTGTCTCTACTAAAAATACAAAAATTAGCTGGGTATGGTGGTGGATGCCTATAATCCCAGCTACTCGGGAGGCTGAGGCAGGAGAAATGCTTGAATCCAGGAGGCAGAGGCTGCAGTGAGCTGAGATCATGCCACTGCACTCTAGCCTGAGCCACAAGAGCGAGACTCCGTCAAAAAAAAACAAAAAAAAACAAAAAAAAACCAACAAAAAAAATTGGTATAATTCTTAATTTATGGTATATTATAGTTAATTTTCACACTTCCATTTTAAATAGACTGTTGTGTAAACAAAATAGTATTAAGATCCTGTTTAATGTTATTTCTGCATTTCCAACTTTCACACTAGAGAAGTTGCCAGGCTTTTCTATAATTCCAAAAACCTAAAATGTGCCAGGTAGTATCAGAATGGCATGAAGTTTAACAAAGCAATGAACCAAGGATTTCCAACATATACTTTTGGACAAAACAGTGAAATATATACTGGAGATAAGGCCCTCAGACTTTCATACCCTTTATCCGACCAATTTCTCTATTAAGTAATCTTGGTACCACCATGATAAAAACAAAATGGTCATTTTGCCTAAGAACTTTTTAAACTTATTTTTATAGTGGCTCTCTTAATGATTTATGTTTCAACAATTGTTGTAATATTTTTGGAAAAAATAGTAAGGATTAGCTCTCTGCCCTACTAGTAGCAAACATTCTACCAATATCAAATCACTAAATGTCTACTATCACATAGCGCCAATGATAAAATACTACTTGGCATTAAAAAAAGAATGAAATCCTGTTATTTGCTGCAACATGGATAGAATTGGAGGTTATTATGTTAAGTGAAGTAAGCCAGGAACAGAAGGAGAAACATGACATGCTCTCAGTCATATGTGGAAGCTAAAAAAGTTGACCTCATGGAGGTAGAGAGTAGAATGATAGTAACCAGAGGCTAAATAGGCTGTTTATGGTGGGGGAATGGAGAGGATGAAGAGAGGTTGGTAAATGGGCTTTAACATACAGCTGGATAGAAGGAATACATTCCAATGTTCCATAGCAGACCAGAGTGACTACAGCTAACAACAATTATTGCATATTTCAAAATAGCTTGAAGAGAGGACTTGAAATGTTCCCAACACATTGACATGATAACTACTCAAGATGATGGCTAAACTGAATACCCTGACTTAATCATTACACTGTCAATGTATGTAAAAAAAAAATACCACCTGTAACCCATAAAAAGGTACAAATACTATGTATCATTTTAAAAAATTAAAAAAGAATCACCAATGGCTTAACAATCTTGCTTCTCAAAGTAGAGTGCTATGCCAATGTAAAGAGAGGTCTTCAGAGAGAGTCATCTGCCTTTGTCCTTTGCTTTTACTCAGCATTTTAATTAATTAATTAAGACATTAAAAAGGTCAAGGAAAACTCGTTTAGCAGCAGTTTGCATAGACAAAAACTGCCTGCTCTAGTTCCCCACAAGCTCCTTATTACCCAGCATTATGACATAGTTCTAAACACAGTAACATACTATAAAACGATATTTAATATAAATGTTAAATCTAGAAAAAAGCACTAGCTGGATGATCATTCATTGTAAGCTGTTAAAGAGAGATTCCAATCATTAAAAAAAACTATGAATGCCAACAATAGTGGACTGATCAAATAAATTATGGTACTTCTATTTAGTTTCTATTCTGTATTTTTAAACAATGTTAATGAATATGTATTGACATAAAAACAAATTCAAGATGGATCAAGTGAAAAAAAGATTCATGATATTATGCACATTTGTATTCCATTACAAAAACAATAGAAATAAACACATCTCTCCTCTGTCTTACTTGCTCCCCTTCACCTTTCTCTCCATTTATACAGAGTAACAAAAGGTTTGGAATGAAAATATGCTTGCTAACACTGAGTAGCTCTGACTAAGGGAATTAGATATTCTGAATTTTTTTCTCATGTATCCATACATTTTAATTTTCCAAAAGAGAAGACACATTGTTTCTGTAACACAGACAAAAATTTAAATGAATAAATCCTGTACTACTAGAAAAACTGGCTTTAGTCTAAGTGTTTTTCAATTATTAAAAAACTGTGATATTTTCTCTCACCTATTGGTTATAATGTATTACTTAAAATTATAATCAAGGACTGAATAGCTTCCTTATAAATGATCTTAAAGGTCAAATCTTAAACAAAAGAATCAAATTATTAGTAAAATTAGAAGAAGAATATATCAACATGATACAGAGAACAATAATATAGTGAAGAGTGAAATAAGGTATCCACTAAGTGCTAATCAGCTACAATTATCACCAGTCACCTCCTGACTTAAGATAGTCTCTAAAACATAAAAACAGAAAAAAAGGAACCTATCAATACATGATGAGGAGAATATTTGATGAATACACAAATACTGTAGTGTACAGCCACACCAGACTTTCTGCCATGAAGTTACCTACTGGAAGCATTCCTTCAACAATCTAGTGTGACAAGAGCTCTCAGATTCAAAAGATATGGGTACTATGATCACAGAGACAGCATCACTGTGAAATAACCAATCAAAAATATTTGTTTTCATTCTTTCATTACATTCTCTCTCTCTAAGATCCAAGAAACAAAAGGTAATCTGATCTTCAATGCCCACTAGAAGGGCTCCTTAGGTTCAACTGAATGTGCAAATTCACGGGACAACCATAGGCCATCCTGAGCACCTGTCCACCCAGAATGTTACAGAACAAGAACCAATGCATGTGGAACAGGGCAGTATCAGGTATTCCTCCTCTGCAGGAGTCTCTGCAAAACTCCAAGTAGTGGTTCACACAGCTATCTGGGAGCTTTTTTTTCTGGCCTCTTAGATCACGGCTTAGGTACAACTTGAGATTTACATCAAGCAGGTGAGGGAGCTGCACTGACCTAGAGGCTTCATGCCCCACCAGAGCCAATATCTCTTGTAACAACTCAATGGCCACAACTGCCAGAATCAAGGGACATGTCCACTTATAAGTCACCACATACAGAGGCCCAAAGATATGGCTTCCTGCCAGGTGTTTGTAATGCTACCAGTTCAGATGAAGTTTACCAATTAGGGGTCATTTCTACCATGAGCAATGCTGTCTAGTAACATAGTTGACATACTACCCTTATCAGATTACCAAGGAAACACAGCTAGAGTTAAAAGAAGTTCAAGTTCTCATGCTGAAGGAAAAGATTTTGTTAAAACTTTTGCCCACACAGGGCAATATGCCTTTTTATAGCACTGGTAAGAGCTGAGATAAGAATGACCATTCAGTTACTATGAGATGTTAGAAGCCAGCTTAGGGGATGGGGCTATGGGTAGGGAGAGAATAGGAGGCTGGGGATAATGTAAGGCAAGAGAAATGAATTGAAAAAAATTTTCTTGTAACTCTGAACAACATCTTATTTCTACTTGTTTTAATTCTAGGTAGCAGTTTAATAAAAATAGATCTAAATGTATTGTTTTTATTTTGTAGCAAGTAGTTAGAGTGAGGTCCTAGAATAGTTTATTTAAGTAATTCATCTAGAATGAATCTATAAAATACAGATTTACCTCTTGAGCCTCAGAGGTATCAGAACTTAAGAAAATTTTATGTCTTGGCAAATAAAATGTTTATTAAAATCTTAAAGTTTTTTTAGCTTGTTCTGTCTAATGATAATTTGTAAAGAAAATCAATTATGACAAAAATACCTTAGTTATTATTGTCACTAACAATTGCTGAGTGGCTCTAAATTAGAGTTCAAAATGGTTCTTTGATGTAGATACATTTAAAGGTTATAGACATTTCAATGTCTAATACAGTGTGTGGTTCAGAGTGGGTGCTCAACAGAAGTGCTGAATTGATGAACATTCAGAGACTGTACTTTTGCATTCTATTTTGCACAGACATTACATATATAATCAAAACTTTTATCAATATCAATTAGTGTTTCTTAGCATTAACCAGAATGGACATGGCTAACCTTAAATCTACACTCAGTTCAACAAATACTTACTGAACACCTCTATATGCCATGTTCTGTTGTAGGTACTGGGAACATCACTTTCGCTTTCCAGGTGTTCTCCCAAAATTCTAATACAATGACAGAGAGTATAAAATTGGATGGGTGCATTGAAGAATGAGAAAATAATTCTTTCTGACAGGATGTCTAGGCCAAATCTTAACGTAAAATGAGACAAGCGCGGGTAAGTGAAGTACATTCTGCATTGAAGAAAGAGCTTGAGCAAAGGTATTGAGGTGAAAAAAAACATGGTGGCTGGGCGCAGAGGCTCTTGCCTGTAATCCCAGCACTTTGTGAGGCTGAGGCAGGTGGATTGCCTGAGCTCAGGGGTTCAAGACCAGGCTAGGCAACACAGTGAAAACCCGTCTCTATTAAAATACAAAAAATTAGCCAGGCGTGGTGGCATGTGCCTATAATCCCAGATACTCAGGAGGCTGAGAGAGGAGAACTGGGAGACACAGGTTGCAGTGAGCTGAGATCATGCCATTGCACTCCAGCCTGGGTGACAGAGCAAGCCACTGTCTCAAAAAAAAAAAAAAAAAGAAAAGAAAATAAAAAAAATGGTATATGTGGTAGATATAAAAACAGTTTAGTATTGCTGAAGAAAACACTAAATACTATAGTGAGGAAGTAAGAAAAGATGAGGCTTCATCAGGAGATAAATATAAAATATTTACCTAGTAAATCAATGGTATATATTTATTATTGATTGATTGATTGACTGACTGAGATAGGGTCTTGCTCTGTCATCCAGGCTGGATTTAGAGTGCAATGGTGTGATCTCAGCTCACTGCTACCTCCTCCTCCTGGGCTCAGCCTCCCAAGTAGCTGCAATGACAGGCACACACCACCATGCTCGGCTCATTAAAAAAAAAAAAAAAATTGGAGACATGAAGTCTCACTATAATATTGTCCAGGCTTGTCTTGATCCCCCTGCCTCTGCCTCCTTAAGTGCTGGGATTACAGGTGGAAGTCACTGCACCTGGCCCAACAATGGCATTTAAAATTAGTGCTTATAAACCTACTCAGTGAAAATAATGCTAGAAATGTCCTTGTCTCCGCCTCAACCTGAGACTTTAACAATATCATAAGCTTAATTTTG
The DNA here is from genome assembly GCF_009764315.1 of Trachypithecus francoisi. NCBI lineage: Eukaryota > Metazoa > Chordata > Mammalia > Primates > Cercopithecidae > Trachypithecus > Trachypithecus francoisi. The sequence continues at coordinate 95,048,929 of NW_022681458.1, forward strand.
GAACATACAAATTACAGATATATCTTATTAACTACACATCAATTAAATGTAGAGTTCATCTTTTTAGCTTTGTTTTGTATATATTCCAGGCAATGAACATAAATAATCTTCCTACCTTTAAGAAAGTTCACATAAGGCTCAGAGTTTAGTGTTTTCTACTGAAAAGTCTATGATTCACAGAATATCAAACTTCAGCATTTTATTTTGTGATGTTCCTACTCCCTACTTTCCATGCCTTCTATGGTTTACATGATAGGCAGTCATTAACTTCAACACATTCAACTTTGAAGCAACTCATATGATCTTTCATTAAACTATGATATCCTATATTAATTTCCTTTTCTGAGTTTGATTTTTCTGACATATTTTGCTGAATGATGATTTCTTTTTTTTTTTGAGACGGAGTCTCGCTGTGTCACCCAGGCTGGAGTGCTGTGGCCGGATCTCAGCTCACTGCAAGCTCCGCCTCCCGGGTTTACGCCATTCTCCTGCCTCAGCCTCCCGGGTAGCTGGGACTACAGGCGCCGCCACCTCGCCCGGCTAGTTTTTTGTAGTTTTTTTTTAGTAGAGACGGGGTTTCACCGTGTTAGCCAGGATGGTCTCGATCTCCTGATCTCCTGATCCGCCCGTCTCGGCCTCCCAAAGTGCTGGGATTACAGGCTTGAGCCACCGCGCCCGGCCTGAATGATGATTTCAAATGCTCATAATACTGCCTCTGAGCTGTTACTGTTAAAGGAAATAGTCTGGTTTCCACCACACGACAGAGCATGCTCAAAAGCTAGGAGAACACAGAAGCATCTCACAAACTCATGGGTTTGCTCTCCTAACTGAACCTATAGTTCACACAGGTCTACTGGTCCAGCCTCCTCCAATATCAAAGCTGTTCTCACAAAATGTTCCTCCCCCTCCTACCTTAACAACGCTGGGAAATACCAGGCTATTTGAAGACAGGACAGGCTCATCACAAAGACTGAAAAAAGATCTGCTAGGCCCCTCTTGATGCATGGCCCAGAGGAAAGCAGAAATGGTTTGCCTTTCCCTGAGTACTACCCAAGAAGGTTGGGCTTACATATTTAAGACTGTGGATAAAGTCAGCAGCTACCAAACCCCTAATCTTCCTTTTAGAAAGTGATAATTATAAATTTATTATCTCTGGATGCTGGCTGTGCAACTCCATCTCTATCAGACTCCAAAGCAGGGAAGAATCTCCCCTACCTACTCGTGTATGGGGCCTGAAAGAAGTAGGATACAAGCAGGAACCATAATTTTAGGAAGTGAGTGTAATACAGAATTTCAGCTCTCAGGTATGTTATCAGAAATACATTAATATAAAAGTAGTGGGCTATATACAAGAAAGAACTGTCAAGATTGTAAGTATTCTGTTTTTCATACAGCAATTACTAAAGAATTAGAAGAAGGAAAGAAGAAAGGTAAGGAAGAAGAAAGAAAGTTAAGAAATAATGAAGGGGAAGAAAATGAGCCAATATAAAGCCTCCAATTATTTTTCGGGAATCTATCTTAAAGTTATTGCTCCTTTAATTCATTTGTCACTTGAGTAAGAGAAGATTGATTTCAGGTGTAAGGATTGATGGGCCCTAGGCAAAATAATTAATAGCTGGGAATGGGCAGGGTTGGGCCTGGTAGAATTGGTTTGCCTCACAGAAAGGTATCTAGCAGCCAAATTAGAGTATCCAAGGGGTTATGAAGAATATAGCTCTGATCCAGGCTACTATCAGTTTCTAGATAATCTAATCTGGTAGAAGGCACACTATGGAAAGAATTTTTGTGTAGTGGCAGTACTTAAAGACAGCTGGTGGGGGCCAGGTGTGGTGGCTCATGCCTGTGGTCCCAGCACTTTGGGAGGCCGAGGCGGGCAGATCACGAGGTCAGGAGATTGAGACCATCCTGGCTAACACGGTGAAACCCTGTCTCTACTAAAAATACAAAAAAATTAGCCGAGCGTGGTGGCAGGTACCTGTGGCCCCAGTTACTTGGGAGGCTGAGGCAGGAGAATGGCATGAACCCAGGAGGCAGAGCTGGAAGTGAGCTGAAATTGTGCCACTGCACTCCAGCCTGGTGAAAGAGCGAGACTCCATCTCAAAAAAAAAAAAAAAAAAAAAAAAAGACAGGTGGTGGGAATAGTATGTTTCCTTGAGATTCACCCTGTATACCTGTATATGAAAGAGTAAGAGCATAAAGACTCCCTGCTGGGTGTAAGAAGCTATAGTCCCACCAGAACTCAGGAAAAATAAGTTTGCTAGTATTATATTATCAATCTTCAATCTGAGCAAACAGGATGGCAATGGTAGGAGAAAACTACAACTTGTTGGCACTTATGGACTCAACATAGGCACCTTATTACTGGACTAAAAACAGACAGATTAATCCCCATCCAAGAAAAGGATTATTAAATACCTTGACTCAGGAACAGGTTGGGTAGAGTCCAACCTGTTGGTTTTCAATATCAAAGAGCTTAGATATTGGAAAATAAGAAAGCAGTAATATTATAACTGGTATATCAACAGGCTTTTCGGGATGTGTAAATTGTACAGTGGTGGGAAAGGCCACCAATACGAAGGCCACTAAGATCTCCACTTAAAAAATAAATAAGTGAGCCCTTATTCACATAGGCAGTGTCATCCAAAATATGCTTAGCACAGGAGTCAGCAAACTAAGCCCTGCTGCCTGTTTTTGTATTTAAAAAAAAAAAAAATTTTCTTGGAAAATAGCAATGCCCATTCATTTATGTACTGTCAATAGCTGCTTTTGCACTAAAAAAGCAGAGTTGAGCCAGGTTCCTAAGGTCTAAATGTTTACTATCTGGCCCTTTACAGAAAAAGTGTGCTGACCCCTGCATTAGAGTAATATAATCTGGAAAGAATCCTAAGGATCCCCAACTTCCATCTCTGTCATTTATTTTATTTCTATTTCTCAGATCAATTAAAAATTGGGCTTTTTCACAAGCAAAATTTATACTAAAATGAAGAAAATTAAACGAGTAAAGATACTGAAATCTCAGGAAAGACACAAATTCAAAACTAATAACCTAAATTGTGATGAAGTTACATTGGTACTCAACCCATCCACAATTCCTAAAGGAAATTATAAAAGGAACATGTACCTCAACTTTATTGAAAAACATTTGTAGTTTTCCTTTATTAATTAAATACTCAAAAGGAGATATCATTATTAACAACGTTTTTATTTGAATACTAAAACATAAAGAGGTTAAGTGAACTGTTTCACAAACTGGGTCATAGATCTCAAGGAATCTGCAAATATGTACTGAGATATTTTGGCATTCTCCAAGATAATTTGTAATTATTTTTCATCTTGGTTGTACTTTATTGTGTTAATGAGGATGGTGGTTATAGCTATGTAAGAAATATAAGAAACTGTATTTATATTTGGTTAATACCACTATATACATTTTTAAGAAACTTTCTAGAAAAAGAGTGTGATTTTTCTTCCTTTTAGAGTTGTAAATACAGCAGTAAAATCTGAGAAATCCATATAAGAGTATGTTGGCAAAGAAAAGAGAAATAACATCCAAAGAATCACACCACCATGGTTAATGAAACTCAGGAGTCATTTTATGATTCAAATACTATCTATTATTAAAACTTCCTAAATCAAAGTTCAAACAAGATATTTAATCACCTGTAACAGTAATCACACATATGCCAAAAAAAATTCAGAAAACATTGTTTACTTGAAGTTAAAACAAAATGACTTTAGCAAATTTTTGACATTACACTGAGCTTGTAGAATATGAAGTTAAGAGCTTATCATGCCTAAGTTATCAAATATAATACATATAATTACATACATTTTAAAAGCATGTTAAGCAATTTCATTTATACTATTATGTTATCATACATTATGATAATATTACAAACTTTTTACATTTATTAATTTAGATTTTGAATAAAGACTATAACTGTTTTCAAAGTAGAAACCTTGTAGTTTTTACTTTTTACAAATTAAGATTCTAGGGATTACTGTCAAACTTTAGTATCTTGCAGCTTTCCTCTGACAGAAAAAAAAAAGCTAAAATGATACATGTATATACATACATGTATGTATATACATATTGTTACATCTATCATCTTAAGGTTAAGATGGCAACAGAAAGAGAATTAGTTGAACAATTCTATAATAATTCTGCTTTCAATCTAATATGGAAACAAAATGGGAAAACATTTTCAGACATCATGACAATGCAATGTTCTCTATGCATACTATATAATACATCCTTACATATTTATGAATAAAAAATTAAGCCCTCTATAGATGTAAAAAAAACATAGTACACAAATATATATTTTACTCAAACAAAAGGAAATAAAAATGCAAAAAAAATCCCATGGGAAATATTTAAAATCCTGAGGACCTGAAAAAATTAAAATTAAAGATTTTAAAGAGGAGAAAATCTAAAGCGTTCAATGATACAGTCTAGACATTCTGATATACCGCCAGCTGGGATAGATAAACCAACTTCACTTTTCTTAAAAATTATGTTTATGATATGAATCAATAGCTTTAAAAGTTTTCATAGACTGATGCAAGAATTTCATTTTCAAGAATTCTAGTCTTTGGAAATAGAGATGTTGACAAAGTATTACATACACAGACACACACACACACTCACTGCTGTAGTATAATAATGAAATACAATATAAGGCTCAACATTAAGGGAATGGCTAAGTAAATTATGATGTATACATATAAAGGAATATTACATTTGACAACTTTTAATAACATGAAAATATATTTATGATATGGTAGATTTCCCCTTTTAAATGAGTAAGAAAAACTAGATGCACAATATGTCAATTACGTAGGGGGGAAGGGTTGGGAGAAGGGTAGAGAAAAGACAAAGAAACATGCCAAACTCTTCTAATTTTAAATATTTCCTAGATTTGCTAAAGTGAGCATGAAGTGGACTTAAAAAGAGAAACACTTAAAGAAAAAAAGAAATGGCCACTGAGTGACTGATCATTTGAATGCTATTACCAATTACTTATAATTACAATAATCTTATCTATCATTGAGACTTAACATCATGAACAGGAAAGCAGGGTTATGATAAAGGGGAAGAACATTTTGTAAAGGAGTAACGATCAAAATAAAATCCTCTTTGATTATAAACTCAGAAAAATAAAAAGTCAGTAATAATTATTTGTATTTGATTTTTAAATACTTTGACAGAATCAAACTGCAAAATCTATTTCAAAAAATGACTCACTCTGGGATTGGGAAAACTTTTTACAATGGAGAAGAAAATGTATCAGAAAGAATATGAAGAATAAAATAAGGGATAAATAGCATCAGCACCAGAATTAGTCCTATCTAACTTCTTAACAATCTTACTGGAAACTTATAAAGGCTCTTTGGTAAGCTAAAGAACAGACAGTGAAATGGTCAAGCGATGAGACAAACAGCAGCATTATCTCTAATTCTGTTGTGATAAACAGCAGAAATATCTCTGTGAAGAGTGGTAAAAATCGTACATATGATTTGACTAAAGTAAGGCATTTAGGGAGAAATGGCAAAAATATATTTACAGAACAAAATAATCATACCCTATCAGTCACTATAAATAAAAAGGAAACTTGAAAGTAATTATTTTTTCCATTTCGTCTGTGAAGTCCTGTTTAATTCTATAACAAAATTTTGGGTATTCTTAAGAATACTTAAAAAAGTAAATATCTTTTAAGTTTAAATATGTCACTATATTTTGGAATATGTGAGAGCAGTCCATGTCTCAGTTAGGTCCTGAAATAATCAGTTTACAATGTATACAACATGAAAGCAGACAGATACAATTAACCTTCACTACTGTGGTAAGGGAACATATGGTGAAAATTTATCAAGTGTCACAAGAATGAATGATAAAATCTGGTTTTTCTTACAAAACATATAATTAAAAGATTCATAAAGTATCCCTCTCCAGTGAGACTTTTCTTTTCTTTTTTTTTCTTTGAGACAGGGTCTCACTCTGTCACCCAGGCTGGAGTGCAATGGGTGTGTTTAAAGCTCATTGCAGCCTTGACCTCACAGGCCTCCCAAATATCTGGGACTATAGGCCTGCACCACCATTCCTGGCTTTTTTTTGTTTTGTTTTGTTTTGCACTTTTTGTAGAAACAGGGTTTCACCATGTTGCCCAGGTGCTCACAAAGTACACTCAAGCTATCTGCTTCGGCCTCCTAAAATGCTGGGATTACAGGCGTAAGCCACCATGCCTGCCTCCAGTGAGACATTTTTAAGGCATGACTCCGTGCATATGAAGCTTCTAAACAACCAAAAGAATCTCACAAGTCACCAATAACCAAGATCCTCCCTGATCCTGTGCTAGAGAAATCCTTAAAGGAACTAGAAGAATTTCCTTTGACATTTCTTTTTTCTTTCTTTTGTTTAGACGGAGTCTCGCTCTGTCGCTCAGGCTGGAGTACAGTGGTGCGATCTCGGCTCCCTGCAAGCTCCGCCTCTCGGGTTCACACCATTCTCCTGCCTCAGCCTCCAGAGTAGCTGGGACTACAGGCGCCCGCCACCATGCCCGGCTAATTTTTTTTTTTGTATTTTTACTAGAGATGGGGTTTCACAGTGTTAGCCAGGATGGTCTCGATCTCCTGATCTCGTGATCCGCCTGCCTCGGCCTCCCAAAGTGCTGGGATTACAGGGGTGAGCCACCGTGCCCCACCTCCTTTGACATTTCTTAATTGAAAAATAATTTTTAAATGTATTTACATTCAGATTATTAAATAACATTTTAATTATGCTACTATATTTACATAGCTAACTTAACAGTAAATTTCCAGTAAACTAATGCATTGAGGTAAAATTGTTTCACTGTATATAAACTTAACAGTAAAGGTAATAGCAGTAAGACAGGAAAGTTCTTTACCGGGTACCAGTACTAAATTACTAAGTGTGTATATTTCTTGTATATGTAGAAACTAAGTAGAAAACTATTTTTTTAATTGGCAGAACCAGCTTTCACACATTTGAAAATATTTTCATTTTAAAAAAGCCATTGCCAACTCTTTAGTTGAATATGTATTTATAAATGATGTTAGACTATATGCAAACTACAGAAATAGATACATGACTTTTATAAAAGCAAATAATATCACAATAAATAATTTACACAAAGTATTTGTCAGGGTTCTTCATCTAGAAGTCTTTGTTCTGTTATTGCCTCTAAAATATCAGCAACATCACAAAGGTACACGTGCAAGTAAGTAGATATTGTAAAAAAAAAATATGCAAGCTTTTCATTGATGTACTCACTTATCCATCAAATACACTTCATAAAACACTTTCATTGTGTTCCAATGACAATTTCCAAACTCAGATGTCCAAAAGAAGTTCTGATCAAGCTCATATAAGGCCACTATGTTCTTCTGGAATGCCATGTTTAATACACACAAAAAAATGCATTCTGGCAGGAAGTGTTTAAATTAGTAATTCAAGCATACTTTTTGCTTAACAGACATTTTTAAAGCAAATCTTATAAAGTCCGACAGAATTAAATAATAAAATCTATTTGAGGAAACTTCAAGCACTTTTTCTGTCCTACATAGTAGTTAGCAATAATGGAAAAATATGTTAGGAGATAGAATCAAACTTTATAACACTTTGCTCAATTATTTTTAATGAAGTCATTAAAGAGAAATGACACTGGAGAATATTAAGTAGTAAACAACTAAGAGTCTCAGAAAACCTCTCTTTTTAAAAAAGCATTTGCAATGCAAATAAATAAAAGCAATCTGGAAAGTCAAAAAAAAAAAAAAATTCACCTATTAGGGCATGTTAAGCAACCCATGGTCTAAACTTCCTTCTTAATAAGATCGCAAATACTGAAAAAAGACTGACAGAAGAAAAATTTAAGTATAAAGCGATGAGATGGATTTGAATTCTGGCTCTTCCCATTTACTAGCTAAGGAATATTGAACAATTCAATTTAACATTTCAGTACTGGATTTATTATCTGGAAAAGATGGACATTACCTAATTTGTAGGGTTTCTGTGAGTATCTGTGAGTATCCAAGAAATAGTGCCAAGGGAAAGTATTCATCGAAAGTTTAAATGCTACATAAATGTAATACGTATTATAAGAAGAAAGCAAGGGCAAGGGGAAATACAAAGAAAACAATGCAGACCCAAAATGAGGTAAAGGAGGTGAGAAATTTTGAAAAACACACTATAAAAACAGTATTCATTGTGAAGTTTAAAGTATTCAAATGTACAGGGTAAAAACACATCATTCTTGATATAATGTCTTCTGGAATAAATTAGGAATCACATTGAAGATTTTAATATCTGTTCTTTAAAAATCAATAAACTTGAACCAGATTTACACTAGTGCTTATTGCATGTCCCAGAAAACAAAAGCAAACAAATTACAAAGCAGCAATAAAACAGCAACAACTCGGTAAGTTTTTAGAATCTAACTTTATTGTTTTTAACTAAGAAAAGAATTTTGCGGCCATTCTCTGCATGCAGCTGCTAAACTTTAAGATCTCAGGTTCAAGGGAAGAAATCCAAGTAATGAGAGTACTGCACATTCATTTGGTTAAATTACAAACCCTAAAGCATATTGTTGTGGGGTTTTCTAGCACACTGAATTTAAAATTGGAAAAAATCCTAGTATTGCAGTATGGGTTTCTAAGAATTATAATCGTTCTACTAATTAAGTAACAAGGTCTTCATACAGTCCACATTCCATGACTACAATGCCATTAAATGTACATAGAAATCAGTAACAAAAAAAGATATCCTCACAGGCTTGGGGCAAAAACACTTCTAAAGAACTCAGGAGTCACTGAAAAAAAATCACAATAGAAATTAGAAGACACTTATAAAAAAAGTAAAAACTTTATATAACAAAGCCTGTGAAATATAGCTAAAGCAGTACTAAAAGGATAATTAATGGCCATAAGTACTTAAAGTTTAAAAAGACAAAAGGCTGAAAATTAATGAGAAAGTATATAAATTTAAAAGTTAAAAGTCAGCAGAATACATAATGAATAAAGCAAAATTAAAATGTGGAAGGTAGAAAAGACAGTTACAAAAATAAATGAAATAGTAAATAGCATACAATAGAAAATGTCAGTAATAAAAAACTGGTTCCTTTTCAAAAAGATTAATAAAATTGCTAATCTTATTACAGGGTTATTCAAGAACAAGAGAAACATTAATAAAAAATATTAAATATTTAAAATGAAACAACAAATAATGCATACATTAAACAGATAAGAGTATATTAAGAACTTTATACCAATGAATGTGAAAACACAGATGACTTAGATGAATTCACAGAAAAATACAATGTATTATCTAAAGAATAAACTGAGACTCTAAATAATCCTTTGACAACTAAAAAAAAAAATTACATCAAAAGTTAAAAATGCTCTCACACACACAAAAAGCAACCTTGATAGGTTATAGATGAATTTCACTGTGCATTCAAGAAACACAATTCTAATCTTATACAAAACTTCCAGAGAACAGAAAATAGGTATAAACTCAACTCTTAAAAAGGGCAATTACAGGCCAATCTTACTTCCTGAACAGAAATGCAAAATGCCAAAACTAAACATTTTAAAACTAATCCAGAAAGTCTAAAAAAGATAACATGACAAAGTCTGTTTTGGTTAAATTTAGGAAATCATATAAATATAATTCACTATATTAACAAATTAAAAGACAAAAAACTATACAGTCATCATCTCAATAAACACATTTAATATAACTCAATATTTGTGCATGATATAAACTTTTATACAAAAATTAGAACTTTCCAAATATAATAAAAGGCATCCACAAGAAAAAAAGAGTAATAATTAAAGGCAACACTTGGAATGTATTCTTTTTATGATTGGCAACATTACAAGAAAACGCTCATTATCAGCACTGTAGATTCTAGCCCACAAAAAGCCAAAAGAAGAACTAAAAGGCATAAGGTTTGGAAAAGAACAAACAAAAGCATTATTATTTGCTGAAAATGATCATCTCTTTTAAAAATACTGAAGAATCCACAAATAAGTTAACAGATTTAAAAAGAATGTTTAGTAAGCTTTCTAAACAAATACATAAAAGACAAATATACAAAAGACAACTGCGTTTCTTTATATAAGCAAGAGGTAGAAAATGAATTTTAAAGTACCAAGACTACACATAAGAAAGTTACAAGCAAGATTTCAAAACTTCAAGAGACATTAGAGTAGAGTAAAATATAAGGAGAGGTATTCCATGGTCTTGGACATAAAATTAAATTATAATAATTAGATCAATTCCAATCCAAATCCCCACAAGATTTCTTTTTTTTTTTTTTTTTTTTTTTTTTTTTTGAGAAGGAGTCTCGCTCTGTCGCCCAGGCTGGAGTGCCGTGGCCGGATCTCAGCTCACTGCAAGCTCCGCCTCCCGGGTTTACGCCATTCTCTCGCCTCAGCCTCCCGAGTAGCTGGGACTACAGGCGCCCGCCATCTCGCCCGGCTAATTTTTTGTATATTTTAGTAGAGACGGGGTTTCACCGTGTTAGCCAGGATGGTCTCGATCTCCTGACCTCGTGATCCGCCCGTCTCGGCCTCCCAAAGTGCTGGGATTACAGGCTTGAGCCACCGCGCCCGGCCAAGATTTCTTATAGAACATGCCAAACTGATTATCAAATTTCTAACAGAGAACTATGTGATATGTCTTACATTATCAACTACCAAGACTTACCTAAACGTACAGCGATTAAGTAAAGTTTTAGAACTACCTCACCAATGCAACACAATAGTCAGTTCAGAAGCTGACCCACACACATGTGGAAATAAACTATACGACCAAGGAGACACTGAAAATCAATGGTAAAGAAAAACCTATTCAATAAATGGCCAGGCGCAGTGGCTCACGACTGTAATGCCAGCACTTTGGGAGGCCAAGGCAGGCGGATCACGAGGTCAGGAGATCAGGACCATCCTGAATAACACGGTGAAACCCCATCTCTACTAAAAATACAAAAAGTTAGCGGGGTGTGATGGCGGGAGCCTTTAGTCCCAGCTACTCCGGAGGCTGAGGCAGGAGAATCGCCTGAACCCAGGAGACGGAGGTTGCAGGAAGCCGAGATCGCACCACTGCACTCCTGCACTCCAGCCTGGGCGACAGAGAGAGACTCTGTCTCAAAAAAAAAAAAAAAAAAAAAAAGAAAAAGAAAAAGAAAAAGAAAAACCTATTCAATAAGCAATGAAGGGATCGTCAATCAAAGAAGGCAAAAATAATTAGATCCTTATCCCAAACACGGGAGGGAAATTTAATCAAGGTGCAGATGTATAAAGACCTAAATGTGAAAGATAAAGCTTTAAAACTTAGACAAACAAGAATTCTAGGAGACGTTCTTAAACACAACACACACACACACACAAAATAAGATAATTTCTACTAAGTTAAAATTAACTATTTCTATTTATCAAAGACACCACAAATCACAAATTTGGAGAAGACATTTGCAACACACTTAAGAAGCAGATCCGTATCAGAACATAAAAAGAATCCCTAATCATCTAAAGTAGAATCATGAATGCATCATATACATATAAAAATATATTTATCTCACTAGCAATTGGGGAAATGTAAACTAAAATTATAAGATGCCATTTCACATCCATCACATGGCAAAATTTAAATCTAAAATGAGGGACATAAAAGCCAGGGACAGAGAAACAGCAAAACAATGGAAACTCTCATACTATAATGGTGGGAATAATAATATTGACCCAATAATTTTGGAAAACGTAGTGAATTTATCCTATAAAGTTTTACATAAGCATACACTGTGATCTTGCAATTCCACCTAAACATACCCAAGGGTAGTGTTTCTCAGAGTATCCATTGTGAGCAAACTCTTGTTTTTCTTTCTTTCTAATCTTTTGCTAATTAATACTTATGTAAAAATATAATGAAAATGAATTACTAAATTCTAGAATACTAAATTTCTAAAATGACTGCAAAAGTGATCATGTGCTTGCATGTTGCAGCAACATGAAGTTGCCATAAAATTTTCTAAAAAGTCTCAATATTTGTACTTATTTTGTTGCAGACCAGTGACAGCTTACAGATCACCACTATGATCCATGGGACACATTTTAGAAAGTATTGTGCTAGAGCAGTGTTATCCCAAGAGCTTACTGTGATAAAAGAAATGTTCTGTATCTACATTGTCCTCTATGTCCACTGTCATATGTGGGCTATTAAGCACAAATAAAAGAGATGAATAACTAACTTTTAAAATTTCATTTAAATCAAATAAAATTTAAATATAAGTAGTGATGTATGGCTAGTGGCTACTGTTGTAGATAGTGCAGCCTCAGAGTAACTCTTGAACATATGCACCAAGAGAATTTATACATAATCAAAGAAGTTCATTGGATTACGCTGGGCACAGTGGCTCATGTCTATAATCCCAGCACTTTGGGAGGCCAAGGCAGGAGGATCACCTTGAGCTTAGGAGTTTGAGATCAGCCTGGGCAACACAGGGAGGCCTTGTCTCTACAAAAACTAAAAATAGACCAGGTGTAGTGGCGCCCACCTGTAGTCCCAGCTACTCAGCAGGCTGAGGTGGGAAAATCACTTGAGCCCAGGAGGTCGAGGCTACAGTGAGCTGTGATTGTGCCACTGCATTCTGGCTGGGATGACCAAGCAAAACCTGGTCATAGAAAAAAAAAAAAGGAAGAAAGAAAAGAAAAGAAAAGAAAGATAAAAAGATACAAAAAAAAGAAAGCGAAAAGAAAAAAACTTAATTGGATCAGTATGCCTAACAGCAAATAAATAAATAAATTTGAAATAACTCAAATGCCCATCACTAGTAGGATGGATAAATAAATTATAATACATTTAAATAAAATGCTTCAAATCATTGAACATGAGCAAACTATAGCTACACACATCAACATATGTATGAATCTCAAATAATAATACTGGGTGAAATAAGCCAGAGAAGGCATACAGTGTAAGTCCCTTTATATAAATTTTATAACCAGGCCAAACTAAATATACTGTT